>NC_029780.3:43010592-43013921 GCF_000817695.3 Arachis duranensis
GATGTCTCCTTCTATGATAACTCCAGCTGAGTAACATAGATGGCAAATAAGATGAGGAAAAGCTAGCCTTGCCATGGTGTAGGACTTTTCGGCTATTTTGTAGAATTCATGGGAGATGACTTCATGAACTTCTACTTCCTCTCCAATCATGATGCTATGAATCATGATGGCCCGATCCACAGTAACTTCAGATCGGTTGCTAGTGGGGATGATGGAGCGTTGAATAAACTCTAACCACCCTCTAGCCACAGGCTTGAGGTCCAGTCTTCTTAGTTGAACCGACTTGCCTTTGGAGTCTCTTTTCCATTAAGCTCCTTCCACACATATGTCCATAAGGACTTGGTCCAACCTTTGAATAAAGTTGACCCTTCTAGTGTAGGGGCGTTCATCTCCTTGCATCATGGGCAAGTGGAATGCCAACCTCACATTTTCCGGACTAAAATCTAAGTATTTCCCCCAGACCATTGTGAGATAATTCTTTGGACTTGGATTCACACTTTGATCATGGTTTCTAGTGATCCATGCATTGGCATAAAACTCTTGAACATTAAGATTCTGACTTGTTGCATGGGATTGGTTAGGACTTCCCAACCTCTTCTTCGGATTTCATGTCGGATCTCCGGATACTCATTTTTCTTGAGTTTGAAAGGGACCTCAGGGATCACCTTCTTCTTTGCCACAACATCATAGAAGTGGTCTTGATGGCTTTTGGAGATAAATCTTTCCATCTTCCATGACTCGGAAGTGGAAGCTTTTGTCTTCCCTTTTCCTTTTCTAAAGGATTCTCCGGCCTTAGGTGCCATTGATGGTAATGGAAAAACAAAAAGATTATGCTTTGATCACACCAAACTTAAAATATTGCTCGCCCTCGAGCAAGAGAAGAAAGAAGAGAAGAAGAAGAAGAAGAAAATATGGAGGAGAGTGAGGGAAGGTGTTTCGGTCAAGGTGGAGAAGAGGGCGTTTGTGTTTTGTGAAAATGAAGTAGAATGAAAGGGTATATATAGGGAGGGGAGTGGGTGTAGTTTCGGTCATTTAGGGTGGGTTTGGGTGGGAAAGATTTTTGAATTTTGAAGGTGGGTGGGGTTTATGGGGAAGAGTAGATGTATGTGAGTGGTGAAGGGGGTAATTGGGAAGAGAGATTTGAGGTGATTGGTGAAGGGTTTTTGGGGAAGTGTGTTTATTGGAAAGAGAGAATGAATGTTGAGAAGAGGGGAGAATATGTTAGGTGGGGATCCTGTGGGGTCCACAGATCCTGAGATGATCCTGTGGGGTCCACAGATCCCGGGGTGTCAAGGATTTACATCCCTGCACCAATTAGGCATGTAAAATGCCTTTGCACACCATTCTGGCGTTTAAACGCCGAAGTGATGCACACTCTGGCGTTCAACGCCCATGTGTAGCATGTTTCTGGCGTTGAACGCCAGTTCCATGCTTGTTACTGGCGTTCAGCGCCAGCTTTCCTCAAGGCATATTCCTGGCGTTCAAACGCCAGGATGTTGCTTGTTTCTGGCATTCAGCACCAGAAACATGCTCTATTCTGGCGTTGAACGCCAGCCAGATGCACCTTACTAGCGTTTAAACGCCAAAAAGTCCTTCCTCCAGGGTGTGATTTTTCTTCTGCTATTTTTTATTCTGTTTTTAATTTTAGTATTTTTTTCGTGACTCCACGTGATCATGAACCTAATAAAACACAAAATAACAATAAAATAAAATTAAAATTAGATATATAAAAATTGGGTTGCCTCCCAACAAGCGCTCTTTTAATGTCATTAGCTTGACAGTGGGCTCTCATGGAGCCTCACAGATATTCAGAGCATGATGAGGGCCTCCCAACACCAAACTTAGAGTTTGAATGAGGGGGCTTCTCAACACCAAACTTAGAGTTTGGTTGTGGCCTCCCAACATCAAACTTAGAGTTTCAGTAGGGGTGTAAAGGCCTTCAACCTTTACTAACACGTCCTCTACTAATCCATAAGCTTGTCTTACTGACTTGTCTGCCAATTGAAGTGAGAATAAGGCAGGTTGTACCTCAATGATCCCCAGTTTCTCCATTACAGAGAGTGGCATAAGATTTATGCCTGACCCTAGGTCACACAGAGCCTTGTCAAAGGTCAAGGTGCATATGGTACAGGGTATTAAGAATTTACCAGGATCTTGTTTCTTTTGAGGTAAAGTTTGCTGAACCCATGTATCTAGTTCACTAATGAGCAAGGGAGGTGCATCTTCCCAAGTCTCATTACCAAACAACTTGGCATTCAGCTTCATGATAGCTCCTAGATATTGAGCAACTTGCTCTCCAGTTACATCTTCATCCTCTTCGGAAGAGGAATAGTCTTCAGAGCTCATGAATGGCAGAAGGAGATTTAGTGGAATCTCTATGGTCTCTATATGAGCCTCAGATTCCTTTAGGTCCTCAATGGGGAACTCCTTCTTGTTTGAGAGACGTCCTAGGAGGTCTTTCTCACTAGGATTTTCGTCCTTCTCCTCCCTTGTGCATTCGGCCATATTGATTACTTCAATGGCCTTGCAATCTCCTTTTGGATTCTCTTTTGTATTGCTTGGGAGAATATTGGGAGGAGTTTCAATGACTTTCTTACTCAGCTAGCCCACTTGTGCCTCCAGATTTCTAATAGAGGACCTTGTTTCACTCATGAAACTTAAAGTGGCTTTTGACAGATCAGAGACTAAGTTTGCTAAATTAGAGGGGCTCTGTTCAAAATTTTCTGTCTGTTGCTGAGAAGATGATGGAAAAGGCGTGTTATTACTGAGCCTATTTCTTCCACCATTGTTAAAGCCTTGTTGAGGCTTTTGTTGATCCTTCCATGAGAAATTTGGATGATTTCTCCATGATGAGTTATAGGTGTTTCCATAAGGTTCACCCATGTAATTAACCTCTGCTATTGCAGGGTTCTCAAGATCATAAGCTACCTCTTTAGTACTGTTGGATGCATTTTGCCATCCATTCAGACTTTGAGAGATCATGTTGACTTGTTGCGTCAACACTTTGTTCTGAGCCAATATGGCATTCAGAGTATCAATTTCAAGAACTCCCTTCCTCTGAGGCGTCCCACTATTTATGGAATTCCTCTCAAAAGTGTACATAAATTGGTTATTTGCAACCATGTCAATAAGTTCTTGAGCTTCTTCAGGCGTTTTCTTTAGGTGAATAGATCCACCTGCAGAATGGTTCAATGACATCTTGGAAAACTCAGATAGACCATAATAGAATATATCTAATATGGTCCATTTTGAAAACATGTCAGAAGGACACTTTTTGGTCATCTGCTTGTATCTTTCCCAAGCTTCATAGAGGGATTCACCATCTTTTT
>NC_029780.3:43014106-43034606 GCF_000817695.3 Arachis duranensis
GTTCTAGCTTTGTCTCTTACAGCAAAAGGGAAAAGCATGAGCCTGTAGACTTCAGGATCTACTCCATTTGTCTTAACAGTCTCACAAATCTGCAAGAACTCAGTTAAAAACTGGCAAGGATCTTCAGATGGAAGTCCATAAAACTTGCAGTTCTGTTGCATTAAAGCAACTAGTTGAGGCTTAAGCTAAAAATTGTTGGCTCCAATGGCAGGAATGGAGATGCTTCTTCCATCAAATTTGGACGTTAGTTTTGTGAAGACACCAAGCATTCTCCTTGCATTATTGTTGTTGGGTTCGGCTGCCATCTCCTTCTATTGTTCAAAAATTTCAGAAAGGTTGCCTCTGGATTGTTGTAGTTTAGCTTCTCTTAGTTTCCTCTTCAGAGTCCTTTCAGGTTCTGGATCAGCTTCAACAAGAGTGTCTTTTTCCTTGTTCCTGCTCATATAGGGAAGAAGAGAATAAGAAAAGAAAGAGGAATCCTCTATGTCATAGTATAGAGATTCCTTTATGTTAGTAGAAGAAAAAAAGGGCAGAGTAGTGAAGAAGAATGGGTAAGGATAGAGGTGGTGATCTGAGATGAAGAGAGATGAAGAGAATTGTTAGTGAATAAATAAATAAATAGATAGAAGGAGAGATAGAGAGTTTCGAAAATAATTTTGAAAAAGTGGTTGGTGATTTTTGAAAATTAAAGATAAGATATGATTAAAATTAAAATTTAAACAATTAAAAAGAATTTTTTTGAAAAAGAGGGATGTATTTTCGAAAATTAGAGGGGGAAAAGTAGTTAGGTGGTTTTGAAAAAGATAAGAAACAAATAAAAAGTCAAATAGTTAGTTGAAAAAGATATTAAAATCAAATTTGAAAAGATAAGAAGATAAGAAGTTAGATAAGATATTTTGAAATGAAATTTTTGAAAAAGATAAAATTTTGAAAAAGATATGATAAAAAGATAAGATATAAAAGATATGATAAGATATGTTTGAAAAAGATTTAATTTTTAAAATTAAAATTAATTACTTTACTAACAAGAAACTACAAGATAAGATTCTAGAATTTAAAGATTGAACCTTTCTTAGCAAGAAAGTAACAAACTTCAAATTTTTGAATCAATCACATTAATTGTCAGTGTAATTTCGAAATTTTTGAAATAAAGATAAGGAAGAGATTTTGAAAATATTTTGAAAAAGATTTTTAAAATTTTCGAAAAAAAAGAAAAAAATGAAAAAGATATGATTTTTGAAAAAAAAATTTTTGAAAAGATAAGATTTTTAAAATTGAAAATTTGACTTGACTTACAAGAAAGAACTATTTTTGAATTGGATAGAAAATAATAGTAATTGCATTGAAACTTGAGGTACAGCAGAGCTCCACACCCTTAATCTATGGTGTGTAGAAACTCCACCGTTGAAAATACATAAGTGAAAGGTTCAGGCATGGCCGAATGGCCAGCCCCCAAAACGTGATCAATAGTCTCCTCAGATGAAGAATAAAATAAAACTGAGACCAAAGATGTCTAATACAATAGTAAATTATCCTATTTATACTAGACTAGCTACTAGGGTTTACATGAGTAAGTAATTGATGCATAAATCCACTTCCGGGGCCCACTTGGTGTGTGTTTGGGCTGAGCTTGATCTATCCATGAGCTGAGGCTTCTTTTGGAGTTGAACGCCAAGTTGTAACGTGTTTTGGGCGTTCAGCTCCGGGTCGTGACGTGTTTCTAGCGTTTTACTCCAGACAGCAACATGAAACTGGCGTTGAGCGCCAGTTTACGTCGTAAATTCCCGAATAAAGTATGAACTATTATATATTGCTGGAAAGCTCTGGATGTCTGCTTTCCAACGCCATTGAGAGCGCGCCATTTGGAGTTCTGTAGCTCTAGAAAATTCATTTCGAGCGTAGGGAGGTCAGATTCCAACAGCATCAGCAGTCCTTTGTCAGCCTCCTATCAGAGTTTTGCTCAAGTCCCTCAATTTCAGCCAGAAATTACCTGAAATCACAGAAAAACACACAAACTCATAGTAAAGTCCAGAAATGTGAATTTAACATAAAAACTAATGAAAACATCCCTAAAAGTAGCTTGAACTTACTAAAAACTACCTAAAAATAATGCCAAAAAGCGTATAAATTATCCGCTCATCAGTAAGCATTTTGAGTTTGGCAAGGGAAGAGGAAGAATGGGAGGAAAATGACAACAATAGAGAAGATGAATTACAAGGTTGTAAAGTTCCTTTTCCTCTCATTGGTTTCCAGCACTTTAAATTGCATGATTGTCTTTATCTTCTCTGTATGCATGTGTGGTATGAATAAGCATAGCCTGAATTTTGATTTGCAACATGTTGCTGTGACATTATATTATGACTACCAACTTGAGTTTTGAGAAATCAAAATCAATAAAGCATCATGATCATAAACAAACAAGGAATTAAAGAAGAACTTAGCATGTGCATACAAGTATTGGAAGGCTAGTATGATTAATTGTTGCTCAATTGCATTAGATTTTATTTAATTGATGTTTTCATCTAGTATATTTTGTGAAATATTTGGAAATCATGAAAACCTTGAAGAAGCAAATGCAAATAAGGCAAGAAAAGAAAAAGGAAAGAATAGGAAAGCTGAAGGCTCTGAGTACCAATGACAATTCATTTGTTAAGTACTTGTGGTGTTTATGTATCAAGCAAAAAGCTTGAAAACAAAACACTTAGAGTCAAGGTTAGGCTCAAAGTGCAAATGCACTCCCTCAAAGCTCAAGGCTCTGAGCATCAATGATTAGAGAGTCAAGAAAAGAAACAAATGAGCTTAAAGAAGTCCTCTAATTAAATGCTTGTGGTGCTTATGTATCAAGTGGTAATACTTGAAAACAAAGCATTTAGAGTCGTAGCTTTGTTATCAACTCATGGGGTAAAACACCCAAAAGGAGAAACTAATAAGAAAAATCAAAAGCTTGTTTCAAGGAAAAAACATAAGGAAAAGATTTCATAAAATGAGCTAGATAGAAGCATCAATCATTTACAT
Organism: Arachis duranensis; assembly: GCF_000817695.3. NCBI lineage: Eukaryota > Viridiplantae > Streptophyta > Magnoliopsida > Fabales > Fabaceae > Arachis > Arachis duranensis. The sequence continues at coordinate 43,017,122 of NC_029780.3, forward strand.
CTCTTTTGTGATTGTAGAATGCATAGAAAACTAGCTTACCATGAACATTGAGTTGCTATTCTTCTTACCTTGGATTGTCAATCCTTATTGCATGATTCTTTTCTTGCTTGGGGACAAGCAAGGTTTAAGTTTGGTGTTGTGATGACATGTCATCATGTCATATTTTTCTAGTCTTTTTCATACAAAAATTTGATGATTAGTGCTTAAATATTAAATGCTTTTGTGCTTAAATGGTATATTTCCTTGATCTTTTGATTTTATAAATTTTGTAGGAAATAAGTGGAAAAGAAGCAAAATAGCACAAAATCAGCTCAAAAGAAGAAAAAAAGAATTTTGGGCACGCTTTGGAACCTTAGGCCACGCTTTTAAAAGCGTGGCCCAAGACCATGGAGCCATGGCATTTAATGATGCCTCATGCATGCATTATTAATAATGAAAGCATGCATGAAGTAACGGCATTACTAAGTAGAATAATGGAAGCATGCATGCAAGAATCATTTGATTTTTAATGCCAATGAATGAACCAGGACGTTAAAGGAGTTAATTGGCATTACTAATTAACTAAACCAATTAAAGCATGCATTTCATTAATGCAACTAATGCCAATGGATTATTAAAGCATGCATTTCACCATGCATTTCATCAAGCTTAAACGTAATGCATTATTAATTAAAGTAAATGCATTGGCATTATTAAAATGAAAGCATGCATGTAAAGTTAGGTGAAGCAACGTAGCGCTCTACAAATCCAAGGAAGCAAAGGCAAGGAATGCTGTGCTGCATGACTTAACAGATCGCTATAAGGAATCACGGAAACAAGGCAAAAAGAAAATATAGCGCTCGGTTAACTTAGTTAACCTTTTCGGACTTCCACCAAAAGAAAATCAAGGCACGACATTTGCTAGTGAAGGATCCAGGACTCGAACCGTGCACATAAGGAAACCTAGAGGAGCACTACTCTTCACAAAGGAAATTAGCAAATGCAACCCCCAGGGCTCGAAGTGGGGGCAACCTCCAAATAACAAGGGGCGCTGCGTTAATTTCCTTAAACCGAGCACTAGTAGTATTCAAGGAAATTGGTATAATTGGCAAGGCCAGGATTCAAAGGGGAGTCCCATTCAATATTGTAGCGCTACGTTACAATAAGTCACCAAGTGCTATGAACAAGTGTGGCACGAGCCTGGTTGAAGAAATGATGAAGAAAGGAAAGAACCATGAAAGTGTTGCATTACCAAACGTGGCGTTCAGAGTATGAACGTTAGGCAAGGAATAATGCGTAACAATTGAAGCACCAAGGCACCAACAAGAGCCACGTTCACTAAAGTGAACGCCATGTTCACTAAAGTGAACGTTTTTGAGACTTTGGCCAAGGAACCAAGGGAAGCACCAAAGAGTGAGCGAGTGTTCAAATGAGTGAACTCCATGTTCACTGAAGTGAACATTTTCGGGAGCTTTGGAGTTTGGAAATAAGGCGCAGCACTCATCAAAGGAGTAGCGTTCAAAAGTTTGAACGTAGCGTTCACTTTTGTGAACGTTTTCGTGAAAATTGGCTTTCGAAGCAAGGAGCGCTCAACCAAAGGGAACGCCCATGAACCGAGCGCTCGACCAAAGGGAGCGCTTAGCTAGGTAGCGCTCAAAGGAAGGCAACGTAGCACTCAATCAAGAGAGAGCGCCCATAAAACCAAAGCGCGCACCAAGCAATCATCAAGGAGCCACGTTCAAAGAAGGATTGGCATGAGGATGGCACGCAATGCTAAGTGAACGGGACGTTCACAAAGCGCACGGAGCGCTCCCCTGGGAGTGTCACCAAGCCATTTGGACCCATTTGTTCATGAAATTTAAAAGCCCATTCCAAGTTTTAAGGACCAAAATAAAAAGTGTATAAATAGGATTAAATTTAATTTGTAGGGACAGACTTTTAGCTTAATTTTTACCTTCACTTTTCATTTTGAGATTTCTCTTTAGCTCTCTTAGTCTTTTTTTTTTCAGAATTCTAGAGTTGAGATCGGATCTGAGCTCGTTTTCTGTTTTCACTTTTGATGGTGCAGAAATTGGTGAATTAAAAATTATTAAAAAATATATATACGTTGCAGTATAGTTCTTAACTCACCAGAAATTCACTTATCAATTTAAAAAGGTGTTACAGAAATTTAAATTTAAAATACTGGGAGTATGAATCCCAGGTCGTCTCCCAACGAGTTGCAGAAAAGTGTGCTATTTTATTAATCAGATGTTTTCAAAAAGGTTTGAGTTGAGTAAACAGGGAATTAAATTGGAGAATTTGAATAATGTAAATAAAAGCCTTGACTGGGAGTCGATTAGTTGGAAGCCCCATTAATGTTGGGAAACTCTCTAGATTAACTAATAATTAAATGTTATCCTATTTAGTTATCACTTACTAGGTAAGGGAAAGTCAAACAAATTAGAATGCTATGTCTGTTCACAAGTTGCAATCCACTTAATAAAAAGGGATTGGTATTAGTGAATAGAGGACAAACCAACAATAAACCCAATTATAATCTTTCCTTTAAGCTTTCCAACTCAAGGGTTCCTTTCAATCAACTCCCCATCAAGTTAGGGAACTACTCGCTCATTGTGAATGTAAAATTCATAACATATGAAAAGGAATTAAAGAAAGACATTATAAATAAAAATCAAAATAATCAATTAAAAATAAAAGTAATCCTTGTATTAAATAATCCTAATAATATTCCAATGGTAAAATCAACAAAGCAAAGGATATGGAAGAGTAAAGCCAAGTGAAGAAAATGAACTGGAATGACGAAGTCTTGATGAGGTAATAACTCTTCTCAGTATCCCAATGCAAAAAAAATGGTAGAAAAATAAAATCCTAAGAACTATCAATGTGTAGAGGGAAAACCTAGAGGAGGAGTAAAAACTAGATCTGCCAACTAAAACTGTGTAGAATGAATTCTTATCCCCGGTTTCTGCATGTTCTCTGGCTCTAGTCTGCTGTTCTGGGCCGAAAATTGGGTCAAAATAGGGCCCGGAATTGCCCCGAGCGAATTCTGCAGATTATGCAGATCGCGCACGTCACGCAATCACGTCATCCATGCGGACGCGTCATTCGCGTTTTTTCTTGCCACGCGTTCGCGTCGTCCACGCCTCCGCGTCACTTGTGCTTTTCCATTCCGCGCGGTCGCTTGAGCCACGCGGCCGCATCACTGCGATTTCTCCTCTTTCGCGCGAACGCATGAGCCATGCGGCCGCATCACTTCTCGCTGGTTGTCTCCTCAATTTCTTGTGTTCCTTCCATTTTTTGCTAGCTTCCTTTCCACTCTCCAACTCATCCATGCCCTATAAAGCCTGAAACACTTAACACACAGATTACAGCATCGAATGGGATAAAGGAGAACTAAAATGCATAATTAAAAAGTTCTAGGAAGCAGTTTTCAACCATGTAATAATTTCAGGAAGGAAATATAAATGCATGCTAAATTAATGAATAAGTGGGTAAGGATCATGATAAAACCACACAATTAAACACAATATAAACCACAAAATAGTGGTTTATCAACTTTCTTTCTTCTGCAACTTCTATTTTCTGATTTTGGAGTTTTTAACTCTGATTGAAGAATTCTCTAAAGTTCTTCATCTTGGAGTTCCATTTCTTTTCTGTTTTCTGAATTTAAGAATTAAAGATCGGATCTCAATTGTTGCTCTTTGATTTTACTTCTTCTGCAATTTCTAAATTCTGTTTTAGTTCTTCTGCAATTCTCTTCATCTCATAGTTCTCTGATTTACTTCAATTTATATTTTCTAGTTCAATTCTGAATCCCAGTACCTAAATCCCTTTATTCTTCAAGCAATTTACATTTCCCAGCAATCTAGATTTAGCAATTTACATTTCTTGCACTTTAAGTTTCAGTCATCTATCTTTCCTACAATTTAAGTTTCAGCTCTTTTACTTTCTTGCACTTTAAGTTTATGCAAATTCACTTCTTCTTCACTTCAAGATTCAGCCAATCTTTATTCTGCACTTTAGTTTACTTGCGATTTCACTTCTGTTAATTAAAATCACTCAAATCACTAAATATTTGCTTAACTAAATTCATCGCCTAACTAAAGTTGCTCAATCCATCAATCTCTGTGGGATCGACCTCACTCTTGTGAGTTATTACTACTTGATATGACCCAGTACACTTGCCGGTGAGTTTGTGTGGAATCATTTTTCCCTCATCAAGTTTTTGGCGCCATTGCCAGGGAATTGATAAAGATTGACAATGATTAAGTAGGGTGATAATCTAGATTAAGCACTTTTTCTTTGTTTTTGACAAGCATACTAACTGTTTGAGTTTTTGTTTAAGCTAACACTAACCTCACTCTTGCAGTAGAGTGAATTGTTTCTGGTTTTTGGTTCTGTGTGTGTTTTATGCCAAGAGAAAGAAGAGGTGAGTCCACATCTTTTGATTCTGATCCAGAGAGAACACTTTGGAGGTTGAGAAGAGAATCAAGAGGGAAAAGATTTGTTGAAGAAGAAGACTCAGAGGAAGAGAATCAAGAGATGGAAGAGAATCCCCCTAATCCACCAGAGGGAGTGGCCAACAATAACCCACCTCAGAGGAGAGTTCTAGCCTCCTACACCTTTCCTAATGCAAGACACTGTGGGAGTAGCATACTCACTCCAAATGTGCATGCTAACAACTTTGAATTGAAGCCTCAACTCATCACACTGGTACAGAACAACTATTCTTTTGGAGGAGGTCCCTTGGAAGATCCAAACCAGCATCTAGCCATCTTTTTGAGGATATGTGACACAGTCAAAACAAATGGTGTACATCCAGACATCTATAAGTTACTGCTATTTCCATTTTCCTTGAGGGATAAGGCTACTCAATGGTTAGAGACATTTTCCAAAGAAAGCATCAACAAATGGGAGGATTTAGTGAGCAAATTCCTAGCTAAGTTCTACCCACCTCAAAGGATCATAAGGTTGAAGACAGAGGTGCAAACCTTCACTCAAATGGAAGGAGAATCACTTTATGAGGCTTGGGAGATATACAAGGCATTAATTAGGAAGTGTCCACCTAAGATGTTTAGTGAATGGGACAGACTTCAAAATCTATATGAGGGATTGACATTAAAAGCTTAAGAAGCTTTGGATTATTCTGCTGGAGGTTTAGTGCAACTAATGAAAATAGCTGAGGAAGCTCAAAATCTCATAGATATTATGGCTAATAACCAATACTTCTATGCTCATCAAAGGCAATGCCAACCTGCTCAAAGGAAGGGTGTTGATAAACCACTATTTTACGGTTTATCTTGTGTTCAATTAAGTGGATTTTATCAATCTTTCATACACTTATTCATATGATTTGCATGAGTTTACGTTTTCCTTCCTAATTTTGTGCTATGATTGAAAACGTGCTTCTTTGGCCTTAAATTTCCTATGTTTAATCATCTCTTATTACCATTCAATGCCTCGATATGTGTGTTAAGTGATTTCAGAGATTACAAGGCAGGAATGGCTTAGAGGATGGAAAGGAAGCATGCAAAAGTGGAAGGAATATAAGATACTAAAGGAATTGCCAAACCTGTCAGCCTGACCTCTTCAAACTCAAACGATCATAACTTGAGCTACAGAGGTCCAAATGAGGCGGTTCCAGTTGCGTTGGAAAGCTAACGTCCGGGGCTTCAATTTATAATTTGCCATAGTGGCCGTACAGCTAGGCGATGCGAAAGCGTGCTCCACGCAGACGCGTCGCAGTGACGAAAATTAGCGTGGTAGATTTCGCAACCAACGAATCCTGGGCTATTTTCGGCCCAGTTTCAAGCCCAGAAAACATAGATTAAAGGCTGCAAAGTGGTGGAATGAAGGGGGATGACTCATAATTCACTTTTCATAATTTAGATGTAGTTTTTAGAGAGAGAGGTTCTCTCCTCTCTTTTTGGTTTTAGGAATTAGGATTTCTCTTAGTTTTAGGATTTAGGATTATTTCTTCTTCATCACAGGTTCAATGTTTCTTTAATTTATTTTCTACTTTTATTTATTCCATTACTTTAATTGTTATTTTTCTTTTCAAATTGGTTTATGAACCTTCCATGTTAGGATTGATTTTCTTAATTAATACACATTGAGGTATTTCAAACTTATGATTGCTTTCTTTAATTTATGTTATTGCTGCTTTCACTTTATCCAAATTATTTTTATTCGAGTAGACTTTCTTTCCTTTTGGCTTTGGTTGAGTAATTAGAGACTCTTGAGTTATCAAACTCTGTTGTTGATTGATAATTGAAAGTTGCTAATTGACTTGAATTCCACTAACTCTAGTCTTTCTTTGGGAATTGACTAGGACTTGAGGATTCATATTGATTTATCCACTCACATAGTTAGAAGTTGACTAAGTGGGAGCAACGAGCAATTCTCATCACAATCGATAAGGATAACTAGCATAGGACTTCTAATTTTCATACCTTGCCAAGAGTTTTATTAATTATTAATTTATTTTTCTTGTCAATTAAATTACTTGTTCAACCCTTTTGAAAACCCCAAAATATACCTTTGCATAACCAATAATAAGAACACCTTCCTGCAATTCCTTGAGAAGACGACCTGAGGTTTAAATACTTCGGTTATCAATTTCAATGGGGTTTGTTACTTGTGACAACCAAAACTTTTGTACGAAAGGATTTTTTATTGGTTTAGAAACTATACTTACAACGTGATTATTCCTGTGAATTTCTTCACCGATAGAAAATCCGATCGTCAGGTGTATTGGAGTTGGAACATGCGGACACCATTTTGGCTCAAAACAAGGTGATGCATCAACAAATTCAGCAACAGATGGAGATGATGGCCAAGAGGATTGACGGTCTTCAAGTCGTAGCTGTGAATACAAGTCAACCATCACCTACATGGGGACAAAATGAGGAGAGCTTTGAAGAGTAACAGCCTGAGCAAGTCCAATACATGCACAACCAAGGTGTTGGACAAAATAAGTTCCATGGAGACACTTACAACCCTTCCTGGAAGTATCCACACCATTATAAGGCATGCTTCGTTCCCCTCCCCAACCCCCCATACTCATTCGTCAAAACGCGTCATGCTAGGGAGTGGTATCCACACCATTATAAGGCATGCTTCGTTCCCCTCCCCAACCAATGTGGGACCTTACAATCCACCCCCTAAGGGTGGCTGTTAGAGATTAGTATTTTGACGGCACAGGTGTGAAGGTGATTTGTAACAGCCCAGACCACTTGCTAGCACAGTATTGTCCGCTTTGGCACACAAGGCCTCACGGTTTTGCCTTTGACGATAGGGGTGATAGCCAAAACCCCCTGCACTCACTCGTCAAAATGTGTCATGCTAGGGAGAGATATCCACACCTTTATAATGCATGCTTCGTTCCCCTCCACAACCGATGTGGGACCTTATAGTCTGCCCCCCTAAGAGAGCCCAGCACCCTCACAGGCACATCGATTCGAGTTCTGGCTCTAATACCATCTGAAACTGCCCAGACCACCCACTAGCACGATATTGTCCGCTTTGGCACACAAGGCCTCACGGTTTTGCCTGTGACAAAGGGATGATAGTCAAAACCCCCACACTCACTCGTCAAAATACGTCATGCTAGGGAGAGTTATCCACACCCTTATAAGGAATGATTCATTCCCCTTCCCAACAGATGTGGGACCTTACAATCCACCCCCCTATGGGAGCCCAGCGCCCTCGCAGGCACAATGATCCGAGTTCCAGCTCTAATACCATCTAAAACAGCCCAGACCACCCGCTAGCACGGTATTGTCCGCTTTGGCACACAAGGCCTCACGGTTTTGCCTTTGACCATAGGGATGATAGTCGAAACCCCCCACACTCACTCGTCAAAACGTGTCATGCTAGGAAGAGGTATCTACACCCTTATAACGCATGCTTCGTTCCCCTAAGGTAGCCCAGTGCCCTCGCTGGCACCCCTATTCAGGCGCCGGCTATGATACCATCTGTAACAGCTCAGATCACCCGCTAGCACGATATTGTGCACTTTGACATACAAGGTCTCACGGTTTTACGTTTGACGATAGGGATGATAGCCAAAACCAGCACACTCACACGCCAAAACGGGACATGCTAGTGAGAGGTATTCACACCTTATAAGGCATGCTTCATTCACCTAAAGGAGCCTAGCGCCCTCGCTGGCACCTCGATCCGGGCCCCGGCTCTGATATCATTTGTAACAGCCCACATCACCTGCTAGCGCGATATTGTCCGCTTTCACACACAAGGCCTCATGATTTTGCCTTTGACGATAGCGATGATAGCCGAAACCCCCCGCACTCACTCGTCAAAATGTGTCATGCTAGGGAGAGATATCCACACCCTTATAAGGCATACTTCGGTCCCCTCCCCAACCGATGAGGGACATTACAATCCACCCTCCAAAGGGAGCCCAGCGCCTTCGCTGGCACCTCGAGCCGGGCTACGGCTCTGATAATATTTGTAACAGCCAATACCACCCGCTAGCACGATATTGTATGCTTTAGCACGGAAGGTCTTATAGTTTTGCCTTTGACGATAAGGTTAATAGATGAATCCCGCCACACTCACTCGTCAAAACGCGTCATGCTAGGGAGAGGTATCCACACCTTTATAAGACATGCTTCGTTCCCTTCCCCAACCAATGTGGGACCTTACAATCCACCCCCCTATGGGAGCCCAGCGCCCTCGCTGGCACATTGATCCATGTTCCGGCTCTAATACCATCTGAAACAGCCCAGACCATCCGCTAGCACAAGATTGTCCACTTTGGCACACAAGGCTTTACGGTTTTGCCTTTGACGATAGCGATGATAATGAGAGGTATCCACACCCTTGTAAGGCATGCTTCGTTTCGCTCCCCAACCGATGTGGGACCTTAAAATCCACACCCGTAAGAAGGGATGTTGGAGATTAGTATTTTGACGGCGCAGGTGTGAAGGTGATTTGTAATAGCCCAGATCACTCGCTAGCACGATATTGTCCGCTTTGACATATAAGGCCTCACGGTTTTGCCTTTGACGATAGGGATAATAGCTGAAACCCCCCACACTCACTCGTCAAAATGCATCATGCTGGGGAGAGGTATCCACACCCTTATAAGGCATGCTTTGTTCCCCTTTCCAACTGATGTGGGGCCTTACAATCCACCCCCTAAGAGAGCCCACAGCCCTCGCAGGCACATCGATCAGAGTTCCAACGCTAATACAATTTGAAACAGCCTAGACCACCCGCTAGCACGATATTGTCCGCTTTGGCACACAAGGCCTCACGGTTTTGCCTTTGACGATAGGGATGATAGTCAAAACTCCCCACACTCACTTGTGAAAATGCGTCATGCTAGGGAGAGGTATCCACACCCTTATAAGGCATGCTTCTTTCCCCTAAGAGAACCCAGCGCCCTAGCTAGCACCTCGATTCGGGCTCCAGCTATGATACCATATGTAACAGCCCAGATCACCCGCTAGCACGATATTGTCCGCTTTGACACACAAGGCCTCACGGTTTTGCCTTTGATGATAGGGATGATAGCCGAAACCCACCACACTCACTCGTCAAAATGGCTCATGCTAGGAAGAGGTATTCACACCCTTATAAGCATGCTTCGTTCCCCTAAGGGAGCCCAGCGCCCTTGCTGGCACCACGATCTGGGCCCCAGCTCTGATATCATTTGTAACAGCCCACATCACCCGCTAGCATCATATTGTCCGCTTTGACACACAAGGCCTCACGACTTTGCCTTTGACGATAGCGATGATAGCCGAAAACCTCGCACTCACTCGTCAAAACGTGTCATGATAGGGAGAGGTATCCACACCCTTATAAGGCATGCTTCGTTTCCCTCCCCATCCGATGAGGGACCTTACAATACACCTTCCTAAGGGAGCCCAGCGCCCTCGCTGGCACCTTGATCCGGGCTCCGGCTCTGATATTATCTATAACAGCCCAGATCACCTGCTAGCACGATATTATACGCTTTGGCACACAAGGCCTTACAGTTTTACCTTTGACGATAAGGATGATAGCTGAATCTCCCTATACTCACTTGTCAAAATGTGTCATGCTAGGGAGAGGTATCCACACCCTTATAAGGCATGCTTCGTTCCCCTCCCCAACCGATGTGGGACCTTACAATCCACCCCCTAAGGGAGCCCAGCGCCCTCGCTGGCACATCGATCCATGTTTCGCTCTAATACCATCTGAAACAGCCCAGACCACCTGCTAGCACGATATTGTCCGCTTTGGCATACAAGGCTTCACAGTTTTGGCTTTGACAATAGGGATGATAGCCAAAACCCTCCATACTCATTCGTCAAAATGCGTCATGCTAGGGAGAGGTATCCACACACTTATAAGGCATGCTTCGTTCCCCTCCCCAACGGATGTGGGACCTTACAATCCACAATCATAAGGGGTGCTGTTGGAGATTAGTATTTTGATGGCACAGGTGTGAAGGTGTTTTGTAACAGCCCAGATCACCCGCTAGCACGATATTGTCCGCTTTGACATATAAGGCCTCAAGGTTTTACCTTTGACGATAGGGATGATAGCCGAAACCCCCTACACTCACTCATCAAAACGCGTCATGCTAGGGAGAGGTATCCACACCCTTATAAGGAATGCTTCGTTCCCCTTCCCAACCGATGTGGGACCTTACAATCCACCCCCTAAGAGAGCCCAGTGTCCTCGCAGGCACATATAACCAAGTTCCAGCTTTAATACCATCTGAAACAGCCCAGATCACCCGCTAGCACGATATTGTCTACTTTGGCACACAAGGCCTCACAGTTTTACCTTTGACGATATGGATGACAGTCAAAACCCCCCACACTCACTAGTTAAAACGCGTCATGCTAGAGAGAGGTATCTACACCCTTATAAGGCATGCTTCGTTCCCCTAAGGGAGCCCAGCACCCTCGCTGGAACCTCGATTCGGGCTCTGGCTCTGATACCATCTGTAACAGCACAGATCACCCGCTAGCACGATATTGTCCGCTTTGACATACATGGCCTCACGGTTTTGCCTTTGACAATAGGGTTGATAGCCGAAACCCACCACACTCACTCGTCAAAATTCATCATGCTCGGGAGAGGTATTCACACCCTTATAAGGCATGGGCCGTTCCCCTAAAGGAGCCCAGCGCCCTCGCTGGTACCTTGATCCAGGCTCTGGCTCTGATACCATCTGTAACAGCACATCAGCTACTAGCACGTTATTATCCGCTTTGACACACAAAGACTCATGGTTTTGCCTTTGACAATAGCGATGATAACCGAAACACCCCGCACTCACTCGTCAAAATGCATCATGCTAGGGAGAGGTATCCACAACCTTATAAGGCATGCTTCGTTCCCCTCCAAAACCGATAAGGGACCTCACAAACTACCCTCCTAAGGGAGCCCAGTGCCCTCGCTGGCACCTCGATACGGACTCTGGCTTTGGTAATATTTGTAACAGCCCAGACCACCTGCTAGCACGATATTCTACGGTTTGGCACACAAGGCCTTACGGTTTTGCCTTTGACGATAAGGATGATAGCTAAATCCCCCACACTCACTCGTCAAAACGCGTCATGCTAGGGAGAGGTATCCACACCGTTATAAGGCATGCTTCGTTCCCCTCCTCAATTGATGTGCGACCCGGCTCTGATACCATCTGTAATAGCCCAAACCACTCGCTAGTACGATATTATCCGCCTTGGCACACAAGGACTCACAGTTTTGCCTTTGACGATAAGGATGATAGTCGAAGCCCCTCTACACTCACTTGTCGAAATGCGTCATGCTAGGAAGAGGTATCCACACCCTTATAAGGCATGCTTCGTTCCCCTCTCCAACCGATGTGGGACCTTACAGGCGGGATTTAGCACCGTCCTTGCCAAGAGTAAACATTAGTCAAAACACAAGCAAGATTAACTCCTGCTTTTTCCATGATACATATCAAATCGTTATGCACACGTGATTCACCTCAGCCTTTGTTGAAAGTGTAAGAACTGCGAGTAATTAACCGTGTAATTAAATAATTAATATTACCCGAAATAGGATTCAAAAATTTAGAATGAGAATTTGAGGATTTAAATATGGTTTTTGGACTCAGTAGATTTTTCTGAGTCAGAAAATGTGTTTTCTACAGAAAACTAAGAAAAACCGCAAACCGACAGCCGAACCAGTTGAACCAGTTTAAGTCTGCGCGGTACTACGCGAGAAAAATTAAAAACAGTCAAAAACCTTAGAGAATATTAGAAATGGAAAACCGGGCATTAATTTTAAAGATTTGGGCCAAAGTTGGGCCAAACGGGCTAAAAATGCTAACGGGTTGGACCGGGTCCAAGTTGGGCCCAAGCCCAACATATATATAGGTTTATTTAATGAACCCATTCAGCAACAACACACTTAAACACCACACCACACAGCAGAAAGGGGAAGAAGGAGAGAACCCCATTATTACTATTCATGCTCATCTTCCCAAGCTCATAACTTGAGCTACGAAGCTCCGATCGTCGCACCGTTTACGGCGACGCGTTCCTCATGAGAAGCTCTATAAAACTTGATGGTGTTTTTGTGGAAAAACGAACTTCCAACACACAAATCCAACCGGCAAGTATACCGGGTCGCATCAAGTAGTAATAACTCACTTAGAGTGAGGTCGATCCCACAGGGATTGAAGGATTGAGCAACTTTAGTTTAGTGATTGATTTAGTCAAGCGAATCAAATATTGGTTGAGTGGTTTAACATTAACAGAAACTAAATTCCTTGGAAGGTAAAGGGAGAGGGAAGAATTGCAGTAAATTAAAGAGCAGGAAAGTAAAATATGCTGAATCTTAAAGAACAAGAAATTAAACGACTGAAACTTAAAATGCAAGAAATGTAAATTACAGTAACTTAAAGTGCAAGAAATATAAATTGCTTGAATGGGAAAGGGATTTGAGGATTGGGATTTCAGAATTCAAACAAGGGAAATTAAATTGCAACAATTAATAAAGCAGAAGTTGAACTAGAAATACTAGAATTCAAACAGAAATTGAATTTAACTTGCAGTAGAGGTTCACAGGAGAACCAAAAGGAAAAATGGGATCTCAGGACTTAAGAGACTAGATAGCAAAGTCTAGATCTCAATTGCCATCCCAGATCCAAGTTCACAAAGCAATTAACAAGAAATTGAAGAAGAAGCAGTAAAGGAATTGTAATTAAACTCAATTATGCAGAAGATGAATTAAAGAGATTTTGAATGGAGATTGAGACAGAATTTCCTCAATTCTTCACACCCAAAACTCAAACAAGAAAAGTAAAACTGCTCCAGCAAGAACGAGGAAGAAGAGAGATCAATTCTTCTCCCCAATTCTCTGAAATTTAGTGAAGTCTCCAAGAGAAAGTTAAAAATAAAAATGAAGATTCAAAGCTCAAAAGAAAGATCAAAGTTCAAAAGTAAAGGAAAAAGGTTTCTTTCTTTTTTTTTTACATCAAACTATCTCCTATTTATACACTTTCTATTCTTGGATCTTAGGATTTGGATGGGCTTTTGATTTGGTGAAGAAATGAATTAAATTGGATTTTTAATTCAATTTTTAGCCCAAAACAATTTGCTTCCAGGAGGCTGCCCTGCCCTTGCGGAGGGCAGGGCAGGATTTGGTGCGTGTTGGTGCTTGCTTGGTGTGGTCTGGTGCGCAGAATGCTGCCCTGCCCGCGCGGAGGGCAGGGCAGGAAAAATATGGTGCTGCCAGGATGCTGCCCTGCCCTTGCGGAGGGTAGGGCAGAACTTTTTGGTGCGCCAGAATGGTGCCCGTGCGTGCTGCTGGTGCTGCCGAGACTTCCCTTGGTGCGCCAGAATGGTGCGCTGGCCGTGCATCACAAGATGCTGCCCTGCCCTTGCGGAGGGCAGGGCAATGTTTCCAAATTGAAGCCCCGTGTTCGATCCTTGTGTGACGCGCACGCTTCCTCTTTTTTTTTATTTTCTTGGCACCAAAGTAAGGCTTAGTTCCTTGCTTCCTCATGGTGCCGTGTTCGATTCTTGTGGAAAGCAATAGTGAACTTTTTCTTTGAATTTCTCCCTTTGGTGAGCCCGATACTGCCCTTGTGGAGGGCAGGGCAAGGTTTTTACTTTCTTTGATCCAAGGCACAATTTTGTGCTCTGCCCTTGTCGTGGGCAGGGCAGCGTTGCCTCTCAAGATTCGTTTCCTTATGTTGCCCTCCTAGAGGGCAGTGTGCCCTTGTGGAGGGCAATGCTTGCACTCCTCCTTTATGCGCCACGCCTTTTTCTCCTTGGGCCACGCTTTCTCTTTTCTTCTTTTCTTCACCTACAATAAACCAAAACAACCACTCAAAGTATCACTAAATTCACAAGGCTTATGAATCAATTAAAATTCAATTAAAATTAGCTTAAACCTCATGAGTTAGCATCAAATTAATGGTAGTTGTTTGATTTAAAGAAGTTATGTGTTTTCATTCCAAATCTCTTACTTATGATGTAAGAAAGTGTATAAAGACTAATAAAACAAGTGAAATTAGCTTGAAAAATGGGTATATGATGACTTGTCATCACAACACCAAACTTAAATCTTGCTTGTCCCCAAGTAAGCGTCAAAACTAAGAGAAAATGATATGAACAAGAAAAGAATACATATCCTTATTAAGCAAATAGCAGAACTTGATTTATGGAGTCTTTATGCAGACAATGATAACTCAATTATTGTTGCTGTTACATAATATACATCTTTCCTCAAAGGCTTGCTAAACTTGCTGTTATAAGACTTAATTTTTAATTACTCCCTTGCTATCTTTTCTTTCTTATAATGCTTAACAAGCTTATTCTTTTGGAGTTTTGGTGTCTAATGTTGCAGTAGTAGCCTTTGGCTTTATTTTTACCCAATATCTTTTCACCACAGACACATGGCTCACTATTTCTTCCTAGGATCATTGATGCCCAGCATCTCTTTGGATAACTAAACGTTCTGTATCTAAGTTGCTCTTTATTGTGGACTTTCAATTGGCCATCCCAAATTAGTTGATCTAAGTGACCGGGTTTTAAAATACCCCTACTTATCTAAGCATATCTTAGTACAAGAACACCACAGGCATATGTCCTAGGGTCCAAGCTATTGGTGTCCAACCTTTATTCTTTGTTTTTCTTGCCACTTTGGCTTTTTCTTCTTCCTTTTCTTTCTGTTTTCGCTACCAAGGGCTGTTTCATTATTGATAGGAGTCTTTGTAACGGCAAGCTAACTCACACTTGAAGGAGAATGATATTATGCAACAATTATTTCATGAGGCAAGTTAACTCACACTTTAATGAAAATGATATTATGCAACAATTATTTCATGAGTTATGCATTTAATCAAACACATATACCACCATTAACTTCCATTCTACTTATGCAACATTGGATATTTTCTTTCTAATTCAAACAATTCTCTTTTATTCAAGCATGTGGGAAATAGAACAAAATTTAGCTAAGTGATGGATAACAAACAACATGCAGATTTAGCATTCTTAACAAACAATTCCACTTGCAACTAGATATGCACTTTAGTAGGACATACAATGGTTTCCAGATTCAAAACATTTCACAGCAGCAAGGATTAAGTTTAAATACAACCTTTGAAGTTGCAGCCCTTTGATTCTTCCTTCTGTTGTGTTCTCTTTGAGTTAAGATGCATAATATCTTCAATTTTTGACTCTTGTCCTGCATAATTCTCAAAGTTGCTTGCTTCTCAAGCCCTTAATTGTATGGTTAGTATGCATAAATTGAGTGTGGCTTTTGGTTTTATTTAGGTGTGAGAACACCAAACTTAATTGTTTGCCACTGCTTCTGATGCAACAGTTAACCATATATGAAACCTTGTGTCCTTGCTAAAGGTTATGAAATTAAAGCTAGAAAGAAGTTAAACAGTTGAATAATGTGTTTGGTTGCTTGGAGCTAGCATCATGCAAGAGGTGAGAATGAGTTTTTAAATAATATTTTTGGTGGAACACCAAACTTAGAATCTTTCATTCTCCCTTAAATTGTTTTGGTGTGCAACACCAAACTTAGCTCCTTGCAATCCATACCAATTATTCAACATTTTTATTGAAAAAGTTGTGAAAGAAAACTACCTCAGGTTGGGTTGCCTCCCAACAAGCGCTCTTTTATTGTCACTAGCTTGACATTCCTCCATTCTGCTGATCATGAAGATTGAAAATCACAGTGCCTTAGCTTGTCTTTCTTCACGGTGAACTTCCTTCCGGTTTCCTCTTTGATGACTTCTATGAATTCCTGTGGAAGGATCTTGGTCACAATGTAGTGATCAGACAGCTGTGGGGACACCTTCATGGTTTGACTGTTTATCATTACTCTATCCCCTAGTAAAAATTTTCTAGTGGGGATTTTCTGCTTTTCTTTAATTCTATCCTCTGTCTCTCCTTGTAAGAATTCCTTGTTGTGTTTTTCTTGGCTGGTATTTTCTTCGTCCAAGGTTTTCTTATTTTCCTCTATGATCTCTTTCCATCCTTCCTTCCTTGCAGCATCTTCATTGTTAGTCAGTTTGTCTTCAGTGGCTCTGGGGAAAATATTTACCCTCTTCTCACCCATTTCTGCAAAATGCTTCACCAGTTGAGCTAATTGCCCCTCAATTCCTCTGATTGAAATCTCTTGGTTCTTTGTTATCTCCTCTTGGTGTTTCAGCATTCTCTCCATTAAGATCTCCAAGTTAGTGATTCTCTGAGAGTCTTGTGAGATTGGTTGGTTGTGGGATGTTAAAGTTTGGAGGGGTGGGTGTTGTGGTGGCATGTAGTGGTTGTTGATACTATAATGGTGTTTTTGTTGGTTTGTGAAACTGGGGTTGTTCTAGTTGAAGTCCCTTGGTTTGTGATTTTGGTACTCGTTCCTTCTCCAGTTGATTGAGATTTGATGGATCTCCTTCCATTTCTTGGAATTCCTCCTTAGACTCTTCCTCTCCAACAACGTTCTTCCCTCTTTTAGCTCTTCTTATTCTTCGAAGAGTTCTTTGGTCAATTTCAGAGAGGATAGGGGAAGATCTTCATGTACCTGACATACAAACACACAACAATAAACACACAGATCCAGAAAACTAATGAAAACTTCAATCTATTGCTAAAATGAAGTTTTAGTTAGTTTAAGCAAAAATTCAAACAGTTAATGTGTTAGCCAAAATTAAAGCAACAGAAAAGAAAAAGTGCTTGATCTAGATCTCCACTTCACTTAATCATTGTCAATCTATTTCAATCCCCGGCAACGGCGCCAAAAACTTGATGTGTGGAAAACGATCCAACACAAAACTCACCGGCAAGTATACCGGGTCACATCAAGTAGTAATAACTCACTTAGAGTGAGGTCGATCCCACAGGGATTGAAGGATTGAGCAACTTTAGTTTAGTGATTGATTTAGTCAAGCGAATCAAATATTGGTTGAGTGGTTTAACATTAACAGAAACTAAATTGCTTGGAATGTAAAGGGAGAGGGAAGAATTGCAGTAAATTAAAGAGCAGGAAAGTAAAA
>NC_029780.3:43035117-43047124 GCF_000817695.3 Arachis duranensis
GGAGGGCAGGGCAGAACTTTTTGGTGTGCCAGAATGGTGCCCGTGCGTGCTGCTGGTGCTGCCGAGACTTCCCTTGGTGCGCCAGAATGGTGCGCTGGCCGTGCATCACAAGATGCTGCCCTGCCCTTGCGGAGGGCAGGGCAATGTTTCCAAATTGAAGCCCCGTGTTCGATCCTTGTGTGACGCGCACGCTTCCTCTTTTCTTTGATTTTCTTGGCACCAAAGTAAGGCTTAGTTCCTTGCTTCCTCATGGTGCCGTGTTCGATTCTTGTGGAAAGCAATAGTGAACTTTTTCTTTGAATTTCTCCCTTTGGTGAGCCCGATACTGCCCTTGTGGAGGGCAGGGCAAGGTTTTTACTTTCTTTGATCCAAGGCACAATTTTGTGCTCTGCCCTTGTCGTGGGCAGGGCAGCGTTGCCTCTCTTGGCTCGTTTCCTTATGTTGCCCTCCTAGAGGGCAGTGTGCCCTTGTGGAGGGCAATCCTTGCACTCCTCCTTTATGCGCCACGCCTTTTTCTCCTTGGGCCACGCTTTCTTAAGCCACGCTTTCTCTTTTCTTCTTTTCTTCACCTACAATAAACCAAAACAACCACTCAAAGTATCACTAAATTCACAAGGCTTATGAATCAATTAAAATTCAATTAAAATTAGCTTAAACCTCATGAATTAGCATCAAATTAATGGTAGTTGCTTGATTTAAAGAAGTTATGTGTTTTCATTCCAAATCTCTTACTTAGGATGTAAGAAAGTGTATAAAGACTAATAAAACAAGTGAAATTAGCTTGAAAAATGGGTATATGATGACTTGTCATCAAAAGCCATCCAAGAAACTGGTACGAAAATCACAAATACCTCTCAATTCTTCCTTCCAAAATTTCGAAATTTTAGGGTTTTTGATTAAGTGAAATTTTGTGATTACGATTGTTTAGGTACACTCTAGCACTTGATTAATGTTGGGTTTAGTTTCCAAAACTATTGGGCAAGGTAAGAGGTCTAAAACTCTTGTGAAATTTTAATTATGATGATCCCAAGGTTGATTAGTTATGATTTTTGTGTATATAGCTTGATTATTATGAGTTTGGAAGCCTTTGGAGTTGAGTTGATGCTTGTTGGAGTTCATTAGTTGCTTGAATTGTGGTTGGAGGCTTAGCTTGTGCTCAATTTGAGTTTTGGTACATATTGGGAGTTAGCCAAGGTATGGTTTCAATTTTCTCTATGTAGTATATCATATTTTTGGACACTTAGGCAAGAGACCCATATTATAGGTTTGGATTGATATGGTTGTTGATGTTGGTTGGTTGATGATGTATGATGAATGGATATTATAAATGTTGTTAAATAATGAGGTTGAGGTTTGATGTATGATGAATTTGAATGAATGTATATTATTGATTGTTGATATAAAGTATGAATGAGAATTGATGATGAAGATTGATAGTGATAGAATGATGATGGGTGAATGTGTTGGTGGAGGTTTGATTATAGTGTTAAATATTTGATGTTTGATGGTTGAGAATGATGTAATGTGAAGGAAAATTTGGAAAAATGGAAATTTTGGTGAAGTTCCATGAATCTTGTCTTGAACTAGCATGCTTGAAATTCAATGTATTTTATATCAAATGAAAGAAAATTGAACAAGCTTTAAAATGGTTTAAATTTTGTGGAAATCCGAATTTGGTAGAAAAAGATATGGTTGTGGAAAGTTTGGTGTCAAAATCTAAAATTCTGCAATGTTGTAGAATTTTGTGATATCTGGTTTGTGTATGCACGCACAACCTTGTGCGCACGCACACTGATGAGTCCATATTTTCCGATATATTTTAGCTTAAGTTGGATATATTTCATTATACAAACTCACACTTATTCACCAAAATAGCATACTTTTCTGTTTTGCCCCTAATTTGATCCTAAATGTGAAAACATGCATTTTTATGCTTGAATTGAGCAATTTAATTACACTTTCATGCCATCTGATGCCATGACTTATTTGTTGAGTGTTTTGAGGCCTAAGAGGCAAGATTTGCTAGGCAAAAGTGGAAGAAAGAATGTACAAGGAAGAAAACATGAAGAAAACAAGGAAAAGCACACACAACCATGTGTGCGTGCGCACAAGAAGGAATTAGCATGTGTGCGTACGCACAACTACCCATGCGTACGCACGAAAGAACATTCAGCCAAGTGTGCATACCCACACATCTGTGCGTACGCACAAGACCCTGCACGTGATTTTATTAATGAAACACGTGTTGCGCGATTTCCGAGGGCTTTTGGCCCATTTTGGAAGGCTTGAAGGCTGAATTGGAGTGCTATATCAAGGGGAATTCAACACATATCAAAGTAGCTCACTTTAGATTAGGATTTATTAGTTAGGAAGCTTCCATAGGAGTAGGAGTATATTAGAATGCTCTCTTAGGGTTTCATTTCCATCCCCGTTGTAGTATTTTATAGCAAGCTTTGATTTTTGATTTTGATTCTTTAATTGTAAGTGCTCTCAATTCCCTCTTTATTATAGCAACATTACTTTCATTTCCTTTTGGTTCAAGTTACTTTGTTCATATTTGCAATTTTGAGTTTCTTGAAGTTTTGATTGATGAATTTAATGTTTCATGCTTTCTTTACATTTGATTACTTGTTTGTATTTGGTTTTGTGAATAGTTGGTTATAGTTTTTCATTTTCCATTGCAATTTCTCATGTTTTGGTTATATGCCCACTAAGTGTTTGTGAAAATGCCACTTGGTAATTTTGAGTAAATTTTCACACCTTGGCTTGGGGTTTGAGTTCCTAAGATACTAGAGTCATAATGTCCTACATTTAGTGGTAAATTTTGGGGAGTTAATTGACTCTTGTTTCCATTAAAGCTAGCTTTTTATCAACTTGTTTGGTAATTTAGCTAAGACTTATGGATTAAGGTCAATTACGCTTGCTTGACCTACTCCTCGATGTTAGGGGTTAACTAAGCGAGACTAACTCATGATAATTACCATAGTTGTGGTTATGGCAATGATAGGATTCCTTAGAGTCTCATTCCCAAGTCAAGGCTCTTTTTATGCATATCTTAGCATTTTCACTAGTTTTGATCTAATCCCCTTTCTACTTGCATTAATATCAATTTTGATCATTTCTTAGTTCTTTTAATCTTTCGTTCTTTGATTTGGAAACCACTCTTTTTTGCCTCCATAACCAAGAAATTAACACCGTCAATTGCTTCTTAGGGAGAACAACCTGAGGTTTAACTACTCTCAGTTTATATTTGGTTTAAATTGTGATAACATTTGATTGTGAGAGTTTATTGTTGGTTTGGACTATGCTACTAACGATTTGATTCATGTTATGATGGATTCCAAATCGGCAATAACTCTATTGTCACACACCCCGTGAATTTTAAAACATGTGCGCATGCAAAGCCTTGTGCACACACACACACACGGGGACATGGTTACTGACGGGAGCGTTAGCATGCCATGTGCGCACACATAACCAATGGAGTTTTACAACCTGTGCGCATACACACGTTGAGAAGGGCATTCTATTGAGGGCGCTAGCATGCCTTGTGCGAGTGAACAGAATTGCAAAATTTGGTACCTGTGCGTACGCACACCTCTATGCATACGCACACGATTTGAAAATCTCCCTGGGTGTGTGCATGCAGACCCCTGTACGTATGCACATGCCCTTTTTTTTAACTTAAACTTTATTTTTAAACTATCTCACCTTTCTAACATGTTTGTATACTCCTATGACACCTTTTTAAGATTCTTGGGCTTAATTTCGGGTATCAAAACATGGGAAAGGTCCTGAAAATTTAAATTGGTATTATTTTGAAAAGTTAGAGAACGGAGGCTTAGATTTCTGGGCACTGTTACATCACTGGATACTGTTACCATACTGAGAATCTCTGGTTCTCATACCATATTTCGTTGTTGTTTTTCAGATGCAGGTCACAACCCACCTCGGTGAGTTGCATTGGTGGTGACAGAGCAGAGGATCTTCATTCTGTTTTTGGAGTTTTTTTGTTTATTTTGCTTATTTCTCTAATCTTTTGTATTTTACTTTTGCCTAGAGGCTTATCTTTGAGAGAAAAACTTGTATAAACTATTTTAACTTCAGATTTCTGTATTGTCTGTCTATAGCTAGCCGGCTTAAACTCCACGAGCAATGGCTAGATTCTTATACTATTATACTCTTATCTTTTGCTATATTATATCTGTATCTTGTGCGTTAAGTTTTAGCTTCGTGTGTATATTTTGCACTTTTCAAATCCTATTTTTGAGCTATATCCTTCATCGAGCTTCTAGAATATATTAATTCTTTCTATATATTATATGTATGAGCTTAGAACTGTTGTAACCCTTGATTAACCTTTGCTTTATGACGCAAGGTAAGGCTTAGGGTAATTAGATTGTTACATTTAGTGGTATCAGAATGGTTCATCCTCATGAGCTTGAGGGATGGACCGATTGTGCTTCATTGCATACTCTGTGTGTTTTTTCTTTGATGCTATTAGGTTATCTACTTGATATTGCATAGCATGCTTGTTTGTGAGTGCCTGTTTGGGATAACTGAAGCACTAGGCCTTTGATATTAAGACTGATCACCTTGATATCAATTGTTTGGTGTAGATAGGCACCCTAATAGCCACTCGTGAATGAGATCGTACACGTTCACGAGCCGAGAGTAAAAATGCACAACCGGCCGGTAACCATGCCAAATTCATGGCGGCAATGGCGAATCTTTTGAACACTGTGGAGGCTAATGCTGCTGCGACTCTGCAAGTTGTGTAGAGGTTAGGCCAACCAACTGGGAATGGAAACAAAAATGGTGAAGGAAACATGAATGATAATGCTGAGGGAAATGGAGATAACATGGGAAGTGCTCTGATGACCTTGGCGACTTTCTCACGCTTCATCCGCCAAGTTTCCAAGGTTCAACCAACCCTACAGAAGTGTATAATTGGTTCCAGGCCATGGAGCGCGTGCTGCAAGCACAGCATGTCCCGAACAAGTAGTACGTGGAGTTTGCTACATATCAGCTTTTAGGAGAGGCCCAACACTGTTGGCAAGGCAAATGCTGCTTGCTACAGCTCCAAAATGCCAATGTTTCTTGGGATGTATTCCAAACAGCCTTCTACAAGAAGTACTTTCCTGAGTCTACAAGGGAAGCAAAGGAGATGGAACTTATGCAGTTGAAGCGAGGTTCCTTATCTATGGTGGACTACACTAGCCGATTTGAGGAGCTTTGTAGGTTTAGGGTGTGTCAGGGTGCCCTGGAGACCTACAAAAGCTGGAAGTGTATCAAGTACCAAAGGGGCTTGAAGGATAGCATCATGACTGCTATGGCTCCTATGGAGATTCGTATCTTCTCCGATTTGGTGAACAAGGCGAGAGTAGTTGAAGAATATGCAAAGACAGTAGCTTCGTCTAAGGACACTCATGAAGGAAACACTAGTAGGGGACGTGGCAAGTACTTTCAACCAAGGGGGCAGAATTTCAAGAGAGAAGGACATGCGCCTCAAGGACAAGGAGGCTTCAGAAAGAACACTCATGATCAGTTTCAGTGTGGCAAAGGGAGAGAAAATCAGAGTAAGGTTTCTCTGGATTTAACTTGTGATCGATGTGGATGCTTTCATCCATATGACTCTTACAAGATTAGTATAGGTGGTTGCTTCAACTGTGGGATGCCTGGCCATATTACGAGGGATTGCACTCATGGGAAGAACCCGAATGCGGCTCAGAGTCAACACCAAGGGCGAGTATTTGCTGTGAATGCCAAGGATGCTACTAAGGCGGATCCGTTGATGAGAGGTATATGTTTAATTGGTGATAAGACCTTAGTTTTATTTTATGATACTGGAGCTTCGCATTCGTTTCTTTCATTTGACAAAGTTAAGGAGCTAGGCTTGAAAGTGTCAGAGTTAGCATTTAAATTGCATGTACATACTTCGCATCAGACGGTTATGACTAGGTCAGGATGTAGACAAGTAGGTTTCAAGCTTGAGGGTAGAGACTTTGTACATGACTGGATTTTCTTACCAACGGTTGGGTTGGAGATGATTTTGGGGTTTGATTGGTTGTCAAAGAATTGAGTTTTGTTAGATTACTTTGAGTAGTCAATTCGGTTTATGCCGGAAGAGTATCAGGGTTATATCTTGTTGGCTGCTAATGCTTTGGGTGATGCCCAGAAAGATATTCCTGAGTTTTCACCTCAAAGGGATATTGAATTTGCGATTGAATTGGTGCCGAGAGCCGGACCAGTATCGATTGCACCATATAGAATGACTCTAATAAAGCTGGCAGAATTAAAGACTCAGTTGGAAGAGCTTCTGAACAAGAGGTTCATTCGACCGAGTGTATCTCCGTGGGGAGCGCCAGTTTTATTGGTGAAGAAGAAGGATGGAGGAATGCAACTATGTGGATTATCGACAGTTGAATAAAGTGACTGTGAATAATAAGTACCCGCTGCCAAGGATAGATGACTTGATGGATCAACTATAAGGAGCTGTGGTGTTTTCCAAGATTTATTTGAGATCCAATTACCATCAGATAAGGGCGAAAGAGGAGGATATTCCAAAAACTGCGTTTAGGACGCGCTATGGGCACTACGAGTTTGCGGTAATGTCCTTTGGGTAGATGAATGCACCTGCTATGTTCATGGATTACATGAATAGAGTATTTTTCCCTTTTTGGAAAAATTTGTGGTGGTTATCATAGACGATATCTTAGTTTATTCTAAGACGGTGAAGGAGCATGAGGAACACTTGAGGATTGTGTTGCAAATCTTAAAGGAGCAAAAATTGTATGCTAAGTTGTCCAAGTGCGAGTTCTAGAAGGAGGAAGTGATGTTCCTAGGTCACGTGGTGAGCAAAGGAGGAATAGTCGTAGATCCTTCTAAGGTAGAAGCGGTGCTGGAATGGGAAAGACCAACGATGGTGATAGAAGTCCGAAGTTTCTTGGGCTTGGCCGGATATTACCGGAGATTTATGAAGGATTTTCTCGGATTGCACTACAAATGACAAAGATGGCAAGGAAGGAGGTACCGTTTGTGTGGACGTCGGAGTATGAGGAAAGTTTTTAGACTTTGAAGCAAAAGTTAACTTCAGCGCCTATTTTGATTTTGCCAGAACCGCACGAACCATTTGAAGTGTATTGTGATACGTCACTGAAGGGTTTGGGTTGCATGTTGATGCAACACCGGAATGTGGTGGCGTACGCATCGCGTCAGCTGAGACCGCATGAGGTAAATTACCCAACTCATGATTTGGAATTAGCAGCGATTGTGTTTGCATTGAAGATTGAGACACCACTTGTACGGAGTGAGGTTTAGCGTCTTTTATGATCATAAGAGTCTCAAGTACATCTTTCATCAGAAAGAGCTCAATATGCGTCAGAAGAGGTGGATGGAATTGCTAAAAGATTATGATTTTGAACTGAGTTATCACCTTGGAAAGGCGAATGTGGTTGACATTAGGATTTTTGCTAGTAAAGAATTTTATAAAAATAGTCGCGTTGTAGATATAGATTCTAAACCAACAGAAATCCCTTCGTGCAAACGTTTTGGTTGTCACAAGTAACAAACCCCTAAATAAATTGATAACTGAAGTATTTAAACCTCAGGTCGTCTTCTCAAGGAATTGCAGGGAGGTATGTTCTTATTATTGGCAATGAAAAAGGTAAAATTGGGGGTTTTGGAAATCAGGAAGAAGTATGATAAATAATTCAAATGACAATTAAAATAAATAAATAACTATAAAATAAACTCTTGGCAAGATATGAGAACTGGAAGTCCTATCCTAGTTATCCTTATCAATTGTGATGAGAATTGGATTTTTCTCCCACTTTGTTAACCTCTAACTATGAAGGTAAGTCAAGTGAATGAATTAATTCGAATCCTCAAGTCCCAGTCATTCCTTGGGAAAAGTTAGAGTTATTGGATCTCGAATCAATTCTTGAAGAATTCCAATTTTCAATCAACAATGAGTTTGATAACTCAAGAGTCACCAATTAATCAACCAAAGCCAAAAGGGGATAAAATCTACTTGCATGAAAATAATTTGGATAGAGCACAAGCATCAATAACATAAATTAGAGAAAATAATCATAAATCTGAAATACCTCAATTGCATTAATGAAATAAAATCAATCCAAATATGAAGAGTCATAAGCCAAATAAGCAACATCAATGATCAACAATTAAGAGAAGTCCAAATAAAAAGATATTGAACCTGATAAGGAGATGAGATAAAAATATTCCTAAGTTCTAAAAATCCTAATCCTAAATCCTAAGAGAGAGGAAAGAACCTCTCTCTCTAAAAACTACATCTAAAACTAAAATTATGAATTATGAGTACAAGATGAGTCTCTGCAAGTTCCCTGACTTTAATCTGTGTTTCTGGGCCGAAAACTAGGTTGAAATGCGGCCCAGAATCTCTGCCAGCGACTTTTGTAATTCTGTAGATCGCGCACATCACGCGATCGCGTCATCCATGCGGACGCATCATTTTTGTTTTTCCCTGCCACAAGTTCGCGTCGTCTACGCTTCCGCGTCACTTGTGCTTTTCCAATCCGCGCGATTGCGTGAGCCATGTGGCCGCGTCACTACGGATTCCTTTCTTCCGCGCGGTCATATAGCTGACGCGTACGCGTCACTTCTCGCTGGTCATCTCCTCAATTTCTTGTGTTCCTTCCATTTTTGCAAGCTTCCTTCCCAATCTCTCACTCATTCATGCCCTATAAAGCCTAAAACACTTAACACACAGATCAAGGCATCGAATGGTAATAAGAGAGGATTAAGATTAGCTAAATTAAGACCAAAGAAGCATGTTTTCAATCATGTAATAATTTTAGGAAGGAAATATAAATGCATGCTAATTATATGAATAAGTGGGTAAAGACCATGATAAAACCACACAATTAAACATATTGTAAACCATAAAATAGTGGTTTATCAGAGGTAGCAGACATATTGATTCGAAAATCTTTAACGATAGCTTGGATGAAAATCAAGGAAGAGGAGTTAGTGGATAAGTTTGTGGATCTTAAGCTGGATATTAGAGAAGTTGCCAGAAGAGCTTGTTTGAACCACTTGCAGATTTCAAGTGCGTTCAAATCAGAGATACAGAGGGCTCAGCAAGATGAGCAAAAGCTTCAGTAACTATTTCAACCAGTTGGTAAGATGAGGCATGGAGAATTCACTGAGGATGATGAATAATTGTGGAGGTATAAAGGGAGAATTTGTATACTGGATATCGGGAGTTTGAGGCAAGACTTGTTGTCGGAAGCTCACAACAGCGGGTTTTCCATTCACCCAGGAAGCACAAAGATGTACTATGATTTAAAGAAGATGTTCTAGTGGCCTAGGATGAAAGGTGATGTAGCTACAATAGTATTCAAGTGCCTGACGTGTCAAAAGACAAAGATAGAGCATCAAAAACTGTCGTGAATGCTACAACCACTTGAGATTCCTCAGTGGAAGTGGGAAGGAATTGCGATGGATTTTGTGACCGGTTTATCGAGGACTAGGTCGGGATTTGATGCGGTTTAGGTGATCGTGGATAGCTTAACCAAATTCACTCATTTTCTGCCTATTCGAGTGAATTATTCAATGGAGGATTTGGCAAGATTGTACATCAAGGAGATAGTAAGGTTGCACGGTGTGCCATTGAGCATAGTATCGTACCGTGATCCCCGATTCACATCGAGGTTTTGGGGAGCTCTCCAAAAAGCTTTCGGTATGAGACTGTGTCTTAGCACCGCATAACATCCACAAACGGATGGACCGTCAGAGAGGACTGGTGATTGAATTTTTGATGGTTTAGAATTTCACAATAAAGTCTCATTGCAAGTATAGTTTCTAAACCAACTAAAATCCTTTCATACAAAAATTTGTTTGTCAAAAGTAACAAACCCTTAAAAATATAAACCGAAGTATTCAAACATTGGGTCATTCTCCCTAGGAATTGCAATAAAGTGTTCTTGTTATTGGTTAGAGGTTTTTTTGTGGTTTTTGGAATAAGACACAAGAATTATAAATTGCAAAGGAAATAAACTAATAAGTACGAAAGCTCTTGGCAAGGTATGAGAACTAGAAGTCCTATCCTAGCTATCCCTATCAATTGTGATGAGAGTTATTCATTGCTCCCACTTAGTTAACGTCTAACCATGGAGGAAAGTCAAGTGGATATAATCAACTTGATTCTACAAGTCCTAGTCAAATCATAAGAAAGACTAGGTTTGGTGGCTTTCAAGTTAATTAGCAACTCTCAATTATCAATCAACAAAAGAGTTGGATAACTCAAGAGTCTCCAATTACTGAACCTAGGCCAAGAGGAGAAATATCTACTCTAACATCCTTCCAAGCATTTTATCAAATACTTGGAAGGCATAAAAGGAAAGCATAGTAGAATGACAGCAAGAATGAAATCTAATAACTACTAATTGCAAGGAAATTAACAACAACAATCAATTAAAGCACAATTAACATGAATTACCTCAAATTGCATTAAAAGAAAATAAAAGGAACAAGAGTGTATCAACAACAAAGTAAACAAAATAGAGGAAATTAAAACAAAAGAATAGAATAACAAGATGTAACAATAAGAAATTGAGAAGGAGAAGTAATTGAGAAGAAGAATTAAACCTAGATCTAAGAGAAGAGCTTAAACTTAATCCGAATCCTAATTCTAGAGAGAAGAGAGAGAAGCTCTCTCTAGAAAACTAACTATAACTATTTTTAAAACTAATTTGTAACTAACTAGTTTATCCCTCTTCAATCCTTCGGTTAAATAGCATCAAAAATTAGTTGGATTGCACCCAAAATGCTTCAGAAATCGTTGGCCACGAGTTGCCTTTAGTGAGTCACGTGTAGCTTCCCACGCATACGTGTACATCATGCGTACGCATCTCTAAACGCCAAGCAACTATAAAAAATCTTATATCATTTTGAAGCGTCGGATGTTAGCTTTCCTACGCAACTGGAACCGCCTTATTTGGACCTTTGTAGCACAAGTTATGATTGATTAAGTGCGAAGAGGTCAGGATTGACAGCTTTGCGATTCCTTCATGTCTTCATGAGTTCTCCATTTCTACATGCTTTTTCTTCATTCCCTCAATCCAATGTTTGCCTTCTAAACCGGAAATCACTTAACAAACATATCAAGGCACCTAATGGAATCAAGGTGAATTAAATTTAGCTATTTTAAGACCCAAAAAGCATGTTTTCACTCTTAAGCACAATTAAAGGAGAATTTACAAAACCATGCTATTTTAGTGAATGAATGGAAGAAAAGTTGACAAAACCCTCTAAATTCAACACAAGATAAACCCTAAAAATAAGGTTTATCAAGGACTATTCAGATGTTGGAAGATATGCTGAGAGCATGTGGTTTGGATCAACCTGGGAGTTGGGACTGCTACATGCCATTGGTGAAGTTTGCGTACAACAACAGCTTTCATGTGAGCATTGAGATGGCTCCGTATGAGGCCTTGTATGGACGGAAGTGCCAATCTTCACTTTGTTGGTATGAGTCTGGTGAAGCAAGTGTATTGGGTTCTGATTTGGTAACAGAGACTATTGAGAAGATTAAGAAGATTCGTGCAAGGATTTTGACTGTGCAAAGTCGACAGAAGAGTTATGCGGATCCACTACAAGAAAAACACCCATTCAGGTACACTTGAAAAGTGTAGCCAAAAGTGAAAAAAAAAATTATGCCTTAGGCTACGGCTACGGCTACGCTTTCTAGGGTGATTCCTATTCGGCCGTTGCCTATTCTCAAAGGCTATGCTTTTCTGCACCAAAGGCTACGCTTTTGGCGTTTAGGAATAGGGTGCGCTTTTCAAGTGATGCTGTTCAGGACCAAAGGCTACGCTTTTCAGCTTCCATTTTTGCCAGAATAGGCTACGTTTTTCAATGCTACTGCATCACCTGTAAAGCATAGCCTCATTGTATCCTATAGCTACTCTATATAAGTGTAGCCTTAGATCCCTCATTATTTTTTTATTATATATATATATAT
>NC_029780.3:43048073-43073878 GCF_000817695.3 Arachis duranensis
GCTTGAATTATAAAGGGAATTGGGAATTTGATTTGCAGAAATTAAACAAGGAAAAGTAAATTGCAACAAACAGAAAAATAGAAGATGACTTGGATTGAATCGGATCTTAGAACATAATGTAAATGAGATTGAAAAGCATTAAATAGGGAATGTAAAATTGGAATTCAGATCTCAGGACCCAAGAGACTAGATAACCAAGTCTAGATCTCAACGCCTTCCTAGATCCAACAAGAGCAGTTGCAAAGGAAATGTAAATTGCAGAGAAAGTAGATGAAGAGGCAATTAGCCGAAACTGAAATTCAATTAAACAGTAAATAAACAGAGAAATCTCAGGATGAGATTGAAACAGAATTCCTTCAATTCTCCAACCCAAGATCCAAGCAAATGTAATTGAAATTGAAAGCAAGAAAACTAAGAGGAAGGGAATTTAATTCTCCTTCCCCGAGACTTAGAAACTCAAAATCACTCAACACCAAAAGCTCTCCGAAAACTCTCTATGTAAACTCCAAGGAAAGCTCTCCTAAAACTTCAAATCCTAAGCTATTTATACACTTTCTTTACATGATCCTAGAGCCTTCAATTGGGCCTTGGCCTTGATGGAATTGGGTTGAATTAGGCCTCTGTTGCTTGCTCTTGGTGTTGGGAAGAAATCCACTTGTGAACCGGGCCATGTAACTTTCACATTTGAGCCAACGTTTGTGGTCAAACGTTGACTCAAACGTTGCCGTGTGAACAATGATGCAGAGGCCCAAAATGCTGTCATCCACGTTTGGCTCAACATTTGAGGTCAAACGTGAGCTCAAACGTGGATCTCCCCATGCCTCTTTTTGGCCAACGTTTGGCCCAACGTTTGAGGTCAAACGTTGGCGCAAATGTGGCTCAATTAGCTCATCAATCAGGGGTGTTCTTTCATGCTCCTTTTTGCCAAAATGTAGCCAACGTTTGACCTCACGTTTGAGGTCAAACGTTGGCTCAAACGTCTCTGCCCAGAAGCTCAATCTTTCTTCTTTTTGGTGCCAACGTTTGCCTCAACGTTTGAGGTCAAACGTTGGCACAAACGTTGGGAACATTGCCAGTTTCGGAAGCTTGAACGTGCTGTCCACCCCATACTATTATACATTGTTGGAAACCCCTGAATGTCTACTTTCCAATGCCATTGAAAGCGCATCATTTGGAGCTCCACAGCTCGAGTTATATTCCGTCGAAGGTGCAGAGGTCACTACAGGTTG
The DNA here is from genome assembly GCF_000817695.3 of Arachis duranensis. NCBI lineage: Eukaryota > Viridiplantae > Streptophyta > Magnoliopsida > Fabales > Fabaceae > Arachis > Arachis duranensis. Next base: position 43,049,303 of record NC_029780.3, read on the forward strand.
GTGTCATGTTTGTTTATGCACTTTCGGGGCAGTTTTCTCCCTCAATTTTAGTGTCCACCATGTAGTGCCATATATGCTTGGAAAGCTCTTGATTCCTACTTTCCATTGCTTTTTGAATCACCTCATTTGGAGTTCTGTAGCTCAAGTTATTCTTGTTGGAAGTAAACCCCTTCAAGCTGTGAGGCGCCAACGTTTGCCTCAACGTTTGAGGTCAAACGTTGGCACAAACGTTGCCTTCCAAGAGTTACATTCTTCATCTTCTTGCAACCTCCTTCCAAGCTTTATTCCTCCTATCATCAATCAACAATTGTATCAAAGCTATGCTATAATCATGAGAGTTATTCTTCTTCTTCATATATAAGCAATTATGGCACAAAAACTCATGAAAATGCATCAATTCATCCATGGTTGATTGAATCTAAGGAAACATGAATTTCTACCCAAATGGCTTACTTGTGGCCTAAGAATGCATGGAAACCAAGTAAAAAAACTAGTGAAAAAGCATAGGAAAACATGACATGGTAACATGTCATCATTCCAGTTATTCCATTTCCAACACAAGGCCATGTGAACCCTCTAATGCAGTTGTCTCATAAACTAGCACAACGTGACTGCAAAGTTATCTTGCAAGAAAATATGCAAGAGCTCATTGATGATGGAATCATGGATACCAATGGTAAGAGTTATAATTTTCACTATTTACTCAACTTTACTATTTCGGATAAATCGCAAAAACTACTCATGCTAAATTTCATAGAACTACAGAACATTGAGAACAAAATTGGAAATAAAACTGATTTTAGTTTAAACCATGTTGTAGATGTACAAATTTACATGTCCTTAAAATGAATCAAGCAAGAATATATTATTATTTTCTCAGTTATTCACTTTTTTATATAATAGATGATGATACAGAACAGTAGCATTAATGCATAAAAGTTTAGTAAAAGAAGAAGTATAAAAAGGCAGTCACAAACACCATGACAAAGTGAAAACTAACAAGTGATGATACATCTTTAATATCACTAGCTATAGTAAATAACACACATAATAAAGTAGAATAAGGAGTTTTTGCAACCTTGGATTAATTTCATTATTAACAGCACTACTAGGACGTGGAGGTGGAGGTCATGGAGGTGGAACTCCTTCTCTTCTTCTTCTTCTTCCAGCATAATAATAAAGTGCTCCTTTCGTATATGCTCCTTTAAACCCTGCATGCGCTTTTGTATATGCGTACCAAATTGGACGGATAATAAATTAGTCTATATTGCTTAATTAAAGATAGCTAGTATGTACAGAAGAATATATATCATACCCACACACTACAAGAAAACACGTCTATTGCCACGCTTTTAAAGCGTTGCGAAAAGCTGAAAAAGCGTAGCAATAGCTTTTCACCACGCTTTTTGAGCTTTTCGCAACGCTTTTGAAAAAGGTGGTGGTTGCTCTATCGCAACGCTTTTTTCAGTCTATCGCCACGCTTTTTTCCCACGCTTTTTTACAAATTAACACTTTTAAAAGCGTGGCTGTATGTGAGAGATATGGCCATGCTTTTAAAGCTTGCCAATAGGTAGAGATATGGCCACGCTGTTAAAGCGTGGCAATACTGCAGATCTGGCCACGCTTTTACAAGCGTGGCAGTAGACGAGATATGTCGACGCTTTTAAAGCGTTGCAAAAGGGGAGGTATGGCCACGCTTTTAACACGTGACGATAGGAAGAGATACGGCCACGCTTTAAAATATACAGCCACGCTTTAAGCATTGTTAAATTAAAAAAAAAATTCTGTTCCTTAGTTGATCTTCATTGCTACACAATATAAATTTTCAATCCTTTTTTATTACCAAACCTACAAATATAATATGCAATTTTTATTACAAGACATATCAAACAATAATTAGTGACATATATAATTTACTATAATTGTTTTATACATTAAAAAACTAATATTCAAATACAAAATAAATTTCGAGTTTAAATTCCAAAACTAAAAATCGAAGAAAAATACAGAAACAATACAAGTTAAAACTGCTCAATATTTCAAATTACACTAATAGAGATGCTCATCAGCCTAAATACTTAGTAAAAGATCAGAATCAACCTAAAACTGCTCCACTTTGTGCATTAAGCGTTCAAGTTATCCATTCCAATACTAGCCTGCAGCAAAATATCAAGAACAATAAAGCAACAGAAACTAAACTATGCTCACTGATTGGTAAATGCAAATCTAAAAGTACAATAACATGAAACTAAACTACGCTCAAAATACCAAACTAAAAGCAACAAACCTTCTGCAAATTTGATTTAACAAATGTTTCCCCAGATGGAGTTTTGTTCACTGATTCTGGAGGGAGATTAAGTTTCCGAACATCTTCAGGAGTCACCTTAAAACAGTAAACAAGAAGTGCTCAAAAGTCAAAACTGTTAGCCCCAAAAAAAATCAATGAACCCTAATGAATAAAAATAAATACAACAGGGGATAAAAAAACACTAAGTTGCTCGTGGTAGCAACTAGAAACATGAAGAGTTAAGATTTACCAGGGTACAATAACATAAATTATAGGCCATCATAATAGATGGATATAGTGATGCAAAATCTATTGTAGCAATTGGCTTTTCATAATACCCAGCTCTTGCCTCCAATACCTGCAAGTTACAGAAGTTAAAAGAATCATGATCTTGTGCTTGACAAGCAAAAGTTGGAAAAGGCTGCCAAATTAAAGCATTATTTGTTAAAACACAAATTAGAACTTATTAGAACACAAATTAAACATGGGATGGATGACATGATATACAAACCCTATTGAAGGAGCTGAGTACTCTATCTTACGTTTGATTGGTTGGACCTCTCGAGCTGCAGGAAGGCCATGCAAGCCAAAACTAACAATGCAATAAAAATCCCCTTCATGCTGTGATTATTGAAAGGTATCAAGAAAAATTGAACACTTGTTTACAATCTAGTTAAATCTAAAGAGACAAGCAAAATTGGATGAACAGATCTTGCAAAAATTAATCAAAAACACCCAACAAAAGAAAAATAAATCAAGAGAGTAAAGAAAGCATAGAGGATTGGCAAAGTTAGCAAAAGCAAATGCAGATCATTATATCAGTGTAATACATGAAAATTCTGAGAAATTGACTTGAAGGAGATGAATAAGCACTTAAAAAGTCAAGTCATCCCTCTTAAAAATCATCATCTTGCACTGATAACAATAACCATTGCCGAAAAAAGCAAACAAAAGTAAATTTAAGTCAAGATTTTAAATCTCAGACCAAGCTTCATGCAGTGATCTGCTAAATCAAGCTTAGAATTCAACCTAAAAGTGGTTAACAATTAATGCATGATCCATAATGTGCATTAAGAGAAAAATATCATCGAAGCAAGCAATTCTATCAACGCAAGCAACATTGATATCCAATTCCAGTGCAATCTCTGTTGGATTTATTTTCTGAATTAAAGTCATGTGAGCATATATAGAATTAAAGTGATTGATCATCACCAAAAACAAATCCCTTAAGGTTACTATATACTTTCAAAACCTAATTTGCGGTGCCTAAACTTTTGTTCTGGACTTGAAGAACATTAAGGATGAAAGTATTGTCTCCACTGCACTTTTTAACCTACCCTGAAGTCAATCTTTACTGCGACTGAGATTTTAAAACGAAAAATATAAGTCTATTGGCACTAAAAATAAATCAAAGCTCATAAAATATACCAAAAAGAAAACATAAACACAAGAATCAAAAGAAGACATTAGAAACAAAATATAACCTGCATTACTTCTTACATCTTTGATCCAGGGATGTTCTTATAAAACAAATAAATAACAAAATAAAACATTAGAAATCAATTTTCTCAAAATGGTTTCACACAAGAGTATAGTCAATACATAAACCACCGCACTACAAGTAATGTTTCACTATTCAACATATAATTAGGCAAAAAACAAGGGAAGAGGAAAAATGGAAGCTTACCAGAGACGAAGGGAGTCAGAGCAGAAAGCGACAAGTAAGGTTGTGCTAGCAGAAATGATGAACGAAACTATTACATCGGTGGAGAAGACGAACAAGTCCATAGAAGAAGATGACAAGACGCGACGCTCACGATGGAGAAAAGAGTAAACGACGCGACGCTTGCGGCGAAGAAGAGAGAAGATGCCGTGACGCTAATGGAGAATAGAGAAGACGACGTGAATGATGCCGCAAGGAACGGATGAAGGAAGTGACAAACTGCAATGGCCGGGAAAAAATCAGATACACAAAAAATTCAAAACAATAAAAATCAAAACCCTAAAACTTAGAACAAACAAATTAGAAGATTCAAAACCCCTAAAAAATTCATATGCACCATCTCAAAACCCCTAAACCCCTGAGGCATCTCCATTCTAGATGTAGAGATTCAGAGAGGATACAGAGTGAGACAAAGGTCACGATGGTGAGTATCGTGAACACCCCGGGCGCGTTCTTGTGGAGGCAATGAACAGAGTGAAGCGCGGTGGCAGAAGGAGAATCGTCCTGCTAACAACGTCACTGGTAGTGGCGCTACGGTCAGGGTACGCGACGTATAGGGCATCAAAGGTGAAGGTGAAGAAGATGAGGACCGGCGACAGTAAGTGGTGAGCGAAGATGAAGACGAAGGAGAAGGGTGCCGGTGAGTAATGGTGAGCGAAGGTGAGTGGTGGTGAGCAAAGGTGAAGGCGTGAAAACGGCGAAGGTGGTGGTGAGGTTGCAGAAGATGAAGGGCGCGGGTTTAATTTTGGTGGTGGTGTGAAAAGGAAACAAAAAATTCTCAAAGTGTAGTATATGTATTTGGGTGTACATACATTAAGGAACACTTTTGATGCGCACTGATGACTGCGCATCATGTATCCTTTTTCTTATCTAAAAAAATCATAAAAAGAGCATAATCTTATTAATCAATGCAATTTCATGAACCAAATGATAAATATTATGGTACATTGCTTTAAAATGGGGTTGTGTTGAATTTCAGAGAAAAAGAAGCAAAAAAAAAAAAATAAAGCACCAAAAGAAGCAAAGAAAGCTGGCGTGCCATTTGGAGCTCTGGACGTGGCACGCCAGGCCAATGAAACAGAGAAGGTTTGCTTAACACAACACAATGGGCGTGCCACTTGGAGCTCTGGGCGTGGCACGCCAAGTTGTGAAGGCAAGTCTCAAAGAGGGCGTGCCACTTGGTGCTATGGGCGTGGCACGCCATGTTTGTGAAGCCAAGATCTTAAAGAGGGCGTGCCACTTGTTGTCTTGGGTGTGGCACGCCAGGCTTAACTTCCAGAGGAGTGATTTTGAGCCCCACTATGGGCGTGGCACGCCAAGCATTGGCGTGGCACGCCGGGGCATATGCCAAACTGACCTCCTCTCATTCAAATGAATATATCTTGAGCTATACAATTTTAAATGGAATGATTCTAGTGCCATTAGAAAGTAGACATTCAGGGCTTTTCAACCATATAAAACATTTTATAATGGACACCAGAATTGAGGATGACAATGACCCCGAAAACACAAGAAGAAAAATACGTTACTGCAGAGTTACCAGCCTAACCTCTTCATCTTCAAAGGGACATAACATGAATTGTACTAGTCCAAATGATCTGAATTTGGTGGCATTGAAAAGCTGACATCAAGAGCTTTCCAACGATATATAACACTTTAGGGTGGACATTAAAGCGAGAGGTGAAAACGGCCATTATTTCTGCGTTGCAAAACCTAGGTGTGCCACCTGATATCGAAAGCGTGGCACGCCAGCTTTATTTTCATAATGGGCGTGCCACTTGGATTTCTGGGCGTGGCACGCCAGTTCTAATGGCCAGAGAGGAGATTTTGGTGCATCATTGAGGGGGTGGCACACCAGTTTTGGGCATGACATGCCAGTTTAACAACATATAGGGCGTGGCACGCCAGAAGTGGGCATGGCACACCGGGCTACCTGACAGACTGACCTAGTCACCTTCAAATGAGCATAACTTGAGCTACAAAGGTCCAAATGAGTTGATTCTAAAAGCGTTGGAAATCTGACATCCAGGACTTTCCAACCATATATAATACTTTATAGCGTATTAATTGGGCCAAACTCCAAAGGGCAAATTCAAGTACGGGTGGCACTTCAACTTCTTCCTGCAGCCCCCAACCTTCAACCAAGTCCACTCCAACTCTCATTCAAGCCACAATTATCAACCAATCAAGGCCACAAGAAGCATCTAGAGTATTTTATTTTCATTTCATTGTAATTTTCTTTTAATTTCATTTATGTTTGTAATTTAGGAGAGCCTATATAAAGGCCTTAGTTTCATAGAATTAGAGAGCTATCTATTAGGCTGGACACATTTGGAGGAGTGAGTCTTCGGACCCTCCTTCCCACCATTCTCTTCTCCTCCTCCATTTTCTTACTTTAAAATATTTTAGTTATGAATTACTAACTCTTTCCATTGGGAAAGAGAGCTCTATTGTTTTTTCAATGGATTGATTGTTTTTATTCTTCTTCTTCTCTTCATCTCTCTTTGATTTACTAGAAGGGATTTTATTCTTCATTCTAGCATTCAATTGTCTTGGAAAAGAGATTGAATTTATTTGGGTTTTATGGGAACCTTGGAAGAGAAATCATAAAACCATGCTTGAAATCCTTTCTCACACTTGAGTAGGATCTGGGTTTTGGTGTTTGGATATGGTGACATATAATCCTCCCTCTACTTGGACCGACGAGGATGTGTGGTATAATCAGGGAACAAGCTTCATCTCTTCTCATGAGCAATTAGACCAAGGAATTGGCTATTGATCAAGATTTGAGAGATTGAGTCACCAAGGAATTGGGGCTCAATCAATCATGATTGCCAAGAGGTCAATGAGTTGCATGATTGAAGATGAGATGAAATCAATTAATCCAGAGAATGCAATATCTCTTGATCCCAATGTTCATTTTATCTTTCTTTCTTTTATTTATTTTGTGGTCATTGACATTTTCTGCACTTTAAATTTCTAGCACTTTACTTTCTTGTACTTTATTTTCCTTGCCATTTACTTTCTTGCACTTTATTGCTTTCCTTTATTTTCATGTTATTTACATTTTCTTGTTGCTTATCACTCAAAATTGTGCTTGTCTAACTAGGCTAATTAATCAACTATTACTTGCTTAATCCAATTAATCTCTGTGGATACGATCCCACTCCATTATGGGTTATTACTTGACGACAATTTGGTGCGCTTGCCAAAGAACGGATTCATTATATGTGGGTAGTGAATTCGAGTCATAAAGTTTTATGGCGTCGTTACCGGGGATTATTTGTGATTAACAAACTATCGGTTGGTTGATTACCTATATTAGACACTTTTCTTTTTGTTTTTATTCATTTAAGTTTTTTTTTTATTTTCAATTTTCTCTTGCTAGTAAGGTGTTTGTGTTATTGTCTCACTAAGAATCCCTCATCTGTGACAATGGGGATTCCAATTTTTTTTGTTGATTATTGTTTGAGACAGAGTATTTTGCAAGTAAGAATGGAGTCTACCTCACATTTTGATCAATCATGTCATATAGGATATTGCCCACCACCACAAAATGATTCTAGTCATTATCCTAATGGTGGCTGGGAATATCACCAAGAAATGATAAATTATGAGCAATCCACCCAATTGGGATATGCTCTAGGACCACAAAATGATCAATCAAATTTCATGGGAAACTTTCCATCACCACAGAATGACTCATGTTATTACGCTCATGGTGGGTGGGAGTTTCAAGAACATAAAAGGGATACTTTCGAGAGCCATAAATTGGTCCATATTTTGATCACTACTAAACTTGTGGCTGGGGAAGGGAATTTAGTGCTGCATACCCCATTCATCAAGAGCCATCACCCAGTAATTGTCCAACCTATGCACCTCCACAAACTCATCAAAAACCTTCTCTAGCATTTGTATTAGAACAACTTTCCCAGATCCAAGCCTCAATTGTCCATCTCATTGAGTCCTTAGGGGATAAGTTCTTAAGGGAAAAGAACAGAGAAATGATTAGAGATATAGAAATCTCAAGTAGAAATCAAGAAGAGCACGTGAGACAAATGGCACAACAATTTATTCATAAACCAACCAATGTCTTCCCTTGGCTAGAGGAAGAATATTATGCCATTAGCTCAAGGAGTGGAGAAGTGCTTAATGAGGGTGAAAATGAGGAATTGGTAAAGCAAGAGAAAGAGATCTTTGTACCAAGTGAGCCACCATTCCAAGAAGTTCTTGATGAAGAAGACTCTCCAACCATCCCACAACACCCAAGTATTGAAAACAAAGAAGTGAGTGCATTCAACAAAAGCACCAAAGAGAGGATGGTGACCAAGAAAAGAAGGATAATATCCATGAAGAAGAGGTCAACCAAAAGCCATCCCACCCCTACCCCAACAAGCAAGTTTACTCAAGTTAACAACAAAAGAAAGCTTGCTGGGAGGCACTCAAAACAGAGGACATCAACTGGCCCATCTTTCCTCTTGAGGTCATTCCTCTTAACAAACTGGAAGAAGAGGAAGAAAGTTGAGAACAACATGTCAAGCTAATGACATTAAAAAAGCGCTTGTTGGGAGGCAACCCAACCGTAGGTAACATTTTCTTTCCTTGCTAAGTTTACTTTCAATAATTTGGCATATGATAGCATTCTAAGTTTGGTGTTGCCATGCAACAATTTGATTTTCATTATTCGCTGGGTACTTGCTTCATTCTAAAATGAAAGTGTCATACTAAGTTTGGTGTTGCCACTTACTTTTCATGCAAAGTACCATGCAAACACCACTTATTAATGCAATCACACTGTCTCTATTTTTATCTCTTGTGCCTTTATTGTATCTTTAATCTTTGCTTGCTTGAGCACATGCATTACTCACATTTCATTGTGTAAGACACTCATGACCCATCATAAACCCCATCACCACTATTTTATTTGTTGCTTGAGGACAAGCAATCATTCTAAGTTTGGTGTGGGAAGGGAAAGAATAGGAGGAAAGTGACAACAACAATGAAGATGAACTACAAGGTGGTAAAGTTTCTTTTCCTCTTATTTGTTTCCAGTACATTCAAATTGCATGATTGTCTCTTAATTTCTTGTATGCATGTGTGTAGTGAATAAGCATTGCTTGATTTCTGAATTGTAACATGTGCTATGACATTATGACTACCATATTGAGTTTTGTGAGTTCAAAGTAATTAAGAATCATGAGCTTAAACAAACAAGGTAATTAAAGAAGAAGTTAGCATGAGCTTATAAGTATTGGGAAGCTAGCATGACCATTATTGCTCAATTGCATTTGAATTTGTTTGATGGATGTTTTCATCTCGGACATTTTATAAAATTTTTGAAATCATGAAAACCTTGAAGAAGCAAATGCAAATAAGGCAATAAAAGAAAAGGGAAAGAATGAGAAAGTTGAATGCTCTGAGTACCAATGACAATTCATTTGTTAAGTACTTGTGGTGTTTATGTATCAAGAAAAAAGCTTGAAAACAAAACACTTAGAGTCAAGGCTAGGCTCAAGTGCAAAAGCAGTCCCTCAAGCTCAAGGCTCTGAGCATCAATGATTAGAGAGTAAAGAAAAGAAACAAATGAGCTTAAAGAGTCCTCTAATTAAATGCTTGTGGTGCTTATAAATCAAGTGGTAATACTTGAAAATAAAGCATTTAGAGTCGTAGCTTTCAACACAAGGTGCAAAGCACCCAAGAAGATAAGATAAGAAAAGAATTAAAAGCTTGCTTCAACGAAGAAACATAAAGAAAAAGGTTTCATAAAATGAGCTAGATAGAAGCATCAATCATTTGAATTTCTTTTGTGATTGTAGCATGCATAAGAAACTAGCCAACCATGAACATAAATATTGCTATTCTTCTCACCTTGGTTTGTCAAACTTTATTGCATGATTCTTGTTTGCTTGAGGACAAGCAAAGTTTAAGTTTAGTGTTGTGATGACTATGCATCATGTACCCTTTTTAATTTCTTATCTAAAAGGACCATAAAAAGAGCATAATCTCATTAATAAACACAATTTCATGAACCAAATGATAAATATTATGGTACATTACTTTGAAATGGGCTTGTGTTGAATTTCAGGGAAAAAGAAGCAAAAAAAGCACCAAAAGAAGCAAAGAAAGCTGGCGTGCCACTTGGAGCTTTGGGCGTGATACGCCAGGCCAATGAAACAGAGAAGGTTTGCTTAACACAACACAATGGGCGTGCCACTTGGAGCTTTGGGCGTGGCACGCTAAGTTGTGAAGCCAAGTCTCAAAGAAGGCGTGCCACTTGGTAGTATGGGCGTGGCACTCCAGGCTTAACTTCCAGAGGAGTGATTTTGAGCCCCAATATGGGCGTGGCACTCCAGGCTCAACTTCAAGAGCTTTCCAACAATATATAACACTCCAGAGTGGACGTTAAAATGAAAGGTGAAAAAGGCCATTATTTCAGCGTTGCAAAATCTTGACGTGCCACTTGATATCGAAGGCGTGGCACGCCAGCTTTATTTTCATAATAGGCGTGCCACTTGGAATTCTGGGCATGGCACGCCAGTTCTAATGGCCAGAGAGGAGATTTTGGTGCATCATTGAGGGTGTGGCATGCCAGTTTTAGGTGTGGCATGCCAGTTTCACAACATATGGGGCGTGGCACGCCGGGCTACCTGACAGACTGACCTAGTCACCTTCAAATGAGCATAACTTGAGCTACAGAAGTCCAAATGAGTTGATTCCAAAAGCGTTAAAAATCTGACATCCAGGGCTTTCCAACCATATATAATACTTTATAGTAGACATTCATTTTGAGGCCCATTGAACACCATATTTTCAGCAAATCAATTGGGTCATACTCCAAAGGGCAAATTCAAGTAGGGGTGGCACTTCAACTTCTTCCTGCAGCCCCCAACCTTCAACCAAGCCCACTCCAAATCTCATTCAAGCCACAATTGTCAATCAATCAAGGACACAAGAAGCATATAGAATAGTTTATTTTCATTTCATTTTAATTTGCTTTTAATTTCATTTAAGTTTGTAATTTAGGAGAGCCTATATAAAGGCCTTAGTTTCATAGAATTAGAGAGCTATCTATTAGGTTGGCCACATTTGGAGAAGTGAGTCTTCGGACCCTCCTTCCCACTATTCTCTTCTCCTCTTCCATTTTCTTACTTGTAAATATTTTAGTTATGAATTACTAACTCTTTCCATTGGGAAAGAGAGCTCTATTATTTTTCAATGGATTGATTGTTTTTATTCTTCTTCTTCTCTTCATCTCTCTTTGATTTACTAGAAGGGATTTTGCTCTTCATTCTAGCATTCAATTATCTTGGAAAAAAGATTGAATGTATTTGGGTTTTATGGGAACCTAGGAAGAGGAATCATAAAACCATGCTTGAAATCCTTTCTCACACTTGAGTAGGATCTGGGTTTTGGTGTTTGGATATGGTGACATATAATCCTCCCTCTACTTGGACCTATGAGGATGTGTGGTATAATAAGGGAACAAGCTTCATCTCTTCTCATGAGCACTTAGACCAAGGAATTGGGTATTGATCAAGATTTGAGAGATTGAGTCGCCAAGAAATTGGGGCTCAATCAATCATGATTGTCAAGAGGTCAATGAGTTGCATGATTGAAGATGAGATGAAATCAATTAATCCAGAGAATGCAATATCTCTTGATCCCAATGTTCATTTTATCTTTCTTTCTTTTATTTACTTTGTGGTCATTTACATTTTCTGTACTTTACATTTCCAGCACTTTACTTTCTTGTACTTTACTTTCCTTGCCATTTACTTTCTTGCATTTTATTGCTTTCCTTTATTTTCATATTATTTACATTTCCTTGTTGCTAATCACTCAAAATTGTGCTTGTCTAACTAGCTAATTAATAAACTATTGCTTGCTTAATCCAATTAATCTTTGTGGATACGATCCCACTCCATTGTGGGTTATTACTTGACAAAAATTTGGTGCGCTTGCCAAAGAATGGATTCATTATATGTGGGTAGTGAATTCGGGTCATGATACACCGAAAACATATTAAATAAGTTACTTTTTAAAAGTGCTCTCATTGGTGAAAAATGTGTATCCATTGGAATTTGAAGTGGGAGAGCATGTATTTCAGAGGGTTACACTAACAATTGGGATTGGAAGAGCGATTAAAACCAAGAAGTTGAATCTGTGGTTCATTGGACCATTTGAGTTAGAAAATATATTTTCTGCGAAAAATTGAGAAAAACTGCGAACCAACAGCCGAATTGGTCAAACCGGTTTAAGTCTGCCCGGTAGTGTGTGAGAAAAATTAAAAACAGTCAAAAACCTTAGAAAAATATTAGAAATAAAAAACCGAACGTTAATTTTAAAGATTTGGACCAAAGTTGGGCTAAACGGGCTAAAAATGCAAACAGGTTGAACCGGGCCCAAGTTGGGCCCAAGCCCAACATATATATATAGGTTCATCTAATGAACCCATTCAGCAACAAGACACTTAAACACCACACCACACAACTGAAAGGGGAAGAAGGAGAGAACCCCATTGTTACTATTCATGATCATCTTCCCAAGCTCATAATTTGAGCTACGGAACTCCGATCGCCGCACCGTTTGCGGCCACGCGTTCCTCGGGAAGAGCTCTACAAAATCCATCCAAGAAAATGGTAAGGAAATCACAAATCCCTCTCAGTTCTTCCTTCCAAAATATCGAAATTCTAGGGTTTTGTTTAAGTGAAATTTTGTAATTTTTGGTGTTTAGGTACAGCGCTGTGCGCATGCACACGTTGGGAAGGGCATTCTGTTGAGGGTGCTAGCATGCCTTGTGTGAGCGAACAGAATTGCAAAATTTGGTACCTGTGCGTACACACACCTCTATGCGTACGCACATGTTTTGAAAATCTCCTTGGGCGTGCGTACGCACACCCCTGTGCGTACACACATGCCCTTTTTTTTAACTTAAACTTTGTTTTTAAACTATCTCACATTTTCAACAAGTTTGTATACTCCTATGACACCTTTTCATGATTCTTGGGCTTAATTCTGGGTATCAAAACCTGGGAAAGGTCCTAGAAGATTTAAATTGGTATTATTTTGAAAAGTTAGAGAATAGAGGTTTAGGTTTCTGGTGTACTGAGGATGGGTTTATTGGAGTGAGAAGGAAGAATGGCATATGGATTGAGAAATTGACGAACTATTAAGTTCGGAATGGAAAACTTGAATTGACAGTGGTTGACATGAGTCGAGGACTCGGAATGAGATGATGGATCCATGATATACTAAAAATATTTTCTGAAAATCACTGAACTATTGTTTTATACTGAGATTGTTGAGACGTTATGCACCCGACAGGGACGGCAGTTGGATCCCGCCTATTAAGGTAGCGGCGGCAGCATAAGGGCGGTAGTTCGTCCCGCTTGCATTGAAATGTGAGGTTTGTGGCAAGAGTATCCCGCTTGCATCCCTTCGGATCAATAGAGTGTACAGGAACTGACAAACCCCAATTTAGTGGTTTATCTTTGTAATTCTCCCTTAATTTGTGCTTAATTGTAAAACATGCTTTTTAGGCCTTTAAATTGGTAATTTTAATTCTCCTTTGTTTCCACTAGATGCCTTGATGTGTTGTTTAGTGAATTTAGGTTGAAATGGGCTAGGAATGGACCAAAGGAATGAAGAAAAAAGCATGCAAAGTGGGGAAGTCATGGAAAATTAAGGATTTGGAGTGCACACATCGACGCGTACGCGCAACTGACGCACAGGCATGGAGATTAAGTCGGATGGCGACGCATACGCATGACTAGACGCGTACACGTGGATGGTAAAATGTCAAGTGACACGTACGCGTGACCCATGCGTACGCGTCACTGCTCACATGTGATCTCATTAAAGTGAAAATGTTGGGGGTGATTTCTGAGCTTCCCAGGCCCAAATCCAACTGATTCCAAAGACTATGTCATGCAGAATTGAAGATTGGACAAGGGGGCTCCTAGGGTAGTGATGAGGAGCCTTTAGTTAATTTTCTAGAGAAAGAAGCTCCATCTTCTCTCTAGAATTAGGTTAGGATTAGGTTAATCTCTCTAGATTTAGATTTTAATTGTTGATTTCATTTACTTTCCTTTTCAATTTCTTGTTCTATTGTCTTAATTCCCTTAGTTCCCCTTGATGTTTTATGTTCTTTTATTGTTTAATTGATTTGCTATTATTATTTCCTTTCCTTGAGTAGTCATAGATTTACATTTCTTACAATTTTATCTTACTTTCCTTTTATACCTTCCAAGTGTTTGATAAAATGCTTAGTAGGATGTTAGAGTAGATTTTTGTGTTCTAGGCTTGGGATGGTAATTTAGGTGAACTTGAGTTGCTAATGTCCAAGTGATTGATGATTGGTATCCATTGACTCCAGCTTTCACTAATTCAATTAGTGAGTGGTTAGGACTTATAGACTAGGATTAATGTAGCTCATTTGACTTTCTCTCAATTGTTAGAGGATGACTTAAAGAGATTGATCCTTGCAATTATCATGTTGTGGTTAGTAACAAGGATAAAGATCCTTAACCATCAACCCTTTCCAAAACCTTTTTATCATTTAAGTTTCATTTACTTTTCTTGTGCTTTACCAATAATTGAGCACATTTCCCTGCAATTCCTTGAGAGACGACTGATGACTTGCATCATCTACCCTTCTTTCTTGCATAAAGAAGACCATAAAAGAGCACAAATCTCATTTGATTAGTACAATTCATGCATTATTTCATGAATATTATGGTACACTACTTTGAGATGAGTTGTGCTGAATTGCAGGTGAAAAAGGTATAAAAAATGGGAAGAAGACAAACAAGAAGCTGGGCGTGTGAGGCTGGCGTGTCACTTGGGGGCAAACGCCAGAAAAATGCATTGGTGTGGCACGCCAGGAGCTAAGCATGGAACGCCAGTACTAAATTCCAAAAGGGAGATCCAAGCATGCATGTGGGCATGGCACGCTAAGGACTAGGCGTGGCATGCTAGTACAAAATTTCAGAGAGCAAAATGGAGGAAACAAAAGGGGCGTGGCACGCCAGGTTGGGCGTGGCACGCCTGACCTATCAACTACTATGGGCATGCCACTTGAAGTCGAAGGCGTGGCACGCCAACCTCTCAACCTCACTTGGGCGTGCCACTTGGTGTCAAAGGCGTGGCACGCTTGCCCCAAAAAGTCACTTAGGTGTGCCACTTGAAGACCCAGGCATGGCACGCCAAGCTTGAAGAGTGCACAAATACATGGGCGTGTCACTTGAGCAGCATGGCGTGGCACACTGGTACAATGATCCAGAGAAGGGGCTGAAGGCAATTGAAGACTGGGCGTGCCACTTGAAGTCGAAGGCGTGGCACGCCAACCTCTCAACCTCACTCGGGCGTGCCACTTGGTGTCGAAGGCGTGGCACGCCAGTTCCAAAAAGTCACTTTGGTGTGCCACTTGAAGGCCAAGACGTGGCACGCCATTTACTGGAGCGAGACAAGATCATGGGCGTGGCACGCCAACCTTTAGGCGTGGCATGCTGGTATAAGTTTCCAGAGAGGGTGGCAAAGGCCAATTACATGGGGCGTGCCACTTGGTATCGATGGCGTGGCACGCCAATCACTATTCTTCACTTAGGCGTGCCACTTAAGCAACCAGACATGGCACGCCAGTGTCATTCAGAGGCCAAAGCATCTTTGGGGCGTGCCACTTGAGTTCATGGTGTGGCACGCAAAACAGAGGAACCACTCACTCACAAAAGGGCATGGCACGCCAGACCCTGGGCGTGCCACGCCAGTGTAACTTTCCAGAGAAGCTTAGCCAAGCACATAACAAGGGCGTGGCACACCAGACCCTGGGCGTGCTACACTAGTTCAAGTTTCCAGAGGCAAACGAAGTGGAAAAATCAAAGGGCATGCCACTTGAGCTCGAAGGCGTGGCACGCCAACACAAGAATGTCACTATGGCGTGCCACTTGAGTTCGAAGGCGTGGCACGCCAAGGTTGACAAGGGACGAGCGTGCCACTTGAAGGATTAAGCGTGGCATGCCAAGCCATTTTGAAGGGCACGTGACACGCCGATGAAACGCCAGCCACACGCCAGCTAAGGAGTCACGTTTATTGAGTGTTTTCTTTCCCTCCAAAATGTAATTTTCCCTTTTTCACTTTTGTAATTTCTTTATTTTCACTAGGAGTAGTATAAATACCCCCAAGGAGTATTGAAGAGGGGTTAAGCAGTTAGTTCTAGATCCACTTTTACACTCCACTTTTGAGCACTTTTTAAGCTCTGAGTAGCTAACTTCCCTCTCATTGAGAGAGGGAGCTCTGTTGTACTTGATGGATTGATAATAGTGAAATTCTTCTTCTCTTCATCTTCTCTTGATTTGCTAGAAGGAATTTCGTTCTTAATGCTTAGTGTTCAATTATCTTGGGAAAGATATTGAATGCAATTGGGTTTTATCGGAACCTTGGGAAAGGAAACATGAAACCATGCTTGAAATCCCTTCTCACACTTGAGTAGATTCTGGGTTTTGGTGATGGGATACGTGACATATAATCTCCTTTCTACCTGGACCTACAAGGGTGTGTGGTATAATCAGGGACCAAGCATATCTCTCTTCATGAGCAATTAGACCAAGGAATTGGCTATTGATCAAGATCTGAGAGATTGAGTCACCAAGTGATTGGGGCTCAATCAATCAAGATTGCCAAGAGGTCAATGAGTTGCATGATTAAAGAAGATATAAGCTAGATTTGATCCAAAGAGACAACATCTCCCAATCTCAATGAATTCCCCTATTCTTATCTATCCATTTCTTTATAACTTAATTTTACATTCAGCAATTCCCCATTGCCATTTATATTCAAGTCATTTATAATTAAGCACTTTACATTCTGCAATTTCTAATTCTGCACTTTATTACTTCTCTTTATATTCTAGTCATTTACATTTATGCCATTTACAATTCTGCACTTGATAATCTTATTGATCCGCTTGACTAATTCATCAATAATTAAAACTGCTTGGATTTGCCAATAGCCTTGAAGTTAGCTATATCTGTGAACCAAGGGGCTACTCGAATCATCATCAATTGTTCATCAGGAAAGCTTTCATTTACTACTACTTGCTGCATTTCTTCTTCTTGTAGAATCCTTGAGAGGTGGTCAGCTACTTTGTTCTCTGCTCCGCTCCTATCTTTAATCTCAATATCAAATTCTTGGAGTAGCAGGATCCACCTTATCAATCTGGGCTTAGATTCTTGTTTGGTAAGCAAGTACTTGAGTGATGCATGATCAGTGAACACAATTACTTTTGAGCCAATGAGATATGATCTAAATTTATCAAAAGTAAAAACTATGGGCAAAAGTTCTTTCTCTGTGGTGGTATAGTTCCTTTGATTCTCATTAAGGACCTTGCTAACATAGTAGATTACATGTACTAGCTTTTCTTTCCTCTGTCCTATGACAGCACCAACAGCAAAATTAGATGCATCACACATTAGTTCAAAGGGAAGATCCCAACTTGGTGGTGCTATAATAGGTGCAGAGGACAGTCTCTTTTTGAGTTCATCAAAGGCTACCATGCATTCTCTATCAAAAACAAAAGAAGTATTTGAGACAAGTAAGTTGCTAAGGGGTTTTGCAATCTTTGAAAAATCTTTAATAAACCTCCTATAGAACCTAGCATGTCCCAAAAAGCTTCTGATTGCTTTGACATTGCAAGGTGGAGGTAATTTTTCAATTACTTCCACTTTTGCTCTGTCTACCTATATGCCATCTTTTGAGATCTTGTGACCAAGAACCACCCCTTTAGTCACCATAAAGTGGCACTTTTCCCAGTTTAAAACAAGGTTGGTTTCTTGACACCTTTTTAGCACAAGAGAAAGATGGTATAGGCAATCAGAATATGAGTCCCTAAACACAGCAAAGTCGTCCATAAATACTTCTATGAACTTCTCAATCATATCCAAAAAAATGGAGAGCATGCACCTTTGGAATGTGGCAGGTGCATTGCACAATCCAAAGGGCATCCTCCTATAAGCAAAAACGCCATATGGACAAGTAAATGAAGTTTTTTCCTGATCTTTGGGGTCTACAACAATCTGGTTGTAGCCCGAATATCCGTCCAAAAAACAGTAATACTTATGTTCTGCCAATCTTTCAAGCATTTGGTCCATGAAGGGCAGGGAAAAGTGATCCTTTCGGGTGGCTTCATTAAGCTTCCGGTAGTCAATGCACATATGCCATCCGGTTACCGTCCTTGTGGGTATCAATTCATTCTTCTCATTTGCCACAACAGTGATCCCTCCCTTCTTAGGAACTACTTGCACTGGGCTTACCCAAGGGCTGTCTGAGATGGGGTAGATCACCCTTGCTTGCCACAACTTCAACACTTCTTTCTGAACCACTTCATTCATAGTTGTATTCAGCCTCCTTTGTTATTGTCTTGAGGGTTTGGCATCCTCTTCAAGTAAAATTTTATGCATGCACATTGAAGGACTAATCCCCTTTAAATCTGAAAGTGTCCAGCCTATGGCATCCTTGTGTTGTCTCAGCACTTGGATAAGTTCCTCTTCTTGTTCCTTACTCAGATTTGAATTTATGATCACTGGGTGAGTGTTGTTAGCACCCAGATATGCATACTTCAAGCTGGGTGGTAAGGCTTTCAGCTCTAGTTTTGGTAACTCTGCATCTTTGTTGTCTATGGTAGTTGGCATGATTGAGTTCCTCATGGTTGCTTGTGGTAGTTTTCTATTTGATGCTTGTTCCAGCTCAACATTTTCTTCATATTGTTTTTCTCCCATAACTTCTTGAACTATCTGTTCCATGGTGTCTACCAGCATGCATTCTCCTATGGGTTCCTTGGTGTAGCTCATTGCTTTGAAGACGTTGAAGACCATTTTCTCTTTATGCAATCTCAAGACTAATTCCCCTTTCTACACATCAATGATGGCTCCAGCAGTAGCTAGAAATGGTCTTCCTAGGATAATTGATGTGTTGGCTTCTTCTTCCATGTCCAGCACAACAAAATCAGCAGGGAAAATAAACTCTCCTACTTTCATTAGCAAGTCTTCCACCACCCCATGGGGAAACTTAAATGTTCTATCAGCCAATTGGAGTGCCATTCTTGTTGGCTTGGCTTCCTCAATTTTCATCCTTCTCATCATGGTTAGGGACATAAGATTTATGCTAGCTCCTAAATCACACAAAGCTTTCTTAATAGTGATGTCCCCTATGATGTAGGGGATTTGAAAGCTCCCTGGGTCTTTCAGCTTTTGAGGCAACTTCTTCTGTATGATGGCGTTGCATTCTTCAGTCAACACTATGGTTTCTTTTGCCTCCCAGTTCCTCTTTTTGGTTATAAGCTCCTTCAAGAACTTGGCATAGAGTGGCATTTGTTCTAATGCCTCAGCAAATGGTATGTTGATTTGGAGCCTCTTGAAGATCTCTAGGAACTTAGAAAACTGGCCATCCTTCCCATTTTTTCTCAATCTTTGTGGGTATGGTGCCTTTGGCACATAAGGCTTCAAAACTGATTTTGGTGGGGGTGAAACTGCGGTCTCCCCTTCATCCTCGTTTCTATGTTTTGGTGCAACCTTTTCATGATTATCTTTGCTTGGGGCTCCTTCCTCTACAACCTTCCCAATTCTTAGAGTTATGGCTTTGCATTCTCCTCTTGGGTTAGCCATAGTATCGCTGGGAAATGTGTGTGTGGAAAGTGAAATTTGCTTGGACAAAATTCCCACTCGTGCTTCCAACTTTGAGATTGCTGCTCCTTGATTTTTTAGATTTGACCTGTATTCCTCTTTATTAGCATCTATCCTTCTGTCAGTTTGTGCTTGTCTGTCCATGAAGGAGGAGACTGCCCCTAAAATCTGGAATGATAGTTGTGCTATTGTAGCCTCCATCCTCTCAAAGTTGCTCTTGATTTCGCATGGTTGCATAGTTGAGGATGGTGGATCTTGATTGAGGTTGTTGTGTATGGGTTGGTTGTTATGGTAGGCTGTGTTTTGTGAGTTATGGTAGGATCTATGGTTCCCTGTTTGATGGTTAGGGCTGTGGTTTTGTTAATTTGATGGATAAGGCTTGTTGTGGTCCTGGTTGTGGTTTTGTTGATTTCTCCACCCAAAGTTTGGGTGGTTCTTCCAACCTGGATTGTATGTCTTAGAGTGTGGGTCATATGGTGTTCTAGATGAATTGTGCACATAATTGATTTGTTCCCAGTCACCTTCAGATTCTGATGCATTTACTTCTTGTTGAGGAGTTTGGTCTTGAATGACTGAGGCTTGGTTGGCCTCCATCCTCTTAGTTAAGGCTGCTATTTGTGCTATAATTGCCTTGTTCTGAGCTAACAAAGTATCTACAGAGTTGAGTTCTAGCACTCCCTTCTTCTGGGTCCTTTCTGAGGCATAGAAATACTCATTTTCAGCTACAGTTTCAATGACATATATGGCCTCTTCAATGGTTTTCTTCTTATTGAGTGAGCCTCCTGAAGAATGATCCACTGCCTTCTTTGCTTCATAGGATAGTCCCTCATAAAAGATATGTAGTTGTACCCATTCATTGAACATTTCTGGTAGGCATCTTCTTGTCAGAACTTGGATCTCTCCCAGGCCTCATAGAGTGTTTCTCCATCTTGTTGTCTGAAGGTTTGCACCTCAGCTCTCAGCCTATTGATTCTTTGTGAAGGGTAAAATCTTGTAAGGAATCTGTTCACGACCTCCTCCCATGTAGTTAGGCTATCCTTTGGGAATGATTCCAACCACTTTGCTGCCTTATCTCTGAGTGAGAAAGGGAACAAGAGTAGTTTGTAGATGTCGAGGTGTACCCCGTTGGACTTTACAGTATCACATATCCTCAAGAATGTGCTAAGATGTTGATTAGGATCTTCTTAGGCACTTCCTCCATATGAGCAATTATTCTAAACAAGTGTGATGAGCTGAGGCTTTAACTCAAAGTTATTGGCATGCATTGTTGGTTTTAGGATGCTGCTGCCACAATTTACTAGGTTTGGGTTGATGTAGGAGCCTAAGACTCTCCTTTCTTGCCCATCATGATTGACTGGGCCTCCCCTAGCATGGTTATGAACTTCTTCCTCATGGTGATTCTCCATATTCTCCTCTATGTTTGTTTCAAAGTACTCTTCCTCTTCCTCAGCACCAATGACTCTCTTTCCTCTTGCTTCCCTCCTTAATCTAAAGAAGGTTCTCTCAGGTTCAGAATCAAAGGAAGTTGAAGCTCCGCTTCTCCTACCTGTCATACAACCAATCAAGACAAAAAGCAAGAAAGGAAGTGGGTAAATGAATTACTTTGTTAGAGTGGTTGTTAGTGTGAGTGGTGCAATTGATCAAATAGTTAGAAAGGTAAAATTGTGGATAATCAAAGAAGAAAGAAATAGAGCTTAAAATAAAATAAAAATGCTAAATAAAAGAAATTAAAATAACAAGGAAATTAAATTGCTTAATCTAGCTCTCCAATCAATTTAATCACTGTCAAATTTAAGTCAATCCCCAGCAACGGCGCCATAAAACTTGATGAGTTCGAATTCATTACCTCTTTTAAAATTTAGTGAATCAGTTCTTTTGGCAAGCGCACCAAAATTATCGCCAAGTAATAACCCACAGTAGAGTGGGATCATATCCACAGAGATTGGCAAATCCAAGCAGTTTTAATTGATTGATGAATTAGTCAAGCGGATCCATAAGATTGTGAAGTGCAGAATTGTAAATAGCATAAATGTAAATGACTAGAATATAAAGAAAGGCAATAAAGTGCAGATTAGAAATTGCAGAATGTAAAATGCTGAATCATAAATGACTTGAATATAAATGGGAATGGAGAATTGCTGAATGTAAAATTAAGCTATAAAGAAATGGATAGATGAGAATGGGGAAATTCATTGAGATTGGGAGATGTTGTCTCTTTGGATCAAATCTAGCTTATATATTCTTCAATCATGCAACTCATTGACCTCTTGGCAATCTTGATTGATTGAGCCCCAATCCCTTGGTGACTCAATCTCTCAGATCTTGATCAATAACCAAATCCTTGGTCTAATTGCTCATGAAGAGAGATATGCTTGGTCCTTGATTTTACCACACACCCTTGTAGGTCCATGTAGAGGGGGGATTATATGTCACGTATCCCATCACCAAAACCCAGAATCTACTAAAGTGTGAGAAGGGATTTCAAGCATGGTTTCATGTTTCCTTTCCCAAGATTCCCATGAAACCCAATTGTATTCAATCTCTTTTCCAAGATAATTGAACACTAAGCATTAAGAATGAAATTCCTTCTAGCAAATCAAGAGAAGATGAGGAGAAGAAGAATTTCACTATTATCAATCAATCAAGTACAACAGAGCTCCCTCTTTCAATGAGAGGGAAGTTAGCTACTCATAGCTTGAAAAGTACTCAAAAGTGGAGTGTAAAAAGTGGATCTAGAACTAACTGCTTGACCCCTCTTCAATACTCTTTGGGGGTATTTATACTACTCCTAGTGAAAATAAAGAATTTACAAAAGTGAAAAAAAGGAAAATTACATTTTGGAGGGAAAGAAAGCACTCAATAAACGTGACTCCTTAGCTGGCGTGTGGTTGGCGCTTCATCAGCGTGTCACGTGCCCTTCAAAATGGCTTGGTGTGCCACGCTCAATTCTTCAAGTGGCACGCTCGTCCCTTGTCAACCTTGGCGTGCCACGCCTTCGAACTCAAGTGGCACGCCAACGTGGCATTCTTGTGTTGGCGTCCACGCCTTCGAGCTCAAGTGGCACGCCCTTTGATTTTTCCACTTCGTTTGCCTCTAGAAACTTGAACTAGCATGGCACGCCCAAGGTCTGGCATGCCACGCCCTTGTTATGTGCTTGGCTAAGCTTCTCTGGAAAGTTACACTAGCATGGCATGCCCAAGGTCTGGCGTGCCACGCCCCTTAATGAGTGAGTGGTTCCTCTGCTTGGCGTGCCACGCCACGAACTCAAGTGGCACGCCCCAATGATACTTTGGCCTCTGAATGACACTGGCGTGCCACGCCTGGTTGCTCAAGTGGCACTCCTAAGTGAAGAATAGTGATTGGCATGTGGTGCACGAAATTGAGATCATCAACAATGGCGCCAAAGACTTGGTGCTCTCAAATGTGAATCACATTTTGTCACAACTTCGCACAACTAACCAGCAAGTGCACTGGGTCGTCCAAGTAATAAACCTTACGTGAGTAAGGGTCGATCCCACAGAGATTGTTGGTATGAAGCAAGCTATGGTTATTGATGCATTTGCATATTTGCTATATTAGCTAGTTAGTTTAAGTAGTTTTAGCTTAATTTCATTCACTTTCTTTGGAATAAATAAGCATTTGTGTGAGTTTTCTCTCCATGCATTCATGAACCAAGAACTAGGTGGAATTTGGCCATATTTGTGCAAAGAATTCAAGGAGTTGACAAATGAATTAGCATGAATGAATCTCTTGAAAATTGTTGCATAGAATGGCAAAACTTTGAAGCAAATTCTTTGGTTAATGATAGGTAATGAAGCAAGAAGGTCATGGAGCAAGAATTGGAGCAAGAAGCCTTGAGAATACATCAAGCTTGGCAAGGAGGCAGAGGACTTGCACGTTGCCAACTTGGAGAAAAGGGTGAGTTGTTGAAGGCAACGCCAAGGTAGCCCTGGAGAGCAAATGTTGGCGTTGCCAACTTGGAGAAAGGGTGAGTGTTTGAAGGCAACACCAAGCAACTTGGAAAGCTCATTTGGACGTTGCCAACGCCACCAACAAAGGCGTGTTTGGTGACAACTCCAGCAGCAAGAAGGCTTGGGTAGGAAGGGTGTGAAGCACGTTGCCAACGCCAAATTCTGAAGGCGTGTTCCTTGGCAACGCATCATACAAGCAAGCTAGGCAACCTTGGGAATGAAGAGCACGTTGCTAACTTGGGAATGCATTGGCGTGCTCATCAACAACGCAGCAATGCTTGGAGCTAGGAAGCATAAGTTAGCACGTTGGCAACTTGAAAGAACAAAGGAGTGTTTGCCAAAAACGCTGGTGAGCTGGACAGCCTGACCTTACCTCCTTCAATGGAGTATATCTTGAGCTACAAAACTCCAAATGAGGTGATTCCAACGGCATTTGAAAGTAGACATCAAGAGCTTTCCAACCATATATCATAGTATGGGATTGGCATTCGTTTGAAGCTTCAAAAGCTGGCTTCATTTGGAACCTCAGAAACTAAACACGTTGGCAACTTGGAATCCAAGTTGGCAACGCCCTTGCTAAAATTTGGCTCCCTGGGAGGCATAACCCACGTTGCCAACTTGGGGAAGGTGAAGGCGTGTTTGCTAGCAACGCCTGCGAAGCTCAGCAGCCTTAGAAGATAACCCACGTTGCCAACTTGAGAATGTGAAGGCGTGTTTGTCAAAAACGCCGGCAACCCTGGCAGCCTGACCTTGTCATCTTCAAACAAGAATAACTTGAGTTATAGAGATCCAAATTGAGTGATTCCAGTTGCGTTGGAAAGCTGACATTCAGAGCTTTCCAACCATATATAATAGTCTATAGTGGAGCATGAAATGGAAGCTCGAATCAGAGTCATCTTTAGGCCCCAAAAACAAGGAAAT
>NC_029780.3:43075323-43076608 GCF_000817695.3 Arachis duranensis
GCAATTTACTTTTGATGTCATTTAAGTTTCTTGCATTTTAAGTTTCTGTTATTTACTTTCATTTTATTTCTCTCTTCTAGTTCTTTACATTCTTTGCCATTTAAATTCTTGCAATTATGTTAAAAAATCACAATGCTCATGAAATCAAAACTATGTTTGCTTGACTAAATCTACCATTTAACTAAAGTTGCTTAATCTACCAATCTCCGTGGGATCGACCTCACTCTTTGTGAGTTTTATTACTTGATACGACCCGGTATACTTGCCGGTTATACGTGAAATCTAAATTTTTACGTATCAAGTTTTTGGCGCCGTTGCCGGGGATTGGAAAAGATTGACAATGATTAAGTGAATGGTAGTTTAGATTAAGCATTTTCTTTGTTTTTGCTTTGTACAGTTCTTTTAATTTTTTTTTATTTTCTTTTTGACATTAAGGTGTTTGTGTTATTGCCTCACTATGAAATTCTCATCTGAGACATGTATTTTAATTGCTTTGTGATTGTGTTCTACAAAACTTAAATGGAGTTTATCTCATCTTTTGATCAAACAAACTTTCTGGGATATCACCCACCACCACCAATCTCTAATGGTGGCTGGGAATATCACCAAGAAAATACAAATTCTGGGAGTATCGCCAAGAAATTGCAAATTCTGAGCACTCCAATCCATGGAGATTTGCTCCAGAGCCACAAATTGATCAAGCTAATCACATGAGATATTATTCAGAACCACAAAATGATTTATGTCATTACCCTCATGGTGTTTGGACATATCAACAAAAGTGTGAACAATTAAGAGAAATGAATTTCCTCCCAGAGCCACAAAGTGAACCATGCTGTTATGACATTGATACAAACTATGGCTGGGAAGGGAATTTTAATTCTCCAAATGCTATTCATCAAGAGACATCATCTCCTGATTATGCTTGTAACAAATTCATGCAAGATTCCTCCCAAGGACCACAAGATTGTCCATACTATGATGATTTCAACAATTCTTCAAGTTGTGCCTGGGAGGAGCAAAACCAGAAAGCATTTGAGAGCCCATACTCCACTTATCAAGAGCCATCACCTCTTAATTATCCAACCTCACCTCCAAATTTTTCATATCAAAATTCTTCACCACTTGAGTTTGCCTCAACACAGAATTCCTTCCAAGATTCATACAATTCAACTCATCATCCACAAAATTCATTCCACCAACCACAAAACTTATTCCACAATTCACAAGATTCATTCCATACCACTCAAAACAACCTCACCACAACACATCCATATCCACAAAA
>NC_029780.3:43093505-43093919 GCF_000817695.3 Arachis duranensis
ATTCCTGATACACGATGCATGGTTGATCGCCTGACAACCGAGTGCTCGCCTGACAACCGAGCCAGCCATTCCGTGAGATCATAGTCTTCGTGGTATAGGCTAGAACTGATGGCGGCATTCAAGAGAATCCGGAAGGTCTAACCTTGTCTGTGGTATTCTGAGTAGGATTCAATGACTGAATGACTGTGACGTGCATCAAACTCCTGAGGGCGGGGCGTTAGTGACAGACGCAAAAGAATCACTGGATTCTATTCCGGCCTGATCGAGAACCGACAGATGGATACCCGTGCCATGACAGGGTGCGTTGAACATTTCCACTGAGAGGATGGGAGGTGGCCACTGACAACGGTGAAACCCTTGCTTAAGCTTGCCATGGAAAGGAGTAAGAAGGATTGGATGAAGACAGTAGAAAAG
>NC_029780.3:43094247-43095512 GCF_000817695.3 Arachis duranensis
CTAAGGCTTGGCTGGCCTTTGGCCATGTCTAGTGTTTTGGACCGAAGCTTTCTTTGAAAGCTTGGCTGGCTGTGAAGCCATGTCTAATTCCTGGACCGGAGTCTTAGACTAAACATTGTATGATTCCTGGAATTCTCATTAAGAATTTTGATATCATTTTCTTTTTCCACTTAATTTTCGAAAAAAAAGCACAAAAAAAATTTACAAAATCATAAAATCCAAAAATTTCTTGTTTGAGTCTAGTGTCTCATATTAAGTTTGGTGTCAATTGCATGTTTCTGTTCTTCTTGCATTCATGCATGTGTCTTCATTCATCTTCAAGTTGTTCTTGATGATTTCATTGCTTTGATCTTTGAATTCTCTTGACTTGAGTGTTTATGTGTCTCATATAGTGTCAGCAGTATACAAACTGCTAAGTTTGGTGTCTTGCATGCATTGTTATTTGATTTTAGTTGCATTTAGATTATTCCTTATTATTAAAAATCCAAAAATATTTTTAATTTGTGTCTTTTCAAGTCAATAATACAGAGAATTGAAGATTCAGAACATACAGCAGAGGAATTGCACAGAAAAAGCTGGGCGTTCAAAACGCCCAGTAAAGAAGGACAGACTGGCGTTTAAATGCCAGCCAGGGTACCTGGTTGGGCGTTTAACGCCCAAAAGGGTAGCATTTTGGGCGTTAAACGCCAGAATGTGCACCATTCTGGGCGTTTAACGCCAGGATGGCACAAGGGGGAAGATTTTGTTTTCAATGAAAATTTTTTTCAAGTTTTCAAAATCTTTTCAAAATCAAATCTGTTTCAAACCATATCTTTTCAATCAAATCTTTTTCAAAATCAATTTCTTTCTTTTTTTTAAAAGATACTTGCTATCAATTAATGATTTGATTCAACATTTCAAGTATGTTGCCTTTTCTGTTGAGAAAGGTTTAATGTTTGAATCATATCTTTTCTTGATAGCCAAGTCATTAATTTTCAAAATCAAATTTTTTTTTTAAAAATGTTTTTCAAATCATATCTTCTCAATCACATCTTTTTAAAACCAACCATATCTTCTTAACCACATCTTTTTCAAAATAACCTTCAATCAAATCTTTTTGATTTCTAATTTCAAAATCTTTTTCGAAAAAAATCACTTTACTTCTTTCTCAATCATGGTTGTCGAAAATCAATTAGTGTTTTTCAAAATGTTTTCAAAATCTTTGACTTGATTTTCGAAAATTACTTCTCCTCTTTTCACATCCTTCTATTTATGGACTAACACTA
>NC_029780.3:43097840-43098284 GCF_000817695.3 Arachis duranensis
TTAAAGAAGTGCTTGTTGGGAGGCAACCCAATGTTATGTTTTTATCTATTTTTCTTTGTTATTTTATTTTTTTGTAGGTTGATGATCATAAGAAGCCACAAAATCAATGAGAAAAAAGAAAAAACAGAATGAAAAGCAGAAAGAAAAATAGCACACCCTGGAGGAGAGCGTGCTGGCATTTAAACGCCAGTGAGGCTAGCTGTTGGGCGTTTAACGCCCAGTCTGGCACCATTCTGGGCGTTTAACACCAGAAAGGGGCACCAGACTGGCGTTAAACGCCAGAAAAGGGCAAGAAGCTGGCGTTAAACGCCAGAAATGGGCACCAGCCCGGCGTTTAACGCCAGAATTGGCTAAAAACGCATTTTTACATGCCATTTGGTGCAGGGATGACTTTTCCTTGACACCTCAGGATCTGTGGACCCCACAGGATCCCCACCTACCCCA
>NC_029780.3:43098396-43099374 GCF_000817695.3 Arachis duranensis
TCCATCTCCTTCATTTCTTCTTCTTCTACTCTCTTCTTTTCTTTTTTGCTCGAGGACGAGCAAACCTTTTAATTTTGGTGTGGTAAAAGCATTGCTTTTTGTTTTTCCATAACCATTTATGGCATCCAAGGCCGGAGAAACCTCTAGAAAGAGGAAAGAGAAGGCAAAAGCTTCTATCTCCGAGTCATGGGAGATGGAGAGATTCATCTCAAGGGTGTATCAAGACCACTTCTAAGAAGTTGTGGCCTTGAAGAAGATGATCCCCGAGGTCCCTTTCTCACTCAAAAAGAGTGAATATCCGGAGATCCGACATGAGATGCGAAGAAGAGGTTGGGAAGTTCTTACCAACCCCATTCAATAAGTCGGAATCTTAATGGTTCAAGAGTTCTATGCCAATGCATGGATCACCAAGAACCATGATCAAAGTGTGAACCCGGATCCAAAGAATTATCTTACTATGGTTCGGGGGAAATACTTTGATTTTAGTCCGGAAAATGTAAGGTTGGCATTCAACTTGCCCATGATGCAAGGAGATGAACATCCTTACACTAGAAGGGTCAACTTTGATCAAAGTTGGAGTTGACATAGAGGGAGACATCCCCATTGATGAGGACAAGCCCATCACTAAGAAGAGGATGGAGCACACAAGAGATCCCACTCATCATGAGATCCCTGAGATTCCTCAAGGAATGCACTTTCCTCCATAAAACTATTGGGAGCAACTAAACACCTCCCTAGGAGAATTGAGTTCCAACATGGGACAACTAAGGGTGGAGCACCAAGAACACTCCATCATCCTCCATGAAATAAGAAAAGATCAAAGAATCATGAGAGAGGAGCAACAAAGACAAGGAAGAGACATTGAGGAGCTCAAACACTCCATAGGATCTTCAAGAAGAAGAACAAGCCGCCATCACTAAGGTGGACCCGTTCTTTAATTTCCTTGTTCTTTATTTTCCTGTTTTTTCGAATTTTAGT
>NC_029780.3:43101638-43120880 GCF_000817695.3 Arachis duranensis
TTACTCGCGTAAGGTTTATTACTTGGACGACCCAGTACACTTGCTGGTTAGTTGTGCGAAGTTGTAGTGATCACAATTTTGTCCACCAATATTATACATCTCAAAATATCAATAAATATTAGTTCTAATTAGATGAGCGGGACTTGTAGCTTTTTGCTTCTGAACAGTTTTGGCATCTCACTTTATCCTTTGAAGTTTAGAATTATTGGCATCTATAGGAATTCAGAGTTCAGATAGTGTTATTGATTCTCCTAGTTTAGTATGTTGATTCTTGAACACAGCTACTTTATGAGTCTTGGCCGTGGCCCTAAGCACTTTGTTTTCCAGTATTACCACCGGATACATAAATGCCACAGACACATGACTGGGTGAACCTTTTCATATTGAGACTCAGCTTTGCTAAAGTCACCAGTTAGAGGTGTCTAGAGATCTTAAGCACACTCTTTTTGCTTTGGGTCACGACTTTAACCACTCAGTCTCAAGCTTTTCACTTGGACCTGCATGCCACAAGCACATGGTTAGGGATAGCTTGATTTAGCCGCTTAGGCCTGGATTTATTTTCTTAGGCCCTCCTATCCATTGATGCTCAAAGCCTTGGATCCTTTTTACCCTTTCCTTTTGGTTTTAAGGGCTATTGGCTTTTTCCGCTTGCTTTTTCTTTTTCCTTTAATTTTTTTTGCCCTTTTTTTTTCGCAAGCTTTGTTCTTCATTGCTTTTTCTTGCTTCAAGAATCAATTTTATGATTTTTTAGATCATCAATAACATTTCTCTTTTTCATCATTCTTTCAAGAGCCAACAATTTTAACATTCATAAACAACAAGATCAAAAATATGCACTGTTCAAGTATTCATTCAGAAAACAAAAAGTATTGTCACCACATCAATATAATTAAACTAATTTCAAGGACAATTTCGAAACTCATGTACTTCTTGTTCTTTTGTATTCAAAATATTTTTCATTTAGGAAAGGTGAAGGATTCATGGAATTATTCATAGCCTCAAGACATAGACACTAGACACTAATAATCATGTAATAAAGACACAAACATAGACAAACATGAAGCTCTAAAACCAAAAAACAGAGAGATAAGAACAAGGAAGCTAAGGAATAAGTCCACCTTTGTGATGGTGGCGCCTTCTTCTTGAAGGACCAATGGTGTCCTTGAGCTCCTCTATGTCTTTTCCTTGCCTTTGTTGCTCCTCCCTCACAGCTCTTTGATCTTCTCTAATCTCATTGAGAATGATGGAGTTTTCTTGGTGTTCCACCCTTAACTGGTTCATGTTATGACTCAATCCTTCTAGAGAAGTGTTGAGTTGTTCCCAATAGTTGTTTGGAGGAAAATGCATCCCTTGAGGCATCTCAGGGATTTCTTGATGATGAGCTTCCTCATGCATCTCTTGAGATCTATGAATGGGCTCTCTTGTTTGCTCCATCCTCTTCTTAGTGATGGGCTTATCCTCTTCAATGAAGATGTCTCCTTCTATGACAACTCCAGCTAAGTTGCATAGATGGCAAATGAGATAAGGAAAAGCTAACCTTGCCAAGGTGGAGGGCTTTTCAGCTACTTTGTAGAGTTCTAGAGAGATGACTTCATGAACTTCTACTTCCTCTCCAATCATGATGCTATGGATCATGATGGCCCGATCCACAGTTACTTTGGATTGGTTGCTAGTGGGGATGATGGAACGTTGGATGAACTCCAACCATCCTCTAGCCACAGGCTTAAGGTCCAATCTTCTCAATTGAACCGGCTTGACTTTTGAGTCTCTTTTCCATTGATCTCTTTCCATACATTTGTCCATGAGGACTTAGTCCAACCTTTGATCAAAGTTGACCCTTCTAGTGTAGGGGCGTGCGTCTTCTTGCATCATAGGCAAGTTGAATGCCAACCTTACATTTTCTGGACTGAAATATAAGTATTTCCCCCGAACCATTGTAAGATAATTCTTTGGATTCGGGTTCATACTTTGATCATGGTTCCTAGTGATCCATGCATTGGCATAGAACTCTTGAACCATTAAGATTCTGACTTGTTGAATAGGGTTGGTAAGAACTTCCCAACCTCTTCTTTGGATCTCATGTCGGATCTCCGGATACTCATTTTTCTTGAGCATGAAAGGGACCTCAGAGATCACTTTCTTTTTGGCCACAACTTCATAGAAGTGGTCTTGATGGGCATTTGAGATGAATCTCTCCATCTCCCATGACTCGGAGGTGGAAGCTTTTGTCTTTCCTTTCCTCTTTCTAGAGGTTTCTCCGGCCTTAGGTGCCATAAATGGTTATGGAAAAATAAAAAAGCTATGCTTTTACCACACCAAACTTAGAATGTTGCTCGTCCTCGAGAAAAACAAGAAAGATTAGATGAAGAAGAAGAGGATAAGAAGAAGAGGATATGAAGGAGAGGGAGAGAAAAGAGAGGGTGGTGTTGTATGAAAATGAAGAAGGATGGAGGGATTTATATAGTGAAGGGAGAAGGGTTTAGTGTTCAGTCATTTAGGGTGGGTTTGGGTGGGAAAGAGATTTTGAATTTAAAGGTAAGTGGGGTTTATGGGGAAGAGTGGATGAATGTGAGTGGTGAAGAGGTGATGGGGAAGAGAGATTGAGGTTATTGGTGAAGGGTATTTGGGGAAGAGTGTTATTGAGGTGTCAAGGATTAATCATCCCTGCACCATTTAGGCATGTAAAATGCCCTCTGTATGTAATCCTGGCGTTTAACGCCAGACTGCTGCCTGTTTCTGGCGTTAAACGCTAGCTCTATGCTTGTTTCTGGCGTTAAACACCACTTTGCTGCTTATTTCTGGCGTTTAACGCCAGCTTTCCTCAGGGTGCAATCCTGGCGTTTAAACGCCAGACTGCTGCTTGTTTCTGGCATTCAACGCCAGCTTCATGCTCTGGTCTGGCGTTAAACGCCAGCCACATGCTCCTTACTGGCGTTTAAACGCCAGTAAGCTCTTCCTCCAGGGTGTGCTGTTTTTGATGCTATTTTTGATTTTTCTTTAATTTTTGTAGTTGTTTTTTTGACTCCACATGATCATGAACCTAAGAAGAAATAAAAGAACAATAGAAAACATAGATAAGTAAAAGTTGGGTTGCCTACCAATAAGTGCTTCTTTAATGTCAATAGCTTGATAGTGAGCTCTCATGGAGCTTCACAGATGTTTAGAGCATTGTTGGGACCTCCCAACACCAAACTTAGAGTTTAAATATGGGGGTTCAACACCAAACTTAGAGTTTGGTTGTGGCCTCCCAACACCAAACTTAGAGTTTGATTGTGGGGACTTTTTGACTCTGTATTGAGAGAAGCTTATCGTGCCTCTTTTCCATGGTTGCAGAGGAAGATCCTTGAGCTTTAAACACAAGGTAGTCCCCATTCACTTGAAGGACTAGTTCACCTCTGTCAACATTAATCACAGCTTTTGCTGTGGCTAGGATGGGTCTTCCAAGAATGATGAATTCACTATCATCCTTCCTGGTGTCTAAGATTACAAAATCAGCAGGGATGTAAAGGCTTTTAACCTTTACCAACACGTCCTCTACCAATCCATAAGCTTGTTTTATTGACTTGTCTGCCATCTCTAATGAGATTCTTGCAGCTTGTACCTCAAAGATCTCCAGTTTCTCCATTACAGAGAGTGGCATAAGATTTATATCTGACCCTAGGTCACACAGAGCCTTCTCAAAGGTCATGGTGCCTATGGTACAGTGTATTAAGAATTTACCAGGATCTTGTTTCTTTTGAGGTAAAGTTTGCTGAACTCATGTATTTAGTTCACTAATGAGCAAGGGAGGTTCACCTTCCCAAGTCTCATTACCAAACAACTTGGCATTCAGTTTCATGATGGCTCCTAGATATTGAGAAACTTGGTCTTCAGTTACATCTTCATCCTCTTCAGAGGAAGAATAGTTCTCAGAGCTCATGAATGGCAGAAGGAAGTTTAATAGAATCTCTATGGTCTCTATATGAGCCTCAGATTCCTTTAGGTCCTCAATAGGGAACTCCTTTCTGTCTAGATGATGTCCCATGAGGTCTTTCTCATTGGGATTCACGTCCTCCCCTTCCTCTTTGGATTCGGCCATTTTGATTATATCAATGGCCTTGCACTCTCTTTTTGGATTCTCTTCTGTATTGCTTGGGAGAGCACTAGGAGGAGTTTCAGTGATTTTCTTACTCAGTTGACCCACTTGTGCCTCCAAGTTTCTAATGGAGGACCTTGTTTTATTCATGAAACTTAAGGTGGCTTTAGATAGACCAGAGACTATGTTTGCTAATCTAGAGCGACTCTGCTCAGAATTCTCTGTCTGTTGCTGAGAAGATGATGGAAAAGGCTTGCTTTTGCTTAACCTGTTTCTTCCACCATTATTAAAGCCTTGTTGGGGCTTTTGTTGATCCTTCCATGAGAAATTTGGATGATTTCTCCATGAGGGATTATAGGTGTTTCCATAGGCTTTACCCATGTAATTCACCTCTGCCATTGCAGGGTTCTCAGGATCATAAGCTTCTTCTTCAGAAGATGCCTCTTTAGTACTGTTGGATGCATTTTGCAATCCATTCAGACTCTGAGAATTCATGTTGACTTGCTGAGTCAACATTTTGTTTTGAGCCAATATGGCATTTAGAGCATCAATTTCAAGAACTCCCTTCCTTTGAGGCATCCCATTACTCACAGGATTTCTCTCAAAAGTGTACATGAATTGGTTATTTGCAACCATGTCAATGAGTTCTTGAGCTTCTGCAGGCATTTTCTTTAGGTGAATGGATCCACCTGCAGAATGGTCCAGTGACATCTTAAAAAGCTCATATAGACCATCATAGAATATATCTAAAATGGTCCACTCTGAAAGCATGCCAGAAGGACACTTTTTGGTCAACTGCTTGTATCTTTCCCAAGCTTCATAGAGGGATTCACCATCTTTTTGCTTGAAGGTCTTAACATCCACTCTAAGCTTGCTCAGCTTTTGAGGAGGAAAGAACTTGGCCAAGAAGGCCGTGACCAGCTTATCCCAAGAGTCTAGGCTATGTTTAAGTTGTGAATCCAACCATGTTCTAGCTCTGTCTCTTACAACAAAGGGGAAAAGCATGAGCCTATAGACTTCAAGATCTACTCCATTAGTCTTAAAAGTATCACAGATATGCAAGAATTCAGTTAAAAACTGATAGGGATCTTCTGATGAAAGTCCATGGAACTTGCAGTTCTGTTGCATCAAAGCAACTAGTTAAGGCTTTAGCTCAAAATTGTTTGCTCCAATGGTAGGGATTGACATGCTTCTTCCATAAAAATTGGAAGTAGGTGTAGTATAATCACGAAGCATCCTCCTTGCGCCTCCACCGTTGTTATTGGGTTTGGCCATGTCTCCTTATTTTTCGAGATTCTCTGTAAAGTTTTCTCTGGATTATTGTGCTTTAGCTTCTCTTAGCTTCTTC
The DNA here is from genome assembly GCF_000817695.3 of Arachis duranensis. Lineage (NCBI taxonomy): Eukaryota > Viridiplantae > Streptophyta > Magnoliopsida > Fabales > Fabaceae > Arachis > Arachis duranensis. Next base: position 43,107,062 of record NC_029780.3, read on the forward strand.
TTCAGAGTCCTTTCAGGTTCAGGATCTGCTTCAACAAGAATGTCCTTGTCCTTGCTCCTGTTCATATGAAAAAGAAATTGAACAGAAAAGGAAGAGGAATTCTCTATGTCACAGTATAGAGATTCCTTTATGTGAGTAGAAGAAGAAAAGAATAGAAGAAGGATGAGAAAAATTCGAACAGAGAGGAGAAGAGAGAGTTCGAATTTTTAGATGAAGAGAAGTGTTAGTAATTAAATAAATAAATAGAAAGAGATGAGAGGGGAAAATTTCAAAAATTATTTTTGAAAAAAGGTTAGTGATTTTTTAAAATTAGGAGAAGAAATAAAATTAAAATAAAAAATTTGAAACAATTAATTAATTAAAGGAATTTTGAAAAAGAGGGAGGTAATTTTCGAAAATTAGAGAGAGAAAAGTAGTTAGGTGGTTTTGAAAAAGATAATAAATAGTAAAATAAACAAAAAGTCAATTAGTTAGTTGAAAAAGATTTGAAATTCAATTTTGAAAAAATAGGAAGTTAGAAAAGATTTTGAAAAAGATATTTTGAAAAGATATGATTGAAAAAGATATTTTGGAAAGATATGATTGAAAAGATATTTTGAAAAAGATTTGAAAAGGGAATTAAAAAGATTTAATTTTTAAAATTAAAATTGATTACTTGACTAACAAGAAACTAAAAGATATGATTCTAGAATTTAAAGATTGAACCTTTCTTAACAAGAAAGTAACAAACTTCAAATTTTTGAATCAATCACGTTAATTGTTGGTAAAGTTTTTGAAAATTTGAAATAACATTAAGAAAAAGATTTTGAAAATCAATTTTTTTTAATTTACGAAAATAAATAAAAAATTAAAAAAATTTTGATTTTTGAAAAAGTTTTGAAAAGATAAGATTTTTAAAATTGAAATCTTGACTTGACTAACAAGAAACAACTTATTTTAAAATTTTTTGACAAAGTCAACCCAAAGATTTTGAAAATTATGAGTAAAACAAGGAAAAGATATTTTTTTATTTTTTTGATTTTTTTTAGGAGAGAGAAAAACACAAATATGACCCAAAACATGAAAATTTTGGATCAAAACAAATGATGCATGCAAGAACACTATGAATGTCAAGATGAACACCAAGAACACTTTGAAGATCAAGATGAACATCAAGACTTATTTTTGAAAATTTTCAAGAAAAGAAAAATATGCAAGACACCAAACTTAAAAAATTTTTAATGCTTAGACACTATGAATGCAAAAATGCACATGAAAAACAACAAAAGACAGAAAACAAGAAAATATGAAGATCAAACAAGAAGACTGATAAACCACTATTTTATGATTCATATTGTGTTTAATTGTGTGGTTTTATCAAGTCTTTGCCCACTTATTCATATGATTTGCATGTAATTACAATTCCTTCCTAAAAATATTCTATGATTGAAAACATGCTTATGTGGCTTTTATTTTCTTTTATTTAATCCTCTCTTATTACCATTAGATGCCTTGATATGTGTGTTAAGTGATTCCAGGAATTATAGGGCAAGAATGGCTTAAAGGGCGGAAAGGAAGCATGCAAAAATGGAAGGAACACAAAGAATTGAGGAGATAACCAGCGAGAAGTCACGCGGTCGCATGGCTGACGCGACCGCACGAAATGGAAGAAATAACAGTTACGCGCTCGCATGCATGACGCAACCGCGCGGATTGGAAACTACATGAATGACGCGAATGTGTGGACGACGCGCACGCGTGGTAAGAGAAACGCTGAGTGACGCGAACGCGTGGACGACGTGGCCGCGTGACGTGCGTGATCTGCAGAATTTCAGAAGTCGCTGGCAGAGTTTCTGGGCTGGATTTCAACCCAGTTTTCGGCCCAGAAATACATATTAGAGCCAGGGAACATGCAGAGACAGAGATCAACATTCATTCCGCATAATTTTTAGTTTTTAGATCTGAATTTATTCCTCCCTTAGGTTTACTCACTTGAACATTCATAATTAGGATTTTGAAGGTTTTGGCTTTAGCTTTTGAGAAGAGTCTACCTCCGGTACCAGTTACTATAGTCTGTTATTTACTTTTCATTTATTCTTCCATCTTCTTAATTCCCCCAGAGTTGACATTGGATTATTTTCACAAGTTATTAATATAGACTATTTTTATTTTCAATTAATCCCTTTTATTATTATTTATTATGTCTTCTTTTTTTTCCCATTGATTCTGTGAAGTTTATAATTATGATGAGTGAGTAGTTCCATAACTTGATTGGGAGATGATTGAAAGGAAACCTTGATTGACTTTCCTTTACCTAGTAAGGGATAACTAAGCAGAGCAACTTTCAATTATTAATTAATCTTGAGAGTACTTCAACAAGAATAGGGCTTCTAACTAATCTACTCCCAGTCAAGGCTTTTATTTAAAATTAATTAAATTCTCTAAATTAATTTCCTGTTTATCAACTCAACTATTTTTGAAAACACCTGATTGATAAACTAGCACATCTTTCTTCAACTCGTTGGGAGACGACCTGGGATTCATACTCCTAGTATTTTAATTTCAATATTGTGACAACCCTTCTAAATTGATAAGCGGATTTTCGACTGGTTTTGTCTCCCTGATCTTTGGTTTTTTCATAATTTATTGCAAGTTATTAGATATTCTTGCTGCTGGATTAATTTATGTTGGATTAATTTAGTGTTGGATTAAATTATGTTGCTATAAATGTATAAAGGGCCAGAACCTTGCTACAAGAGCACAACAATGTTGGAATAGAAAGTTAGAGAAAAGGTTGTGTAATACAAATATGAGCTGCTTACTCTCTCTATGTGTAGATTGATAGGTAGATAAATATATTATAGATGAATAATGAGAAGAATTAATTAATAACTATGAAACTAAGGGATTTGGATACCCTTTTCTATCTAGGTATCTTCGTAATTTAATTTTTGGTGTTCCTTTTTCTTTAAGTTATGGAATTGGGATATTTTAGTTAGCCACAAATTTATCTTTTATGCTTCAACCACCGCATTATGATTAATAATTCTGTACTCTGCACATAATTCTCTCTCACTCACATACTATTTTACATGACTTTTCTTTGTTTTTACATGACTTATAATTAACATGTTTCACAATTTGTTGTTGTGGCTTAAATTGGCTGCATATATATGTTTCACAATTTGTTGGTGTGGTTTAATTTGGCTGTATATATATGTTTCATGTGATTTATATGTCTGCATATATATGGCTGCATATAATTAATATGTTTCACAAGTTTGAATGCTAAATTTGCTGCTGGAAACAATACTTTTGGTGCTGTTGATGAGTTAAAAATGCTAATATTGATTGGGACAATGCAAAATACTTTATGGAATTCTTGAAAATTTTTCATGATGTTACAAAGAGTGTGTCTGGTAGTTTGCTTGTGACTTCTTCTCAATATTTTCATGAGTCTTGTAAGATCTTGCGAGTGTTCAAGGCTTCTTGTGGTAGTCGAGATCCATTACTTAGGAGTATGGCTGAGAGAATGAAGCTTAAGTATGACAAGTATTGGGGTAACATAAAAAATATCAATATGATGATTTTTGTAGCTGTGGTTCTTGATCCTAGATACAAGTTAAAGTTTATGAACTTTAGCTTTAAAAAGCTATATGATAAGGATGATGCTGATTTTTTGGGTGTAAAAGTGAAATAGACCTTCTCCAAGATGTTTGAATGCTACGTGAATGCAAATAATGGGGTAGATCTTTTACTTCAGCAACAATGGATGGTGCATCAGATGTGGGATTACTTGATGGCGACATGGCTGGTGATTTTTTCAAGGAGGTGCATTTTCATGAGATCATCAACAAGAATGAGGTGGATTTGTATTTGATGGATTGTTTAGAGAAGCGTCGTGATCAAAATACTTTGACATATTGAATTGGTGGAAGGTAAACTCTAGCAAGTATCATATCTTATCCCAAATAGCTATAGATGTCTTAGCAATGTCAGTCTCGACTGTTGCTTCAAAATCATCTTTTAGAACTGGTGGAGGAGTGCTTAACAACTATTGGAGTTCTTTAACTCCAAAGACAGTTGAAGCATCGATATGCACACAAAATTGGCTTCGTGCTTCTCCAATGACAACTGATTTCGAGGAGCTTATTGAAGAGTTTGAGAAACTTGAATTAGGTATGCAAAAAAGAAATTTATAGTTCCTTTCATGGTTTATGTTTATAATTTATAATCTCTATTATGTTTATAATCTATATTGATTTTTTTTATTTATTTTTTTAGAATTTGTACTAACCAGAGAAGATGATGATGAGTCTGGTGTAGATTCAGATTAAGCATAGTCGCTGTTTGGTTTTCATTTGTTTTAAAGTGACTGTTTCAGTTTAAAGTGTGTTTATTTTTGTTATTTTGCTAGACATCTTTAATTCTCTTTGTTTTATTTTTAATTAAGTTGAATTTATATTGAATTTGGATGTGATATACTCTTGTTATTCTAGTTTATTTAAGGTTTTAAACTTCATTTTATGGTAATTTAAATTCTAATTATTAGATGTAAAAAAACTGAAAAAACTGACCGAACCAAACCGCTGTTGGTTCAATTCAATTCAGTTGTTTAAACAGTAGCCAACCAAATGGTTGGTATCATTGTAGCACCGATCAGGTCGGTTCGATTGGTTTTCGGTCCAAAACCAAACCAAACCGAACCGATTACACCCCTAGTTGCGCCAAGGTTTAGGAATTAATGGTTTAAGCAACAAGTAGGAACATAATCAAATAAGGATAAGTATCAATGACAAGATATGATTGGAAAATATTCAGAACACATTCCAAGAAAGAGATCAAGAACTAGAGAGTCCAATACAATTGATAAAGAAAGAGATAACGTCAAGCATGAATAAAGGCTATACGTCGAAACGGAACTAATCCCTAAAACTTAATTTCTAACATTGACCCAAAACCTTGTAATTCGCATTACCTATTATTTCTATTTCGTCTATGATAATCCATCAGTGTTCTCATATACATAAATCATTAATATTAAGTTGGTGAAACAAATATCATGAGATATGCAATGGTAAACTAATAACGTTAATCATTAGACAGTCATGCATATAAAACATAAACTCTTGTTATCAGAACAAGTCATAAAGCATAACAGAGACTCGAAATATGCAATGAAGCATAGTCAGTTCACTCCCAAGGCTCTACAGGAAGATTGCTCTAATACTATATTGTAACATCCCTTCCAACAAAATACCTTGCTTAAGTCAAGGTATTTATACTAGAAAGAACATTATGTAACCTTTTCTAAAATTAACTACTTAAGTACTGAACCTTTGTATCAATTTCGTGTTTCAGTTTTAAGAAAATATTAGAAAATTTTGTTTTTATGCTTTAAAGTCATATATCAACGATAAGCATTTCAAATAATAATAATCATATAAATAATATTGATAATAAATCTTATAAAAAAGAAATAAAATGGAATTCAAATACAACATACCATACCAACCCGTCTATGTAAAATAAAATCTCAAGGGACAATAACAACCAGGAGACTATATGAAAGCAATTAAAATCACAAAGAAAACCTACTAATCGCTCACAACTTCATATTGCGTCTTCAAACCTGTGTAACTGAAAGGATAGAAAATTTGGGAGTGAGAACCAAACCATAACAATAGCCTTTTATCAACGATTGTCACAACAATATATTCTCAAAAATATTTGATAATAGTATAGAAAATTTATTCATAAATCTCATATTCAAGGTTGTCACCAAAACAACCTCCGCAGTCTAATTTCAATTCTGCTTTCAAAATATCAAATGAATTTGGAATTGCACAAAATTTATGTCCAGGCAACCGTCTCGGATTAAGATATCTAATAAACTAAAAATCATAATTTTATGATCAATCTAGCCTCGGAAAAAGAAGGAAAACCGTGACTGCTCTGCAGTGCTTAAAAACCAGAAAACAGCAGCAGCATTCAATATTCAAAACTCCGTATAAAATCCAAATTAAATCCAATGGACTTCAAAATTAATATGGTTCATCTTAACTTATTTAGATTTCTTTTCCAATCAATTTCAGGTCAATACTATTTTTAATGAAAAAGTTACATAGCTTGAAATTTGGGGAAAAAAAAGTTAAATCCTATTTTACAAATCAGCAAGCTTGGTATCTTTCAACTTACATAACTTTTATTACAAAACTTTAATTAAGCTAAATTTTGGTTTGGAGACTCTTGACTTATCTAGAAACAAGTGTCTCTTGGTTGCAACTCAATTGCTGTTCAGTTTTAAGAGTTACAAGCATTGGAAGTTGATACGTAACTTGCTGAAAACTGAGTCTTCTAAGCTTTTACGACCAATTTTCAAAAATTCACAACTCCCAATCCTTTAAAAATAGCGTAACTTAGTCCAATTCTCTATATTCCCAAGTTTAACCCTGACTTGGTCTCATGCAATTCCGATCATCCCAAAATCAATATTCAACCTTTAATACCTCTCAAAATCAATTTCAAAACAATAACCAACCAAGTTCACCACCATTACAATATGTTAAATAACTAACTCAACGACAATTAATCTAATATAAACCATCAATAAACAAGAATCTCAACTAACACTCATCAACTATTCACAATCCACATATAATCAATCAATTTCACAAAATCCACAAATTCAATGAGAATCGCAACCACAATTCAACATTCATATAACCAAAACACTTACTCACAGCAATTAAACATATTTGCAGATATTCAATCAACTTTGTGGGCATTCTTAAATTAAAAACATTTAAATTAAACCCACTACCTCAATTTAGTCAAACCCGCATAGATTAAACGTGACAACTCCCTTCCCTTTTTGTTTCATGGTAGCAACGGTGACGCCCACGCAACCAGAACGGCAAAGGCAGCAACCGGAACAGTAACAATGTTAGTCTTCACAGCAGTGACCAGGGATGTAGCAAAACAACTAATTCAAATTGGATGGAATATAAGAGCAATCACAGCCCTGGGGATCTCAAGACAAGGCACATACTAGAATCAACTCAAAACAAGTATGACAGTGATAATAAAATGTGTAAATAGACTGTAATTAGAAAAAGGTCAAACCAGAATCAAAGTAGCAGCCTCATGCTCATCACAGCAACTCAAGAATTGGCTATCGGCACTAGAAGGACGGCAACGCATTCTCTAGTGGAAATCAACGACGACAGTAGCAAAGAGGCTCAACGACAGCAGCGGCAATACCACTTCACAATGCTCTATCGTTCAGCTTCTCCCGATGGCAGTGATATCCTTGAACAAAATAGGTAACGACGGCGGTCCAGGATGAATCGGCTGTAACAACTTTGACAGCGATGGATAGGGCTCCATCGACGGCAAGACATGGCAGCGGGGGAACCTTCTTCCTTCCCCTCGTCGGTCGCGTCTTCTCTCTCGCGGCCTCTGGTTTTTGCGGCACCATTCTCTCTCTCCTCTCCGAGATAGCGACAGTGGCAGTGACACCCACCATTGTTGCCTCCTTCTTTTCCCCTCTCCTCTCTGCTTCGTTCTCCCTCCTTGATTCCTCTCTTCTCTGATTTTCTGTTTCCCCCATTCGAGCTTCCCCTATTTCCTTTCTTTCTCTTTCTGAACGTAGGTTTAGCGATTTAGGAAACAAATTTAGGGATTTTGTGAAATTTATATAAAATTACTAATTATAATAAAAATTGTACGTAAACATTAATTAACTTAAACTCATATTATTTATAAAAAACAATTTAAGACAATAATGCGAAGTGTTACAAGATATGTTACAAGATGCATACGATAAAGAATAAGATCGGGAAGGTAATTAAAGCATTCTCCAAGAAAGAATTCAAGACAATACTTTCTTAAGCAATCCGCCACAACACTACTCTCATTCACCAATTCAGAGAAGACTGGGATCTCCATAGGCCCCACAACACTCATAATATCACTCGAGAGTCCACCTTGATAGATTTTGAAAAATTGACATAGCTCCTTTAACTTCTATTCCTTTCGAGCTCTCATCTTAATCCTTCAATCCTTTCAATATGTCTGAATTCATAAACTCTCTATTCCTTCATAACATTCCGGTGAATTTCTAAGAATGACCGTTCTTATCAACCATAGTTTGCATAATTTAGTCTTGATTCATGTCTAATTGCCAACTCTGGTTTCCAGCTAACTCATTCGAGGTTTCAAACTCACTCGTCATCAAGCGTCAGCCAATTCAATCGATCTTATTATGTCAAAAACGTTAATAATCTAATACGTGCTTAACTACATTAATATAGTATTACCATCTCTCATTGTTTCGGTCAATTAGCTAACTTATTACAATTCACTATCTTGTGTGTATCAAGCTACTGAAAGCTTAAACCTCCTCTTCAGTACATTTTTTCTTCAAAGCACAAACATTCTAACTTATAGCATCCCAGACATAATAGTTTCACCTCTTCATCTATCAATCATTCCCTAAAGAACTAATGCCTCGGTTCCAATTTTCAAGGGATCACACGCGACACTGAGATAAGTGTAAATATGTTTAAAGAGATACAAATCTCAGAAAAGGAAAGAATAAGCTACAAGGAGAAAAGTCGCATAAATTTGAAAGGATGCATAATATCACAACTAAGCAACAACATATAGGCACGAGAAAACATCCCAGAAAAGAGGTCATTTCATATCTTAATAAGAAATTTGAATCCAGAAACTCCAAAAGAGACAAGAAAATGGTACTGATAAATTAGATCAAAGTAAGTTCAAAACTAATTAGAAGAGCATAAAGTTCACAATGATATAAAAGAACGATTTGAATCAGAAGTAGCAACGAAGGTCAACTACCATAAAGTGTGCCGGAATGAAAATTAAATTACGAGAGAGAATCTGGAATCCAAAGAACTGTGATAGGAATAGTAGGTGGAGAAAAGGTGCATAGTTTTTGAAATAAGGCTTGACGTGGCGGAAATTGGTAGATTAAGAAATTAATATAAGAGATACGTTGCAAGTACAGTTCTTAACCAAAAAGAATCTGCTCATCAATTTAGAGGGGTTGTCACAAAATTAGAATAAAAATACTGGGAGTATGAGTCCCAGGTCGTCTCCCAACGAGTTGCAGAAAGATGTGCTATTTTATTAATCAGAGGTTTTCCAACATGTTTTTGAGTTTGATAAACAGGAAACTAAATCAGATAATTTATGTAATTCAAATAAAAATCTTGACCGAGAGTAGACTAATCAGAAGTTCTATCCTTGTTGGATTTCTCTCAAGATCAATTGATAATTGAAGGTTGTTTCTACTTAGTTATCCTTTACTGAGTAAAGGAAAGTCAAGTAAGTTGGAAGTCTACTTCTATTCACAAGTTCTAATCCTCTCCCTTGGGAAGGATTAGTGTTAGTGACTAGAGACCCAGCCAACAATAAACCCAATTACAATTTAGCTCTTGAGTATTCTAACTCAAGGTTCTCTTTTTAATAAACTCCCAATCAAGTTAGAGAACTACTCCATTATCATGAATGTAAACTTTACAAGATTAAAAAGGGAAATAAAGAAAGGCATGATAAACAATAGTCCAAAAGATCAATTAAAATTAAAAATGGTTCTTGTATTAATAAATTATAAAAATAATCCAATTGTAACTCTGGACAGATTAAGGATATGAAAGAGTAAGCGAAAAGTAAGAAAACAAACTAGAATAATGAAGTCTTGGTGGAGGTAATAACTCTTCTAAATATCCCAATCCAAAAAGCAATAAAACAAAATTCTATGAACTATGAATGTGTAGAGAGAAAACCTAGAGGAGGAGTAAAATCATATCTAAAAACTAAAAAAAAAAACTAAAATTATTCGGAATGAGAACCGTTTTTAATCTCTGCATGTTTCCCGGCTCTAATCTGCGTTTCTGGGCCAAACATTGGCTTAAAACGTGGCTCAGAATCCGCCCCAGTGATTCCTATAAATTCTGCAGATCGAGCACGTCACGTGACCGTGTCATCCACACGTTCGCGTCATCCAACGTTTTTCCTTGCCACGCGTGCGTGTCATCCACGCATTCGCGTCACTCGTGTAGATTCCAATCCACGTGCTCACGTCAGGCACGTGTTCGCGCCACTGTGATTTTCTCTAATTCACACGGATGCGTGAGCCATGCGTCCACGTCACTTCTCGCTGGTCATCTCCTCAATTTCTTGTGTTCCTTCCATTTTTGCAAGCTTCCTCTCCATTCTCTAAGCCATTCCTGCCCTATGACGCCTGAAACACTTAACACACGGATCACGACATCGAATGGTATAAAGGAGAATAAAAATATACAATTAAAAGATCTTTAGGAAGCAAGTTTTCAATCATAGTGCAATTTTGGGAAGGACTTGTAGTATCATGCTAATCATATGAATAAGTGGGTGAAAGACTTGATAAAACCACTGAATTAAACAGAATATAAATCATAAAATAATGGTTTATCAACCTCCCCACACTTAAACATTAGCATGTCCTCATGCTTAGTTGATGGAGATAAAGTAATTGAGTAGGGACATGTAAAACTCATGCAATGCAATGCAACCTATATATATATATAAATTCTACTAATTCATTTTATACAGTAAGAACAGATAAAAATGCAAGAAGATAGCTCATGAAAGCAGGGAACATAGAATTTAAGCATTGAACCCTCACTGATGATGTATGTGCACTCTAGTCTCTCAAGTTTATAGGGTAATCACTCTACTCTTCTCTAATCATGCTGTTTAAATTTTGTTCTACACCTAACCAATCAACAACATTTAATGTACCAATGCAAACATCATGAGGTCTTTTCTAGGTTGTAATGGGGCTAAGGTAAAGGTAAGGGTATATATGGCCAAGTGAGCTTATAAATTGAATCTTTAATTAACCTAAGCTTTCACCTATCATATATATATATTCTATATAACTTCAAATTTCATACCTAGCTACCCAAAATTTCACTTTCACATTCCATACTCATGTATTAACTTTTGTTTTAATTTTATCACATATGCATTGATCTTTGAACTTTAACTTAGCATTGGGGTAATTTTGTTCCCTTATTTATTTATTGAATATTTTTGGATTTTTTTCTTCTTTTTTTTAATAATGAAAATAAACATAGCTTATCAATGCACATAGATTTTTTAATTTTTTTTTAGTTTCACATGAGTAGGTACCCAAATTCCCATTATTTTATCATGACACATTTCCTTATTAACCTTTGTTCCCACAATCTTCTCATACTCAATTAACACACAATTCTATCTTAAGCTAACCAAAGATTCAATTGGGACATTTAATTGTTTTTCCGCATAAGGCTAGTAATGTGGCAAAATATAGAACAAATGGGATTTAAAGGCTTAAAGTGGCTAACAAAGGTAATTTAAAGGGTAGGCTTATTTGGGATAAGGGAGCTAAACAAATAATGGCCTCAATCATATGCAAGCATATAAATATATTAAATATTGGACATATAGGATGAAACAAAATATAGATTACAATCATAGAGAAGTAAACACATAAGAATAAAACAATTATGGTTAAATAATGTAACCATGTACTTAGGCTCAAAATCTCACGGGTTGTGTGTCCTTGGCTTTTTAAACTATGTTCCAAATACAACTTCAAGTAAATTTAACATAAAAGTTTTGATTTAAATTAGTGAAATTTTTTCAGAAAATATGGTCTTTAGAAAAAAAACTTATTATTTTTTCAATCAAGTAGAACATGCATGCAATTAACCTATTACTATACAATCTAACCTATTCTACAAAAGAAAAACTAACTAAATATCGTATTTTATTGGTGTTAAGTGATGGTGTTTTTGCGGAAAAACAAATTTCCAACACACAAATCCAACCGGCAAGTGTACCGGGTCGCATCAAGTAGTAATAACTCACTTAGAGTGAGGTCGATCCCACAGGGATTGATGGATCAAGAAACTTTAGTGGGTGATTAGTTTAGTCAAGCTAACATTGAGTGATTGGGTGAAATTGTAGCCAACAGAAAGTAAAATTGCAGTGAATTTAAAGTTGCAGAATGTAAATGGTAGGAAACTTAAAAAAGCAAGAAAGTAAAAGAGCTGAAACTTAAATTGCAAGAAAAGTAAATTGCAGAAAAAGTAAAGGGAGATTGGGTGCTGGAAATTAAAGAAAGCAATAGATTATGCAACAAGAAATTTAAATTGCAGAAAAATTAAATGTGCAGGAAATTAAATCAAGCTCAATGTGAATAGAAATGTGAAAGTGCAGAATGCAGGAAAAGAAATTACAAAAAAGTAAACGTAGCAGAAGAGGAAACCAGCAAGAAGACTTAGATCAATTTTTAATTCTTAAAGAGAAACTAACAATTTCAATGAAATAGTAAAAACAGAAATGAAGCCAAGAGCTCACTTGCTCTCAAGATCAAAATAGAAAGGAAATTGAAGAGGAATGAAATAGAAAGTAAAATGCATCTCAATTTCAATAGCTAAAGGAAACTTGAAGATCTCAGTGGTAGAGGAGACTAGAGAACAAGTCTATATCTCAATCTCTTCCTTGATCCAACAGCAAACAAGATGCAGGAAAATTAAAGATGAAAGCAATGAAGAAAACTTTGATTCAAATCACAATTCACTTGAAAGTTTGTAGAAGAAGAACAAGCAAAGTTGTAGATAGAGAATGAAAATAGAATTCCTTCCAATCTCAATCCAAGATTCAAAACAGAGATGAAAACTAAGAGGGAGAGCTCTTAAATCCTAATGCTCCCTAGTGGAGCCAGCCTTCCTTTTGAAAATGAGAATGATGCTTTTATATAGGCTTTTTACAAAATGAAATTGAAATGAAAAACAAATTAAATGAAAATCCTAATTCTAGCTTGTTCTTGTGCCTTTGAGTGATGATAATGGGCTTAGCTTGCTTTGGATTTGAGGAGAAATGGGTTTGCTTGGCCTTGATTCAATTTGGTGAGGAATTGGATTTAAATGGAATTTTGGTTGAATTTTGGCCCATGAGTGACACTCCCAGGGGGCTGCTCTGCTTTTGTGGAGAGCAGAGCAGTGAAGCTTTGTGTGGGGATGCATGTTGCATGCTGAGTATAGTGAGGCACCAGGGGATTGCCCTGCCCTTGTGGAGAGCGGGGCAGTGGAGCTTCCAAGGGGAGGTACCCGGTTCAAGCCTTGGTGAAAGCACTCCACGCCAATTTTCCTTAAATTTTTATGAAAAGAGAACGACATTTCCCTCCAAGAGAGCACTCTGCTCTCCTTGACGGTAGACTTCCTTAGTTTCCTTGTGTCTCCCTCTTCGAGCCTTGGTGAAAGCACTTTGGTTCATTTTCGCTTATTTTTGGCCCTTAAAGATGCCTTTTACTCATGCCTCATTTTTATGCCAAATGTAAATTGCTATATATCGTTGGAAAGTTCTTAATTTCAGCTTTCCAACGCAACTGGAAGCACATCAATTGGACATCTGTAGCTCAAGTTATAGCCCTTTGAAGTAGGCATGGTCATGTTGTGAGCGCCCAGATTTTAACTTAGCGAAAATTTGCTTCCATCCTCACTTTGTTTCATCAGGATATTGCCCTGCTCTTGGCAAGGGCAGAGCAATGTGCGTGCTGGTTGCTTCCTTCTTTGATTTGGTCAAGGGCCACGCTTTTAAAAGCGTGTCCTAAGGCTCCAAAGTGTGCTCCAACTTCAAAGTGTGCCCCAATGCTCTTTTTTTCTCCTTTTTAGCTTATTTTGTGCTTCTTTGCTTCTTTTTCTTCTTATTTCCTACAAGATTTATAAATTTAAAAGATCAAGGAAATATTCTAATTAAGCACAAAAGAATGCAATAT
>NC_029780.3:43120973-43126984 GCF_000817695.3 Arachis duranensis
GGTATATGATGACTTGTCATCACAACACCAAACTTAAACCTTGCTTGTCCCTAAGCAAGAAAAGAATCATCCAATAAAGATTGACAATCCAAGTTAAGAAGAATAGCAACTCAATGTACATGGTAAGCTAGTTTTCTATGCATGCTTCAATCACAAAAGAAATGTAAATGATTGATGCTTCTATCTGGCTCATTTTATGAAATCTTTTTCTTATAATTCTTCCTTGAAACAAGCTTTTGATTTTTTTTTTAGCTTCTCCTTTTGGGTGCTTTGCCCCATGAGTTAATAACAAAGCTACGACTTCTAAATGCTTTGTTTTCAAGTATTACCACTTGATACATAAGCACCACAAGCATTTAATTAGAGGACTTCATTAAGCTCATCATCTTTTTTCTTTTCTTGACTCTCTTATCATTGATGCTCAGAGCCTTGAGCTTTGAGGGAGTGCTTTTGCACTTGAGCCTAGCCTTGACTTCTAAGTGTTTTGTTTTCAAGCATTTGGCTTGATACATAAACACCACAAGCACTTAGCAAATAAATTGCCATTGGTACTCAGAGCCTTCAGCTTTCTCATTCTTTCCCCTTTTTTTTCTTGCCCTTTTTTTGTTTTTTTTTGTTTTTTTTTCAAGGTTTTCATGATTCAAAAGATTTCACAAAATGTACTAGATGAAAAACTTTAATTAAATAAAATCTAATGCAATTGAGCAACAATTAATCATACTAGCTTTCCAAAACTTTTATGCACATGCTAAATTCTTGTTTAATGCCTTGTTTGTTTATAATCATGATACTTTATTGCTTTTGAACTCACAGAATTTAAGTTGGTAGTTATAATGCCACAACAACATATTACAAATCAAGATTCAAGCTATGCTTTATTCATACACACATGTAAACAGAGAAGATAATAAGACAATCATGTAATTTAAGTGCTGGAAACAAATTAGAAGAAAAAGAACTCTACAACCTTGTAGTTCATCTTCATTATTGTTGTCCTTTTTCTCCAATTCTTCCCTTTCCCTTGCCAAACTTAGAGTACTTGCTCATCCTCAAGCAACAATTAGAACAATGGCTATGGGGCTAAGATGGATCATGAATGTCTTACACAATGAAATGTTAGTAGCATATGTGTTTTAAGCAAGCAAAATGAAAGACAACAATCAAGGCACCAGAGACAAAGACATTTTGATTGAAAACATAAAAAGGTGAGCACAATACATTGCATAAAATATAAGTGGCACACCAAACTTAGTGTGACACTTTCACTTGAAATTAATGCAAGTATCTTGTAAGAATTGGAACCAAATTTTGGTGCATAGCAACACCAAACTTAGAATGCAACCATATGTTAATTTATTTGAATTAAAACTAAGCAGATGAAACTGTTATATGTTAAATACAATCATCAAGCCAAGAATCTGTCATGAGTAAGGATCTCTTGGTAATGTATTAACAAAAACAGTTAATAGAAGAAAGCATTAAAACAAGGAAATGACTAAAACGAAGAGGAAACTCAAATGTTAAACCGAAAGAAAGATAAATTTGCAGAGGCATTATGATTATGCAGACAAGTGGTGCTGCTGGATGACTTGCATAGAAAAATAAGTGGCACACCAAACTTAGAATCTTAGTGTGACACTTCCATATAAAAATGATGCAATCATCCAAAGGGATTAAAAACAAATTGTTGCATGGCAACACCAAACTTAGAATGTAATCATATGCCAATTTATTGAAATTTAAACAAAGCACGGAGAAGGAATGTTACCTACTGTTTACCTGTTCTTCACTTTCTTCCTCTTCTTCCAGTTTGTTAAGAGGAATGACCTCAAGGGGGGAGAAGTTTCAGCTATTGTCCCTTCTCTTGGCCTCTCCTCAGTAAGCTTCCTTTTGTAAATGGCTTGATTGACCTTGCTTGCTGGACCAGGGACAGGATTGGTGCTCTTGTTAGTTGCCTTCACTCTTTTGGATTTAATACTCGGTGGTTGTGTGATTGTTGGAGTGATTTCTTCATTAGGAGCCTCTTGCATTGGTGGTTTCATGAGCTCTTCCTCTATGTAATTCTTAGCTTTAATTGAGCGTGAATCTC
Organism: Arachis duranensis; assembly: GCF_000817695.3. Lineage (NCBI taxonomy): Eukaryota > Viridiplantae > Streptophyta > Magnoliopsida > Fabales > Fabaceae > Arachis > Arachis duranensis. Next base: position 43,123,063 of record NC_029780.3, read on the forward strand.
CTTGAGTGTCTTCCTCCATTCCTTTTTCATGACTTTCCATTAAGTCCTTTGGGAGGGAATCTTCATGTTCTTCTATCACCTCAATTACAGTTTCATTTTCAACCACCTCATTCTTCATTGAAAGTTCACTTGATGCAGTGGCCTCCTTATCTTGCTCTTCCACTTTCTCCTTCACATCCATCAATTGGCCTTCATTTTCCTTGCTCAGTGGTTCTAAGCTCCTCCTTATTTTCTCTAAATCTCCATTTATATTTTTGAAGAGAGCTTCTTGCCTTTTCCAAGATTGTTCTTGTCTTTCAAAAAATCCTCTAGACTTTTGAAGGAGATCCTCTGAATCACAATTTGAAGAATTGTTGAACTCATCACAATATGGATTGCTAAGATTTCTTTGATTTTGACTTTCCCAGTCACAATATGAGTAGTTGTTAGACTCATCAGAATCTGGATCATATTGTGTCTCTGGGAAGTGTCCCATATGATTCTCATGTTCATCTTGTGTCTCTGAAGCAATTCTCCATGGATTGGAGTGCTCAGAATCTGTTAATTCTTGGTGATATCCCCAGCCACCATTAGAGGTTGGTGATGGTGGGTGATATCCTAAAAAATTTTGTTTGACTGCAAGATGAGTTGAACTCCATTTGTATTTTGCAAAACACAACACCATTAAAAATTGAAATTCATGTCACAGAGACAGAATTTCTTAGTGAGGCAAAAACACAAACACCTTGGTTTCAACATAGAACAGAGAACAAAAAAGAAAAAAATGCTTGATCTAGACTTCTCACCCACTTAATCATTGTTGATCTAATCAATCCCCGACAACGGCACCAAAAACTTGATGGTGTTTTTGCGGAAAAATAAATTTCCAACACACAAATCCAACTGGCAAGTGTACCGGGTCGCATCAAGTAGTAATAACTCACTTAGAGTGAGGTCGATCCCACAGGGATTGATGGATCAAGCAACTTTAGTGGGTGATTAGTTTAGTCAAGCTAACATTGAAGTGGAATTGAGTGTAATTGTAGCCAACAGAAAGTAAATTTGCAGGAATTATAAAGTGCAGAAAGTAAATTGTTTAAAGAGCAAGAAAGTAAAAGAGCTGAAACTTAAATTGCAAGAAAAGTAAATTGCAGAAAAAGTAAAGGGGGGTTGGGTGCTGGAAATTAAAGAAAGCAATAGATTAAGCAACTAGAAATTTAAATTGCAGAAAATGTAAATGTGCAGGAAATTAAATCAAGATCAATGTGAACAGAAATGTGAAAGTGCAGAATGCAAGAAAAGAAATTACAGAAAAGTAAACGTAGCAGAAGAGGAAACCAGCAAGAAGACTTAGATCAATTTTTAATTCTTAAAGAGAAACTAACAATTTCAATGAAATAGTAAAAACAGAAAGGAAGCCAAGAGCTCACTTGCTCTCAAGATCAAAACAGAAAGAAAATTGAAGAGGAATGAAACATAAAGTAAAATGCAGCTCAATTTCAATAGCTAAAGGAAAGTTGAAGATCTCAGGGGTAGAGGAGACTAGAGAACAATTCTAGATCTCAATCCCTTCCTTGATCCAACAGCAAACAAGACGTAGGAAAATTAAAGAAGAAAGCAATGAAGAAATCTTTGATTCAAATTACAATTCACTTGAAAGATTGTATAGAAGAAGAACAAGCGAAGTTGTAGATAGAGAATGAAAACAAAATTCCTTCCAATCTCAATCCAAGATTCAAAACAGAGAGGAAAACTAAGAGAGAGAGCTCTTAAATCCTAATACTCCCTAGTGGAGCCAGCCTTCCTTTTGAAAATGAGAATGATGCCTTTATATAGGCTTCTTACAAAATGAAATTGAAATGAAAAACAAATTAAATGAAAATCCTAATTCTAGCTTGTTCTTGTGCCTTTGAGTGATGATAATGGGCTTAGCTTGCTTTGGATTTGAGGAGAAATGGGTTTGCTTGGCCTTGATTCAATTTGGTGAGGAATTGGATTTAAATGGAATTTTGGTTGAATTTTGGCCCATGAGTGACACTCCCAGGGGGCTGCTCTGCTTTTGTGGAGAGCAGAGCAGTAAAGCTTTGTATGGGGATGCATGTTGCGTGCTGAGTATAGTGAGGCACCAGGGGATTGCCCTGCCCTTGTGGAGAGCGGGGCAGTGGAGCTTCCAAGGGGAGGTACCCGGTTCAAGCCTTGGTGAAAGCACTCCACACCAATTTTCCTTAAATTTTTATGAAGAGAGCACGACATTGCCCTCCAAGTGAGCACTCTGCTCTCCTTGAGGGCAGACTTCCTTAGTTTCCTTGTGTCTCCCTCTTCAAGCTTTGGTTGAAGCACTTTGGTTCATTTTTGCTTATTTTTGGCCCTTAAAGATGCCTTTCACTCATGCCTTAATTGTACGCCAAATATGGATTGCTCTATATCGTTGGAAAGCTCTGAATGTCAGCTTTCCAACGCAACTAGAAGCACATCAATTGGACGTCTGTAGCTCAGGTTATATCCCTTTGAAGTAGGCATGGTCATGCTATGAGCGCCCAGATTTTAACTTAGCGAAAATTTGCTTCCATCCTCACTTTGTTTCATCAGGATATTGCCCTGCTCTTGGCAAGGGCAGAGCAATGTGTGTGCTGGTTGCTTCCTTCTTTGATTTGGTCATGGGCCACGCTTTTAAAAGCGTGTCCTAAGGCTCCAAAGTGTGCTCCAACTTCAAAATGTACCCCATTGCTCTTTTTTTCTCCTTTTTAGCTTATTTTGTGCTTCTTTGCATCTTTTTCTTCTTATTTCCTACAAGATTTATAAATTTAAAAGATCAAGGAAATATTCTAATTAAGCACAAAAGAATGCAATATTTAAGCACTAATCATCAATTTCTTTTATGAAAAAGCATTGAAAAATAGGTATATGATGACTTGTCATTATTAAGGAAGAGAAATTACCTCCGGAAGTCAGGTACTGACCGACCTCCCAACACTTAAGGCTTTGCACCGTCCTTGGTGCCATCTGTCAGGAACAAAGGTGGGCTGGTAGCAGTATCTCCATAGTCGGGACTGTCATGGCTCCCTGTGCTGGTAAATGAAGTGGAGTTCGGAGTGTCTGGGTCTTTGTCAGGTCTGTGGTTTCCTGTGAGTAGCTTCTTGAGGTATTTGAAACGGCTCTGGTTGCAACGCTCTCATAGCTTCGCTTTCTGTTCTTGCCGGTCCAACCTCTCCAGTATCTGATGGAGCAGCTGACTTTTTGAAGTTGCTTGTGGTGTGGAAGGAGGAATGTCTGCAGCTGGTTCTGCAGGCTGGCTGGTAGTGGCTGTTCGAGTACGCGAGATCTTTTCTGAAAGTACGGATTTCTCCGGAGGATCAGTAAGGGGAGAACCTATGATATATCATCAAGTATTTCAATCCTCATTGTCATTATGTCATCTTTAAGCTAGAACCTTTTCCGAGGCAAGCTCGATAACGCAGTCACGAAGAACATAGTTTTTGAACCGTATCGGTTAGGAGTTTTGATCCGGTTTTTCGTAAATTGTCTCAGTTTGACGAACCGGACACGATTCATGAGAGAAGAGAGATAATAGGGTAATATTATCATTATATTAGTATTAGAAGCTGCTTGAATAATATTATAAGGTTACCTGGTCAGTGTTAGTTAAAAACAGAAAATCGATTTAACCGGGTTCACAATTTACTGGTGCAGTTTAGCACCAGCACTCTCTGATGACTTTAGCAATGCTAAGGCTTCATCATACATGTTTTATTCTCATAATAAATATGTTACTAGTGTCATTTATGCTAATAGCTCAAAAAATAATTTTTAGAGATGTTTTCACAAGTGTTCCGATACACCTAGTTTTAGTAGTTATACACATGAGATATTTTAATATTATTTTAATCCACCTCCAAGCCAACCAATCACAACTCACCCTACACCCCCAAAACCCCCAAGGCTG
>NC_029780.3:43127122-43147567 GCF_000817695.3 Arachis duranensis
AATCCTCTCTTCTTTCTCCACATGATCATATGACTTATTAAGGCTGGAATCAAGTTGAGTTGGCTGCACCATCTCTCTTTTGATTCAGTTTCAAGGAAACATGCTCAAACATGTGTTTTCTTTATGTTCTTCCTTAGGAATCATGCTTAACTTGACTTGAGGGCCAAGAAACGTTACTTTCCAGAAAGTCTAAGGTTAGAAATCACTTCCTAACATGCTGAGAGAGATTTGGTTAGTTGAGAGTTTTTGGATTTAAAGTTGTTCTTGATGTGATTTAGGAGGAAAAAGTGCTAAAGGACCACCTGAAAGTCTAACTGAATTAGGAGCAGCAAAATCAGGTAGGGTGTCACGAAATTAATCTTGATTATTTGTGTTTGAATTGTGTGAATGTTGTATGATTTGGCTGTGCTAAAAATTGGTTGCATATATGATTGATTCTTGGTGAAAATTTGGTGAAATTTCGATGAAATTTGATGAAATTCAAGTTTAAAGTTCATGTTCTTGGGGCATCTGAAAAAATGAAACCCTAGGCTTAAATTGAAGTTCAATTTGTGTTAAAATCATGTAGAAAAGATGGGGTTTTAGTGGCTGCTAATTTATTATGAATTATGGTAAAAATCGGTTGCTAAAAAGACTGAAAAATGGGTAAAAACAGAGAAAGAATCTAAATAATTTATGAAGAACTCTTTGAGTGTGATGAAGAACAATGAAGAACACACTACCACAGGAACGGAGGATAGTAGCAGATTATTAGTGTCTCTTTTGATAGCCGCCACTATCTGCTAGTTTAACAGCGATTCTGGCTGCGGTTTTGAGAAGAGCTGCGGTATAACTTAATTTGGCAGCGATTTGAACAAACCCGCCGCTAACCTGACTCTTTTAAGATTTGGCCTCAACTTGCCCTCTTTCTGTTTCATTCTATTTTTCACTCTCCATGATATACTCATTCCTCGACTTCTTTCGCTGTCGTCCCTAGTCGTTATCTACTCCGACCTTCATCCCAAACTTTTATCAGCGCTGCTTCTGCCGATGTCAAGCTCCTCTGTTTCATCTCTTCCTCTGGATCTGCTCGCCATCTCGTTCTACGTGTGCATTCTTCGAATCTGCTGTAGATGCATGAGCGCCCTGCTTCTGTTGTCGTATCCAGTCTGTGTCGTCGTCAGTCTTTCACCATCACCATCCATCACTGGTTCTGCTCCTTCTTCCTTTCTTTGTTTGTTTGGGTATTCATTTTCTTATTTTGTCTTCTTTTTTTTCCTAGGTCATTGATTTCATTTTTTCACATACATTGCTGGAATAGCAAAACGAGCTGAATTCTTGAAATTTGTCTAATTATACTAGCTAATTGTGTTTGTTACAAATCCAATTTCTAGTTTAGCCAAGGTTCTCAAAACCAAATAAATTGTGTTGAAAGATATCACCAGCAGAGCCCGGGCACACTCTGTTCCTTTGAAAAACCGGGTGAGTGTGATCTTGTTGTTCGAAGCTATATCTGAATCAGCAAAGGTATGTTTTCTAATTTGTATTTTAATCCTTGCAATGGTGGTTGCCCAGTTTTAGTCACTTAATTTTGGAATTTTTATTTTGTACTCTTTATTTTCCTCAAAAATTGCTATACTTATTGTAGGAAATCAAGCATGTGTTTCTTTACAAAGACTTGTGTATCTTACTTCTTTAAATAGCTAAAATTAAACGTGAGGGATTTGGAGAGGAATTGTTCTGGTTTTGGTTGACAACTATTCTGGGAATATCGACATTCTAGAAGCAGAATTTTCTGGAATAAAAGTTGGTCTGATGAAGGGATACGATCATGCTATTTGCTAGCCTGATTTTGCTGCTTGTCTGTATTTCAATGGAAAATATAGTTGTTGTAGCATTACTTGCTACTTGGATTGGATCATAGATGAATAGATGAGTCCATAGACCTTATATATCATTGATGTTATTGAAAAGTTTGAGAGAAATAGTTTTTCATATTCTCCACGAGTAAGATTCCCTTTACCTTTTGTCGAACAGCAAAAAATTGATGCACTTTCCTATTCTGTAGTGATGAACTGATGATCTCTCCTGGAGAGTTCGTGATTCTTTCTATATTAAATTTAACATTTCATGTTTTGTTTTGCTTTGTTTTGCTTTCTTAGCAGAGGTTTCGCAATGTTTCAAATACTTCCATCAATCCATTGAATTATTCTTTGTAGTGTGTAGTGTAGGACACAGTTGGTCATGGGGCACCCCTTTAAAGACAAATAGTCAAAGATCATGAAAAAAATAAATAATAAGCATAAGAACAATTTTGTGGTTAGAATATCCATCAGATTATTTTCTCTTATGACTTATAGATGAACGAATAATATTTTTTTCTTTTGCTGAATAAATTAATATTATTTATTTGTTATGACTCAGATAATATGCAAGATGACCACTGGCTAGTTCATACTGCAAGTTTAATACTTAGTAAGACATCAAAAGCAATAAATAAGCACACATGCCATCTTAAGAGGAATGGAAAATTATTGCTCAATATTTTCTTTATTTGGATTTTATCTCAATTTATTTATTGCTTTTTGTTTTGCATTATGCATGAAATCTATTCATACAATGACGGGAAAGCTAGGTGATGTTTTGGCATGGCAATATCAATCAAATATGTTGCTTATTAAATAATATTCTAGTGGCTATCATAGCTGATCATAATAGTGGGCAACTTGCAGGTTTTTGTGCTTTTATATTGGTATCGCTTAGATCATCTTGTGGAAAGTAAGTATTGGAATTGATTGTTGGCTAGTTAATTTTCAATCAACATATTTTTTCTTTTGCAGGTTTGTGGAGGAAAATGCTAAAAATAGAAAGCAAATGGCCATGTTGATCTTGTATAATTCAGTTTCTGAATGTGATTTTTCGCTTAAGTAGAAGAGATCAATGGTGTTAGACAAAAGTGTAAATATAAATTTTAGGCCATATGCCCGCTTCCAAAGAATTTCTGCTTCTGATGAAGACGAAGATTCTGACTAGCTTCTTTGGTAATTGAATTTTCTTTTTCTTCAATGTTTGATTATATATCATTATCTACTCTATTGTAACAATGGTGATATATTATCAAGTTATAAGCAGCTTCTAAATTTTTTCATATAATTGTTGAAAATTTTCCATTTTCCATATAGCTTTTTGATGGGCTAATATTGTTAAAGTAGCTAGTTCTATGTTTTTTTCTTATTTGCTTCCAATGTTTTCTTCTTGTGATCTTCCACAATTAATGCTTTCCTAATGCCTCGAACCAATTACAAAGAGAATTTCTATCTTGCTTTGATTATTTTGTTTTTATATTTTAACATTTTGTAATTTCATTTAGTAATGTCTTTTCATTCTTTATTGCTTTCTGTAGCTTGTCTTATTCTGTCTTGATGATACCATTGGGTAAATATACATGCATTTTGATCAAGTGCCTTTATAGATAGCAAATTTTTGTGCTCGAGAAGATTTATTTATTTATTGGTTGAGTATTTTTTTGGGGGGAGGGAGGATCAATCCACTCATTGACATTAAAGCTTTTACAGGAGAGCATTTATGGTCTCATTCTTATGGGTTGATGGCAAGTCCTGCTTTGATTGATTTACACAATATTCGGCCTTCTGATGTCAATGGTAAGAAAATCCACTGCTCGATATTTTAACAAATCAATATGCCATTTCATTTTATATTACAAGTTTCTTGTAGTCAATTCATCAAGGAGAAATAAGTATTACGGTGAATGCATGACTAGCTCAAACAAATGTTTGAGTCCAGCAAACAATGAAGCTCCATTGGACACTGAAACAGACAAGCAGGGGTGGGCACCGCCTGCAAGTGTAATCTTTTATGTATTTTTCAAGCCAATTGTAGCTAATTTCTAATCCTGCAATGAATTGAAAAGAGATATGGCTTGGCAGTACAGTCATATCCCGTATGTCACTATACTCTTGTCACTTTAGAATTATAGCACCTGAGCTTAGCCATTTTAGTTGGATACATTGGATTTCTATTAAAATCGTTCTAATGATGTTCATTGGTAACTTGAATGGTACATGAGGAGCTAATATCAGATGTTAAAGGATGATCATATAGGTATATAGTGGGAATTAAGTACTTAAATAAGTCTATTTTCTAATTAGCTGTGAGCCTGTGATGTCAGTTCATATGGACATATTTAATAAAATTTTATTTTTAATATACATCTAAAGTTAGACTAATTAACCTCAGGTTAGAGGGGATATCGCAAGGGCTTTAATGTACATGGCAGTCACTTATGGGTTTCAACAATCAAGGGGAAATCTCGTCTTTGCCTCTCAGATACTTCAAATGTTGGTAGGTTGGGCTATTGTTTTCAACTTTGCATTTCACTGCAATGCTTAGACTGCTAACCAAATTTATGCTATACCTTAAAGTTCAAAGGGAAGTAACAATTGTGTGTTTTGTGCAGAGAACAGGGAGATGGGGTTGCTTTCCGCTCTATTATCACATGAAGTTTGCATTTCTTATTTGGCTACAGCATAAAACACACGAATATTGTAATGTGTGTAGTTTTGTCTTAGTTCTGAGCTTTAAATTTTCTGTTTTCTTTCATTTTTCCTTTGTTTCCATCATTGTACACAGGAAATTTACATATTGTATCCAATAAGAACAATGTTCTTGGCTATTGAACCTGGGAGTTTTGCCACAAGTTTAGATTTAATATATGAAAAAATTAACATTCATATTATTAAAAAATATATCTTTAAAATTAAACAAAAATAATAGCATTTTTTAAAAGAAAAATCCAATTTTTTTAATTTGTATTGAAATTAGCGGCAGTTTTATAACTGCCGCAATCAGTGTCAAATTAAAAAACGTAAGAACATTGCGGCGGTTTGTAACCGCCGGTAAAAAATGGTCTAAATCCTAATACTCATATATCGCAGCGGTTTAAAATCGCCGCTAAATTCATGGCCACAGAATACTGATTTAGCGGTGGTTATACCAGCGGTTGCTGGAAACCGCCGCCAAACCTAATCCCGGCGCCCATAACTAGGGCGGTTTAGTAAGCCGCCGGTTTTGATTTGCGGTTTAAAATCGCCGCCAATCATAAAAAAACCGCCGGTAAGTAGCGCTTCTCCTGTAGTGACAGGCTTTAGATCCTTAAAAGGGCAAGGAAGTAAAATTTTTGGTGTTTAGGGGGTTATTTGGTAATTTCTGAAAGTTAGGGTGGTTAAAGTAGAAATATTAAAAGTTACCGGGGTAAAAAGTGAATTTTAAAGGTAAAAAGGTAAAGGAAGGTTAATTTTAAAAAATTTAATAATAAAATAATAAATAATAATAAAATATTAAATAATAATATTTAATTAAAAATAATATTTTAATAAAAATGATAAAATAATGCGAAAAAGGTAGTTTTCTGTAAAAGCTTTAAAAAGACAACTTTAAGCGCTGAATCTCATAATTACCTTCATAAAACACTTAGGGAGTGGTAAGAACATATTAGTGAGGCAAAGATAAAAGAAAGATAAAAGCTAAAGAAAAGATAAAAACCAAAGAAGAAGTGTGTAAAGTTTTAACAACAGAAAAACAGACAGAGACTAGCGAACGAACTAGGGCAACATAGTTAGTCCTTGAGTTACGACTATGGTTAGGTATAATATGAAAATTTAAACTGTTTCAGTATAGACTTAATGAACCTATACTTGGGACAGGCTAACTATTTATATCGAGATTTACATAAGCTTTAAATACACATGTTAAACAGAGGAATCGGAGCAGAGTAAAGAGATTAAGAGCAGAGGATTTATTGAAAAGTTAATTATTGCTTGAGGCAACCCAAGGGATATTGTTTGCTTATTCGTTGCTTAATGCAACCCAAGAGATAATGTTTATTTATCTGTTGCTTAAAGCAACCCAAGAGCTTCTGTAGGGAAACTAGGATACCTACAGCAATTTTCCGTTCCCAAGAATATATTTCCTGCGAGTAGAAAGCATAGGCTGTCTCAATAGAGTTGCTAATAATTATATGCGCATTTATTTGAATGGAAAATCGTATCCGGAAAATCGTGAACTCGTGTCCGGATAAATGTCGGGAATGCAGGTGCTAACCGACACATGAGCTCATGGCCTGTACTAGGGCTAGACATGCATCATTCTTGTCTGTGCATCATTCACTATTGTTTTCCTTCTTGTGTGTGAACTATTTCTGTATGTTTGTCTGCTTGAGTGCTATGTCTGTGCTTTATTTCCTTGTGTTCTTCTGTTTGTGTTTTGTTTTCTGTTTTTCTATCTATTTATAACTACTGTTTACTACTTTACTGTATTCTAATATCCATTTTCTAATCGGAATCGAATAAATGAATGTAACTAACAACCCTGACCCTACTAAGAACTCCCCAGTTCTTACCCCTTCTCTCCCTTCTTCCCCCTCAGATGGAGACGGGCATGATATTCTATGAGTTTGAGGACCCCTATGTCTACGAGGATCTGATACATCACAGTTACTTCATCATGGGATTGGAGCCTCGTATTAGACGATACACGTTACCTAATCGAGCTTTTCAACATCCTCTGTCTAGCCCGCATTTTGTCCCCGATGCTCCTTACGACTTTCCCTTATCTTGGTTACATCCTGACGCACCTGTACCTCCTTTTGCTGATGATCTTGAGCACCCTATACCGGCTCAAACTTTGAATGAGGTGGAACCTGAGCTTATCATTCCTGATGAGCCCAAGTTAGCTGGTGACTACATACCAATGATACCACCAGAGTGGGACTTTCCCCCTGAGCCGATCCCTGCTTTTCCACAGCCCGATGAGCTGGCACTACCAGACGGTGGGGTAGCCCCTATATACGCGAACGGACCTATGCTCGCAAATGGTTTTGTACATAGTAACAGCAGTGTTTCTGGTGGATCTAAGGGTTTACCTGTAGCTGCGGACGATGAGGAGGAGGAGGATCCTAAGATAGAGATAGAGTAGGATGAGGAGATGGACGAGCCTCACGGCGATTCTCCGAATGGCTACGTGTAGATATAGTCTGACAATAGAAGGGGCATTCTTTTGATGACACTCTAGTCTGACATTGTCTGTTAGTTAGTCTCTCACTTGTGTTAGTACACCCGAGAGCTAGGAGCTATATAGTGGTTAGGCTAGCCTGGGCGCCAGTTTAGCGGCTTTTTGTATGGGCCAGGCCCTAGGAGTGTCGTGTATATATTAGCTACATAGGATGACGAGGATGTAAACTGACTTGATCTTGTATAAACGCTACATGTTTTGTTATAGTGTATATAATGTATATTATCAGTTATATTTCTATGTTTCTTTATGCTACTTTCCTTTTACTCTCAATGTATGCTTGATTATTTTATCTCTTCTCTGCAACGAATAAAAACAAAGTTACTCGTAAAATTGGTATCGTTCTAACAAGGAACAAGCTCATATATTAAATATTATTTAATAATTAGGAAGGATAAGTTAGTAACACTTAGCTTCTTATATGACCATGGCATACTGGGAGTTGGGTCGTTACACTGATCATCCCGTGGAAGCATGGCTTTGGTGTCTCCAGTCCTGTAGGAGACTCAAGCTGTGGAGACGAGATCTAAGACCAAGGCAGGAAAAGGTAAGTTGTCCACAATTTATACGTATCCCATGGCATTCCGGATGTGTCTTGGCAGGTTTAGAGGCTTGTCTGTAGTGATACACCAGAGTAGAACGGCTATGTCTGCAGTGAAGGAGGACTCATAAGTGCTCGAAAAGACGTAATGGGACATAATCTGTGCCCATACATGAGCCTCCAAGGTAAGTGCGGAAGCCAAGATCCCTTTAGGTCGGGATCAATGGTATCCGTAGATCCATCTGCTGCCAGGTTGTGCGATAACTCTGAGAATGGTGTCTCAGTCAAATTGGTATGTCTGGCGCTTGAGTGAGGCTTCTTGGAATGCGTCCAATCCTTCTGGAGCAAGGGGAAGATCTAAAGCTCGCTGAATGGCCTCTTCAGTTATGGAGACTTGTTTCTGACAGACATAGACAGATTGCATAGTCGGCATGTGAAAGTTAGAGTAGAATTCTACTACCCATGAAAGATCAACCTGCCGTGACTATCTCCGTAGGAATCTCCATTGTCTTCGTTCAATTTGCGGCTCAACAAAGGTAGAAATGTTGGTCGGGAGGATAAGAAGGTATTCATTGTTGAAATTCCTCTCTGCCAGGATAAGGAACATCTACTCACAATAGCAGTTAGGAAAACTGCAGTGTCCTTTGCTAGGAAGGCTTCTTTTTTTTCATCGACCTTGATGATCCTCTTGATTCTTTTTGTTGGGGGTTTTACTGTTGTTGAAGATTGCTCTGCCACTAATGCTCGTTTTGTTCCTCTCCTTGCTGGTGGTTTGGGAGTAGCTTTCTCCTTGCCTTTCTTGGTGGCCATCCTGAAAAAGAAAAGAGAAAGTAATATGTAAAGCTAAGGGTTCGAGCAAGGGAGCGAATATAATGGGTGGTAATCAATGCACTGGAAAGAAAGATGTCGTTAACACATGGTCTAGACTACATGTGAAAATTCCATCAATGGAATTATAGCAAGTGCATGTGATGACAATTGAATGCAAGGTGTTTAGTGGCATGCTGGCAAAGGCATGAGTAGCATGGATCAAGCATTCAATGTCCAAGTTAGATTACCAAGTCTGTTAAACTAACAATATGTTTGTATGGACAATTAACTTTAATTAATAAAATATAAAAGGGGTATTTATGAAAAATAGGCATTAAAGTGGGATAACATAAAAGTAGTGCATGACGCCATACATGCTTTTTCACAAACACTTAGCATGCATGGTAAATAAGGTATTGAAAGTATTAAATTGAACATGCAAGCAACCATATAAAAAGTAATATATAATTATCAAACAATTCCTTGAGAATCACAAGCAAAATATAGAAAATAAAGACCCAAATAGATTTCCAACACCAATAAAGAAGGGTTTAAAAAGAAAAAGGAAAAGGAAAACATAGATAGTGAAAGTAAAAAGAAAAAAAAAAGAAGAAAACATAAAAATAAGAATAAGAATAGAAAAGTAAAGAGGGAAGAAGAAAAAAAACACCTTGATAATGGTGGTGAAAAAGAGGAAGTAGAAAGTGAGAAAGAAGGAAGAAGGAAAAAGGAAGAAGAAAGAAATAAGAAGGGGTAAGAAAAATTAGGATTTGGGGAAGAAAAGATAAGATATTTGGCTGATCTGGATAAGCTGTGCATGCATGTGACGCGGACGCGTGAGTGACGCGGTCGCATGGTGTGCGGTGTTTTCAAGTGACACGAACGCGTAAGTCACGCGGTCGCGTGAGTTGATTTGTGCTATTGGCGCGAGAGCAGTCTTGCGGTCGCGCAACTCTCTGTTTGAAACTCATTTTGCCAAATTTTAGAGTGACGCGTTCACGTGGGTGACGCGAGCGCGTGAATGGCTATTTTTGAAAAACAATGTGGACGCGTGAGGCACGCGTTCGCGTGGTAGGGCTTGTGCTTCTAGCACGAGTCCAGCCCTACTCCATCATAACTCTCTACCATGCACCAATTTACGTCGATTTTACAGGGCCACGCGTTCGCGTGAGTGACGCGGATTCATGGGGGGCTATTTCGCAAACAACATGAACGCGGTAGTGACGCGGTCTCGTGGGCGAGTTTGTGCCAAAGGCACGCCTCCAGCCACACTTTTGCGTGACTCTCTGTTCAATCTAGTTTTCTTCCTAACGCACATATGACGCGAACGCGTCGGCGATGCTTACGTGTCATGTGCGTGTTTTTTTTATATAGAAATGCAGATGCAAACTATATGCACTAATACTGAGAAGAGTTATTGAAAAAGGGAACTAAGGAGAGGGAAAAGAACGATCATACCATGGTGGGTTGTCTCCCACCCAGCACTTTTCTTTAACATCCTTAAGTTGGACGCTCCACTAGCTCAGTCTTCTGCTGTGGGTGGATCTTCCAAGAGGAAGATCTCTAGCTCCTTCTTTTTTGCAATCTTCTCGCCATGATATAACTTCAAGCAATGTCCATTGACCTTTTTAAGTTCAGAGCTTGAAGGATGGCTCAGGTGAAAAACTCCGTATGGCTCGGCCTTCTCTACTCTATAGGGACCTTCCCATCTTGACCTCAACATGCCTGGCATGAGCCTCAGTCTGGAGTTGTAAAGGGGGACTAAGTCCCTAGGTTGGAACTCTCTCCTCTTGATGTGCTTATCATGCATAGCCTTCATCTTTTCCTTGTACAGCCTGAAGTTCTCATAAGCTTCTAGGCGAAAGCTTTCTAATTCTTGCAATTGCAACTTCCTTTCAGCTCCGGCTTTCTCAAATCCCATGTTGCACTCTTTCACTGACCAAAAGGCTTTGTGCTCTACCTCAACTGGGAGGTGACAGGCTTTTCCATAAACTAAGCGGAAGGGACTCATCCCGATGGGTGTCTTGTATGCTGTTCTGTATGCCCAGAGTGTATCTTGTAGCCTGGTGCTCCAGTCTCTTCTATGAGGTTTGATTATCTTCTGCAATATACGCTTTATTTCTCTGTTAGACACCTCGGCTTGCCCATTAGTCTGGGGATGGCAGGCTGTTGCTACTTTATGAATTATCCCATGCTTTTTCAGTAATCCTGTTAGTCTCCTGTTACAAAAGTGGGTGCCTTGATCGCTCACGATTGCTCGTGGTGATCCAAATCGACAAATGATATGGTTTCTAACAAAGGAAACAACAGTGTTAGCATCATCAGTGCGGGTAGGAATTGCTTCCACCCATTTAGAAACGTAATCTATAGCTAACAATATATAAAAGTAACTATTAGAATTTGGAAATGGACCCATGAAGTCAATGCCCCAAACATAAAAAATTTCACAGAAAAGCATAATCTGTTGAGGCATCTCATTCCTCTTGGATATATTACCAAACCTTTGGCATCTCATTATCAATCTCATAATCATCATCAGCATTCTCATTAGGAATCTCATAATCATTAGCATTCTCACTTAGCATCTTGTTTTTTTCTCTCAATTTTACTAACTCAACTCATTTGGATTTATCCCTAACTCTTCCATCCACAATTCCACCATTTCTAGACTCATAGAGAAGTTTATAAAGGTTTAGGAGACAAAAAAATGGTTGAAAGCCATAAAAACATATTTTTCCAAATTCTGGGAGGTGTGCGTATGCATACATATGGTGTGCGTACGCACAGGTTGAAACTTGGGTGTCCACATACGCATGCAAAGGCCCGCGTACGCATACACCAAATTTTGGACCATACCGCGTACGCTAGCAGTGTCTGCGTACGCAGAAGCACTTGGCAGAGACCAATGCCTGCGTACATGCATCACGTGCCACGTACGTATCCATATCAGAAACCAGAAAATATGATATGTTGCAGAAATCAGTTTTTCAGTCCAATTTTTAAAACCTTATAACTTTTTTCACAAAATTCCAGTTTTAACCATTCTTAAACCGTTGGAAAGATCGATAAATAAATTTTCATAAAAATTTAATTTTAAAAGTTTTCCTACTTTGAGGATCGAGTTACGGCCCACCGAAGTTAGCCAAAAATTTGTTTTTACAAAAAACACACATTTACCAATGATTCACAAGGCTCAATCATTATCAACCAAAAAAATGAACCCAAACCAACTCAAGTCACATATTCACACATAACAAAATCGAAACCTATTCCATCTACACATTCCAACTCAAATACCCATTCGACATTTGAAAAATCTCATTTTTCATTATTTCATCAATCAATCAAATTCTCATATATTGCATACCAATTCTTTATTCAATCTCATACATTATCACACAATTCAATCATCACTTACCGTTCTTACGTTTTTTCGGCCTCCAGCCCAAATTCACAATTTCAATGCATATTCCACAAACCAATAATTATTATCCAATTCATTAAATTTCTCATCACACCATACATGAAAATTCACACAATTCTCAACCCAGTCATTAATTTCCACAACATATCAACTATACATATTAATATCGACCATCTGCACAATCCAAACCTAATCCTAGGGGCATTAACCTATGAATTTTCATTACACCACACGGTACTTAAATAAAACTTAAACTGTACCTTAAGGATGGCGATTCTCACCCTAACACATCATAACTCAAGCTTCCAAGGCTCTCCGTCATCACCAATAAGCATTAGCCACCAACACTTTGTTCCAAGTGCTCTGAATACACCTAACAACACTAACATAACCAATTTTATATGTACATTAATCTAGGGTTCATAAAATTTGATAAACCATATGGGTTTGAGAATTCTTTATCTTAGCTTATATGAAATAGAGATAGAATCCACTTAGAATCTATGTTAGAGTATTCCTAAATAACCAAAATCATAAGATTTCAACACTAACTACCCAAAAATGCGTAATAGTGGGAAATTTTGAAAATTGGGTAGAGATTTCAGATTTTCTTACTGCAATACTTACATAGAAGTGAAGAGGACAAAGAGAGCGACACATGGCTATAAATGGCTCGTCAATCGAAGCACCGAGCAAAAGTAACCGTGAAAAATAAGTACCCGTTGCCTATATTTGACGACTTAATGGATCAATTGCAAGGAACTAGAATATTTTCAAAGATTGATTTGAGGTCAAGATACCATCAAATTAGAGTGAAGGAGGATGACAATCGAAAAACTACGTTTAGGATGCGCTATGGACACTACGAGTTTACAGTGATGTCCTTTGGGTTGACGAATGCACCTACTGTGTTCATGGATTACATAAACAGAGTATTTCATACCTTTCTGGACAAATTCGTGGTGGCTTTCATAGACGACATCTTAATTTATTCTAAGACGGTGAAGGAGCACGAGGAACACTTGAAGAACTGAATTTCTTAGGTCACGTGGTGGGTAAGGATGGAATAGCGGTGGATCCTTCGAAAGTGAAGGCAGTGATGGAATGGGAGAGACTGACTATGGTGAGGTAGGTTAGGAGTTTCTTGGGTTTGGATGGATATTACCGAAGATTCTTTGAGGAATTTTCTCGAATTGCATTACCGACGACCAAGTTAACCCCGAAGGAAGTACCGGTTGTGCTGACGTTAGAGTGTGATGAGACTTTTCAGACTTTGAAACAAAAGTTGACTTCAGCGCCTGTTTTGATTTTGCCAAAACTGCACGAACCGTTCGAAGTATATTGTGATGCTTCATTGAAGGGTTTGGGTTGCATGTTGATGCAACACCAGAACGTAGTGGCTTATGCATCGCGTCAGCTGAGACCACATAAGGTGAATTACCTAACTCGTGACTTTGAATTAGCGGTGATAATATTTGCATTGAAGATTTGGAGGCATCACTTGTATGGAGTGAGGTTTATGGTCTTTTCTTGTCACAAGAGTCTCAAGTACATTTTTTATCAGAAAGAGCTCAATATGCGTCAAAGAAGATGAATGGAGCTTCTGAAGGATTATGATTTTGAATTAAGTTATCACCCTGGAAAGGCGAACATTGTAGCAGACGCCTTGAGTCGGAAGTCTTTGACAATAGCTTGGATGAGGATCAAAGAGGAGGAGTTAGTGGATAAGTTTGCGGATCTCAAGTTGGTCCTTGGTGAAGTTTCCAGAATAGCTTGTTTGAACCAGTTGGAAATTTCAAGCACCATTGTGTCAAAGATTCAGAGGACTCAGCAAAATGAGCAAGCACTTCAGTGATTATTTCAACTAGTTTGCAAGAAGAGGCATTGAGAGTTTACTAAGGATGATGAAGAGTTATAGAGGTATAAGGGGAGAATCTATGTGCCGGATGTCGGAAGTTTGAGATAAGAGTTGTTGTCATAAGCTCACAACAGTGGGTTTTCTATTCATCCGGGAAGTACGAAGATGTACTATGACTTAAAGAAGATGTTCTGGTGGCTTGGGATGAAGAATGACGTAGCTACATTTGTATCTAAGTGTTTGATATGTCAGAAGTTGAAGATAGAGCACCAGAGACCATCGGGAATGTTACATCCACTTGAGATTCCTCAGTGGAAGTGGGAAGGAATTACAATAGATTTTGTGACCGGTTTACTGAGGACTAGGTCAAGATTTGATGCGGTTTAGGTGATCGTGGATCGCTTAACCAAGTCCGTTCATTTTCTGCCAATCCAAGTGAACTATTCTATGGAGGAATTCGCGAGATTGTACAAAAAGGAGATCGTAAGGTTGCATGGTGTGCCATCGAGCATAGTGTCGGACCGTGAACCTCGATTCACATCAAGCTTATGGGGAGCTTTCTAAAGAGCTTTCGGATTCATCACATTGCTCAATAGCCTCAATTCTTTCCTACACACATAGATAAGCAAACATAAGCATTTGTTACCTAGTTGCTAAATGTATAGACTTCCAATACAATTTTAAAAAATAAAACCTACGAGAAACTACTTTGCAATTCTCAACGCATTACTTACACCAATAGTCAGAGCTGCATTATGGATATAGGAGCCATTAGGTCTTTTGTGCGTTAATAGAAATAACTCTCCTCTACCAACTCTCCTCTGATGTCGTTTCAATTGTAACAATAATGATGACAAAGTGAATATGTAGATGAAGAGATGGTTCAAAAACATTCTCAAAAATAGATTACCTCTTCTTCTCCGAGCCTTGCAAAGCTTTAGACCCGCTAGTGTGGGTGTAAAGCTGCTTTGATCGATTCTTAACATTTTTCTTACACTTCTCCTATAATGCCATCAAAAGCATTGGAGTTACTAGACACTTGTTCTGACTAACTCAATGTAACATAAATAGACTTTTTATGTTATAAAATAAAAATATATTACATTTGTCTCTTCACTATTGCGATAATCGAGGTACCATCTCTAATGGTCCGCAGTAATTCCCAGTGGTATAACAGTCATGATATAACTTGTTCCTAATTTCCTTCCAAGCCCTTCCTAGCATTTTTAAAATTATACGCTTGATAATTCTTCCACTATCTTCATCAAAATGGAACATTTCCTGGAAAAGTAAAATTAAATTGTCAGTAGGGTTCATGTTTTGAGTCCGGAATTGTACAAAAATATATGTTTTTACCTTTACACATTCATTATAGACCTTGTCCCTGGTGCAAACCTTTCTCCAATACGTCTCGCAGATTGGAAATTTAGTGTAGTCAATACCTAACAGTCCGAGAATGCTGTTCAGTATAACAACTTCATCCCCAACTGGTTGCAGTTCACCATTGAACCTGAGTACGACCTTTCTTGCGTTAGGTGGCTTCATAGCTTCCTTCACACTCAAGTTGACCTGTTTGATTGTCCCATCAGATTCTATAAATCATAGTTATTCTGTGTGAGTAGCCATTGTGGCCAAGATGCAATGAAATCATAGGAAAATAGCTTAATGGAAAATCTTACTAAAATAAATTCTTGTGTACTAATTGTTTTAACATTCCAAAATTTAGTGGTCTTGCGTCCCTTGCGGTCTAAGCCTCTGATGCAGCAAACATGTTGTCAACATATTGCTCAAAAGAATCTACCTCATCTGTCTCTGGATCTAAGTCTTCGGCATTTGGCTCTGAGTTTTGAACATAGTTCGTGCAAGCTTGTGGAGCATGCGGTGGTTTGCTACAGGGCAAACGAAATTGGTGTAAAGACGAAGATGCAGGAGCACCACAGCCACTGGACGGGGGAATTGGGTAGTCTGCTTGATGAGAAGTTAAAGTTGTAGTAGATCCTACTTGAGGCTGCTGACATGCTGTGTCTAATGGGGCTTTCTTTATTTAACGACCTATCTTGGGCATCTTTCTTGACTGCATTCGGATCAAAACAAATTGATAATAATTACTATATAGTTATCAATATTTATTAATATACAAAAAGGACACCAGCAGCAACCAGTTAATATTTATTAAACTCTTACATTTATGACATATTGATAATAAACAATTTATAATGCGAGATCAAAGACTGCAGTTAAGGGTGATGACGGAATAATAGAGGGCACAATTGAATAAAGACTGCATATTCATTCTATATTTTCCACGTCATCATCTGTGCTCTCTATTTTCTGACAACAACACGCTCAAATGCCTCATCTCTTCATTCATGACTGATGATCGGATAAGTTATACGCTTTTTGGTATTATTTTTAGGTAGTTTTTAGTATGTTTTAGTTACTTTTTAATATATTTTTATTAGTTTTTATGCAAAAATCACATTTCTGGACTTTACTATGAGTTTGTGTATTTTTCTATGTTTTCAGGTATTTTTTGGCTAAAATTAAGGGACCTGAGCAAAAATCTGATTGAGAGGCTAAGAAAGGACTGCAGATGCTGTTGGATTCTAACCTCCCTACACTCAAAGTAGATTTTCTGGAGTTACAGAAGCCCAATTGGCGCACTCTCAATTGCGTTGGAAAGTATACATCTTGGGCTTTCCAGAAATGTATAATAGTCCATACCTTGCTCGATATTTGATGGCCTAAACTGGCATTTAAATGCCCATCAGGGACCATTTTTTGGAGTAAAACGCCAGAACTGGCACCAAAACTAGTACTTTACTCCAAGGATGGCCTATGCACGTGAAAGCTTCAAGGCTCAGCTCAAACACACTCCAAGTGTGCCTCGGAAGTGGATTTCTACACTATCTAGTCATTTTCGGTAAAACCTAGTTTACTAATTTAGTATAAATAACACTTTTTACTATTGTATTTGGAGTCTTTGACCTTTTTGGGAGTTCTTCGAACCCTTTTTGGAGGTTGGCCATTCGGCCATGCCTAGACCTTTTGTTCTTATGTATTTTCAACGATGGAGTATATTCTCTTTAGTCTCTGACCCACGAATCTGAATCACCTCTCCTGACAACAGAGCATTCGAATCTGTGACGTTAGAACCTTCGTGGTATAAGCTAGAACCAATTGGCAGCATTCTTGAGATCCAAAAAGTCTAAACCTTGTTTGTGGTATTCTGAGTAGGATCTAGGATGGGATGACTGTGACGAGCTTCAAACTCGTGACTGTTGGGCGTAGTGACAGTGTGGAAAAGAATAAATATATTCTATTCCGACACGATCAAGAACCGACAGCTGATTAGCCATGCGAGACACCGTAGAGGACATGTTTTCACTGAGAGGACGGATGGTAGCCACTGACAACGGTGATCCACTAACATACAGCTTGCCATGGAAGGGAGTACGCATAATTGGATGAGGATAGTAGGAAAGCAGAGGTTCAGAGGCAACAAAGCATCTCCAAACGCATATCTGAAATTCTCACCAAGGAACTACATAAGTGACTTTATTTTATTTTGTGTTTTATTGTTCTTTTTACTATCAAACCTCATAACCATTTAAATCCGCCTGATTGAGATTTACAAGATGACCATAGCTTTCTTCAAGCCAAAAATCTCCGTGGGATCGACCATTACTCACATAAGGTATTACTTGGACGACCCAGTGCACTTGCTGGTCAGCTATGCGGAATTGTGAAAAGTGTGAATCACAATTTCGCATACTATCTTTTTGGCGCCATTGCCGGGGATTGTTCGAGTTTGGACAACTGACGGTTTATCTTGTTGCTTAGATTGGGTAATTTTTATTTTTATTTTCGAAAAAAAACAAAAAAATAAAAAAAACAAAAAAATAATAATTCATGCATTATGTTCTTCTGTGATCTTCAAGTTGTTCTTGATGATTTCCTTTGTTCGATCTCATGATTTTCCTATTTTGTGTTTTATGTTGTTTTTCATATGCATTTTCAAAATCATAGTGTCTGAACATTCAAAATTTCTAAGTTTGGTGTCATGCATGTCTTTCTTTCCTAAAAAATTTTCGAAAATATGTTCTTGATGTTCAGTATAATCTTCAAAGTGTTCTTGGTGTTCATCTTGACATTCAAAGTGTCCTTGCATGCATTACTTGTTTTGATCTTGCATTTTTATGTTTTATTTCATTTTGTTGTTTTTCTATCTCTTAATTAAAAATTCAAAAATAAAAAAATAACAATATATCTTTTCAAGTAAATAATACAGAGAAATGAAGATTTAGAACATAAGGCAGAAGAATCACAGAGAAAAAGAGCTCACTGGCATCAAAACTCCAGTAAAGAGGCACTTTGGGCGTTAAACGCCAGAATGGTTACCATTCTGGGCGTTTAACGCCAGTAAAGCTATCATTCTGGGAGTTAAATGCCAGAATGGGCAGCATTCTGGGTGTTTAGAAAAATGCCCAGTAAAGAAGGATTTCTGGCGTTTAACGCCAGCCAGGATACCTGGCTGGGCATTAAACGCCCAAAGAGGTAGCATTCTGGGCGTTAAACGCCAGAATGGATAGCATCCTGGGCGTTTAACGCCAGGATGACACAAGGGAGGTAATTTTGTTTCCAATTCAATTTTTTTTCAATTTTTCATGTTTTAATTCAAAACTTTTTGCATTAAACACATTTTAAACTTTCATTCTTCATGTTTTTTTTTTTGAGATTTTCAAACTAATTTTTCAAAAATCTTTTTCTTAATCTTATCTCATATTTTCAAAAATATCTTTTAAATTTTTGTTAGTCAAGTCATCAATTTTTAAAAATCAAATCTATTGCAATCATATCTTTTCAATCATCTCTTTTTAAAATAAAATCTTTTTCAATCATATCTTTTTAAATTTTGATTTCAATATCTTTTTCTAACTTCTTATCTTTTCAAAATTATTTTCAAATCTTTTTCAACTAATTACTATTTCTTATCTTTTTCAAAACCACCTAACCACTTTTCCACTTCCAATTTTCGAAAATCACTAACCACTTTTTCAAAAATCTTTTTAATTAACTAATTGTTTTCAATTCTAATTTTATTTTATTTCTTTTTCAAATTTTCGAATACTCCCTCTCTCTCATCTCTTTCTATTTATTTGCTAACACTTCTCTTCTACTTATAATTCAAATCCTCTATCTCTCTCTGTGTTTGAATTCCTCTTATTCTCTCTCTACCTCATTCCTCTATTCTTCTTTTCTTCTGACACCTCAAGGAATCTCTATACTGTGACATAGAGGATTCCACTACTCCCTTTTGTTCTCTTCTTTTTCATATGAGCAGAAACAGGGATAAAAACATTCTTGTTGAAGCTGATCCTGAACCTGAAAGGACTCTCAAGAAGAACCTAAGAGAAGCTAAAGCACAACACTCTGGAGAGGACCTTACAGAGAATTTCGAAAAAGAAGTAGACATGGCAGCCGAACCCAACAACAATGATAAAGATGCAAGGAAGATGCTTGGTGACTATGCTGCAGCAACTTCCAACGTCTATGGAAGAAGCATCTCAATTTCTGCCATTGGAGCAAACAACTTTGAGCTTAAGCCTCAATTAGTTTCTCTAATGCAGCAGAACTGCAAGTTTCATGGATTTCCATAAGAAGATCCTCATCAGTTCTTAACTGAATTCTTGCAGATATGTGATACTGTTAAGACCAATGGGGTTGATCCCGAGGTCTAGAGACTTATGCTTTTCCCCTTTGCTGTGAGAGATAGAGCTAGAACATTGTTAGACTCACAACCTAAAGAAAGCCTGAACTCTTGAGAAAAGTTGGTCAATGCTTTCTTGACCAAATTTTTTCCACCTCAAAAGATGAGTAAGCTCAGAGTGGATGTCCAAACCTTCAGACAGAAGAAAGGTGAATCCCTCTATGAAGCTTGGGAAAGATACAAACAATTAACCAAAAGGTGTCCTTCTGACATGTTTCCAGAATGGAGCATCATATGTATATTCTATGATGGTCTATCTGAAATGTCAAAGAGGTCATTGGACCATTCTACTGGTGGATCCCTTTATCTAAAAACACCTGTAGAAGCCCAGGAACTCATTGAGATGGTTGCTGTTGCATGAAATTGTGATCATCAATGGCGCCATCAACATGGTACGCTCAATTGCAATCTCAACTCTTTATCACAACTTCGCACAACTAACCAGCAAGTGCACTGGGTCGTCCAAGTAATAAACCTTACGCGAGTAAGGGTCGATCCCACGGAGATTGTCGGTATGAAGCAAGCTATGGTCATCTTGTAAATATCAGTCAGGCGGATTCAAATGGTTATGGAGGATTAATCATTAAAAGATAAATAAAATATAAAATAAAGATAGAGATACTTATGTAATTCATTGGTGAGAATTTCAGATAACCCTATGGAGATGCTCTGTCCCTTCCGTCTCTCTGCTTTCCTACTGTCTTCATCCAATCCTTCTTACTCCTTTCCATGGCAAGCTATATGTTGGGCATCACCGTTGTCAATGGCTACAGTCCGTCCTCTCAGTGAAAATGTTCAACGCGCTCTGTCACAGCACGGCTATTCATCTGTCGGTTCTCGATCATGTCGGAATAGAATCCAGTGATTCTTTTGCGTCTGTCAATAACGCCCCACAATCGCGAGTTTGAAGCTCGTCACAGTCATTCAATCCCTGAATCCTACTCAGAATACCACAGACAAGGTTTAGACCTTCC
>NC_029780.3:43147682-43149098 GCF_000817695.3 Arachis duranensis
TACGTTCATAGGTGAGAATGATGATGAGTGTCACGGATCATCACATTCATCAATTTGAGGAACAAGTGATATCTTAGAACAAGAATAAGCTGAATTGAATAGAAGAACAATAGTAGTTGCATTAATACTCGAGGTACAGCAGAGCTCCACACCTTAATCTATGGTGTGTAGAAACTCTACCGTTGAAAATACATAAGAACAAGGTCTAGGCATGGCCGAATGGCCAGCCTCCCAAAGAGGGTTCAATCATAAAAACATGATCAAAAGATGATCCGAAGATTGAAAGATTCTCCCAAATACAATAGCAAAAGGTCCTATTTATAGAGAACTAGTAGCCTAGGGTTTACAGAAATGAGTAAATGACGTAAAAAATCCACTTCCGGGCCCACTTGGTGTGTGCTTGGTAAATGACGTAAAAATCCACTTTCGGGCCCACTTGGTGTGTGCTTGGGCTGAGCATTGAAGCTTCCATGTGTAGAGACTTTTCTTGGAGTTAAACGCCAGCTTTTGTGCCAGTTTGGGCGTTTAACTCCCACTTTTGTGCCAGTTCCGGCGTTTAACGCTGGAAATTCTGAAGCTGACTTGGAACGCCTGTTTGGGCCATCAAAACTCGGGTAAAGTATGAATAATTATATATTGCTGGAAAGCCCTGGATGTCTACTTTCCAACGTAACTGAGAGCGCGCCAATTGGGCTTCTGTAGCTCCAGAAAATCCACTTCGAGTGTAGAGAGGTTAGAATCCAACTGCATCTGCAGCCATTTTCAGCCTCTGAGTCAGATTTTTGCTCAGGTCCTTTAATTTTAGCCAGAAAATACCTGAAATCACAGGAAAATACACAAACTCATAGTAAAGTCCAGAAAAGTGAATTTTAAATAAAAACTAATAAAAATATAATAAAAATTAACTAAAACATACTAAAAGCATACTAAAAACAATGCCAAAAAGCGTATAAATTATCCGCTCATCACAACACCAAACTTAAATTGTTGCTTGTCCCCAAGCAATTGAAAATCAAATAGGATAAAAAGAAGAGAATATACAATGAATTCCATAAACATCTATAAGGATCAGTATTAATTAGATGAACAGACTTTTAGCTTTTGGCCTCTGAACAGTTTTGGCATCTCACTTTATCCTTTGAAGTTTAGAATGATTGGCTTCTATGGGAACTCATAATCTGGATAGTGTTATTGATTCTCCTAGTTAAGTATGATGATTCTTGAACACAACTACTTTATGAGTCTTGGCCGTGGCCCAAAGCACTCTATTTTCCAGTATTACCACCGGATACATCCATGCCACAGACACATAACTGGGTGAACCTTTTCAGATTATGACTCAGCTTTACTAGAGTCCCCAATTAGAGGTGTCCAGGGTTCTTAAGCACACTCTTTTTGCTTTGGATCACGACTTTA
>NC_029780.3:43149254-43154132 GCF_000817695.3 Arachis duranensis
ATCCTTGCCTTTTGGTTTAAAAGGCTATTGGGTTTTTTTGCTTGCTCTCTTTTTTTTTTGAATTCACTGCTTTTTCTTACTTCAAGAATCATTTTTATGATTTTTTAGATCCTTAGTAACATGTCTCCTTTTTCATCATTCTTTCAAGAGCCAACAATTTTAACATTCATGAACAACAAATTCAAAAGACATATGCACTGTTCAAGCATACATTCAAAAATCAAAAGTATTACCACCACATCAAAATAATTAATCTGTTATAAAATTCGAAATTCATGCAATTCTTCTCTTTTTCAATTAAGAACATTTTTCATTTAAGAAAGGTGATGGATTCATAGGACATTCATAACTTTAAGGCATAGACACTAAGACACTAATGATCATAAGACACCAACAGAAATAAAACATAAAGCATAATTTTCGAAAAACAGAAAAATAAAGAACAAGGAGATTAAAGAATGGGTCCACCTTAGTGATGGCGGCTTGTTCTTCCTCTTGAAGATCTTATGGAGTGCTTGAGCTCCTCAATGTCTCTTCCTTGCCTTTGTTGCTCCTCTCTCCTGATTCTTTTATCTTCTCTAATTTCATGGAGGAGGATGGAATGTTCTTGGTGCTCCACCCTTAGTTGTCCCATGTTGGAACTCAATTCTCCTAGGGAGGTGTTGATTTGCTCCCAATAGTTTTGTGGAGGAAAATGCATCCCTTGAGGCATATCAGGGATTTCATGATGAGGAATTTCCTCATGTCCATGAGTGGGATCTCTTGTTTGCTCCATCCTCTTCTTAGTGATGGGCTTGTCCTCATCAATGAGGATGTCTCCCTCTATGTTAATTCCTACTGAATTACAGAGGTGACAAATGAGATGAGGGAAGGCTAACCTTGCCAAGGTAGAGGACTTGTCCGCCACCTTATAAAGTTCTTGGGATATAACCTCATGAACTTCTACTTCCTCTCCAATCATGATGCTATGAATCATGATAGCCCGGTCTATAGTAGCTTCGGACTGGTTGCTACTGGGAATGATTGAGCGTTGGATAAACTCCAACCATCCCCTAGCCACGGGCTTGAGGTCATGCCTTCTCAGTTGAACCGGCTTCCCTCTTGAATCTCTCTTCCATTGAGCGCCCTCTTCACAAATGTCTATGAGGACTTTGTCCAACCTTTGATCAAAGTTGACCCTTCTAGTGTAGGGGTGTTCATCTCCTTGCATCATGGACAAGTTGAATGCCAACCTTACATTTTTCGGACTAAAATCTAAGCATTTCTCCCGAACCATTGTAAGCCAATTCTTTGGGTCCGGGTTCACACTTTGATCATGGTTCTTGGTGATCCATGCATTGGCATAGAACTCTTGAACCATTAAGATTCTGACTTGTTGAATGGGGTTGGTAAGAACTTCCCAACCTCTTCTTTGGATCTCATGTTAGATCTCCGGATATTCACTCTTTTTGAGTTTGAAAGGGACCTCAGGGATCACCTTCTTCATGGCCACAACTTCATAGAAGTGGTCTTGATGCACCCTTGAGATGAATCTCTCCATCTCCCATGACTCAGAGGTGGAAGCTTTTGCCTTCCCTTTCCTCTTTCTAGAGGTTTCTCCGGCCTTAGATGCCATAAATAGTTATGGGGAAACAAAAAGCAACGCTTTTACCACACCAAACTTAGAAGGTTTGCTCGTCCTCGAGCAAAAGAGGAAAGAAAAGAGTAGAAGAAGAAGAAATAGAGGAGATGGAGGGGGCTTATGTGGTTCGGCTGAGGGGGAGAAGTAGTGTTTAGGTTGTGTGAAAATGAAGGAGTGAAGAAGGGTTTATATAGGGGTGGAGAGAGGGGTAGGGTTCGGCCATTATGGGTGGGTTTGGGAGGGAAAGTGGTTTGAATTTGGATGGTGGGGTTTGTGGGGTTTTATGAAGGATGGATGTGAGTGGTGAAGAGAATGGTGGGATTTGATAGGTGAGGGTTTTTTTTTCTTTTTTTTGGGAAGAGGTATTGAGGTGATTGGTGAATGGGTGAAGAAGAGAGAGAGTGGTGGGGTAGGTGGGGATCCTGTGGGGTCCACAGATCCTATGGTGTCAAGGATAGCTCATCCCTGCACCAAGTGGCGTGCAAAACGCCCTTTCTGCCAATCCTGGCATTAAACGCCGGGCTGCTGCCCTTTTCTGGCGTTAAACGCCAGTTTCTTGCCCATTCCTGGCGTTAAACGCCAATCTGGTGCCCCTTTCTGGCATTAAACGCCCAGAATGGTGCCAGAGTGGGCGTTAAACGCCCATTTGCTGCCCTTACTGGCGTTTAAACACCAGCAAGTTTTTCCTCCAGGGTGTGCTATTTTTCATTCTATTTTTCATTCTGTTTTTGCTTTTTCAATTGTTTTTGTGACTTCACATGATCATCAACCTATAGAAAACATAAAATAATAATGGAAAACAGATAAATATAACATTGGATTGCCTCCCAACAAGCGCTTCTTTAATGTCAGTAGCTTGACAGTGGGCTCTCATGGAGCCTCACAGATGTTCAGAGCAAT
The DNA here is from genome assembly GCF_000817695.3 of Arachis duranensis. Lineage (NCBI taxonomy): Eukaryota > Viridiplantae > Streptophyta > Magnoliopsida > Fabales > Fabaceae > Arachis > Arachis duranensis. The sequence continues at coordinate 43,151,776 of NC_029780.3, forward strand.
GTTGGAACCTCCCAACACCAAACTTAGAGTTTGAATGTAGGGGTTCAACACCAAACTTAGAATTTGGTTGTGGCCTCCCAACACCAAACTTAGAATTTGACTGTGGGGGCTCTGTTTGACTCTGTTTTGAGAGAAGCTCTTCATGCTTCCTCTCCATAGTTACAGAGGGATATCCTTGAGCCTTAAACACAAAGGATTCTTCATTCACTTGAATGTTCTCCTCTGTTAACATCAATCACAGCCTTTGCTGTGGCTAGGAAGGGTCTGCCAAGGATGATGGATTCATCCATGCACTTCCTAGTCTCTAGGACTATGAAATCAGCAGGGATGTAATGGTCTTCAATCTTTACCAGAATATCCTCTACAAGTCCATAAGCTTGTTTTCTTGAATTGTCTACCATCTCTAGTGAGATTCTTGCAGCTTATACCTCAAAGATTCCTAGTTTCTCCATTACAGAGAAAGGCATGAGGTTTATGCTTGACCCTAAGTCACACAGAGCCTTCTCAAAGGTCATGGTACCTAATGTACAAGGTATTGAGAACTTCCCAGGGTCCTATCTCTTTTGAGGTAATCTCTGCCTAGTCAAGTCATCCAGTTCTTTGGTGAGCAAAGGGGGTTCATCCTCCCCAGTCTCATTACCAAATAACTTGTCATTTAGCTTCATGATTGCTCCAAGGTACTTAGCAACTTGCTCTTCAGTGACATCTTCATCCTCTTCAGAGGAAGAATACTCATCAGAGCTCATGAATGGCAGAAGTAAATCCAATGGGATCTCTATGGTCTCAGTGTGAGCCTCAGATTCCCATGGTTCCTCATTAGGGAACTCATTGCAGGCCAGTGGACGTCCATTGAGGTCTTCCTCAATGGCGATCACTGCCTCTTCCTCCTCTCCAAATTCGGCCATGTTGATGGCCTTAAACTTTGTTGAGGTCTCTGTTGATCCTTCCATGAGAGGTTTGGATGATTTCTCCATGAAGGATTATAGGTGTTTCCATAGGGTTCTCCCATGTAATTCACCTCTTCCATTGAAGGGTTCTCAGGATCATAAGCTACTTTTTCAGATGAAGCGTCCTTAGTACTGCCTGGTGCAGCTTGCATTCCAGACAGACTTTGAAAAATCATATTGACTTGCTGAGTCAATATTTTGTTCTGAGCCAATATGACATTCAGAGTATTAATCTCAAGAACTCCTTTCTTCTGATTTGTCCCATTGTTCACAGGATTCCTTTCAGAAGTGTACAGGAATTGGTTATTTGCAACCATTTCAATGAGTTCTTGAGCTTCTGCAGGCGTCTTCTTCAGATGAAGAGATCCTCCAGCAGAGCTGTCCAATGACATCTTGGACAGTTCAGACAGACCATCATAGAAGATACCTATTATGCTCCATTCAGAAAGCATGTCAGAGGGACATTTTCTGATTAATTGTTTGTATCTTTCCCAAGCTTCATAGAGGGATTCTCCTTTCTTCTGTCTGAAGGTTTGGACTTCCGCTTTAAGCTTACTTAATTTTTGAGGTGGAAAGAACTTTGCTAAGAAGGCATTGACTAGCTTTTCCCAAGAGTTCAGGCTTTCTTTGGGTTGTGAGTCCAACCATATCCTACCTTTGTCTCTTACAGCAAAAGGGAATAGCATAAGTCTGTAGGCCTCAGGATCAACCCCATTGGTCTTGACAGTGTCACAGATTTGCAAGAATTCAGCTAAAAACTGATGAGGATCTTCCAATAGAAGTCCATGGAACTTGCAATTCTGTTGCATTAGAGAAACTAATTGAGGCTTAAGCTCAAAGTTGTTTGCTCCAATGGCAGGGATAGAGATGCTTCTCCCATAGAAGTCGGGAGTAGGTGCAGTAAAGTCACCCAGCACCTTCCTTCCATTGTTGGCATTGTTGTTGTTTTCGACTGCCATGTCTTTTTCTTGTTTGAAGATTTCTGTTAGGTCCTCTACAGAGAGTAGTGCTTTAGCTTCTCTTAGCTTTCGCTTCCTTTCAGGTTCAGGGTCAGCCTCAACAAGAATGCTTTTGTCTTTGCTCCTACTCATATGAAAGAGAAGAGAACAAGAAAATATGGAATCCTCTATGTCACAGTATAGAGATTCCTTGAGATGTCAGAGGAAAAGAAGAATAGAAGGAGGAGGTAGAAGAAGAGGAATTCGAACTTATCAAGAGAGATAGAGTTCGAATTGTTGATAATGGAGGAGTGTTAGTCCTTAAATAGAAGGATGTGAGAAGAGGGGAAGAATTTTCAAAAATAAATTAAAAGATTTTGAAGAAATTTTGAAAAATTGAAGAATGATTTTCGAAAATTAAAGTTGGGAAAGAAATAAAGTGATTTTTGAAAAAGATTTTGAAATTAGAAAT
>NC_029780.3:43154228-43156045 GCF_000817695.3 Arachis duranensis
AAAGAGTTATGGTTTTAAAAAGATATGATTGAAAAGATATGATTGAGAAACAATTTAAAAAGATTTGATTTTTAAATTAAATGACTTGGCTAACAAGAAATTTAAAGGATATGATTCAAACATTAAACCTTTCTTAACAGAAAAGGCAACATACTTGAAATGTTGAATCAAATCATTAATTGTAGGCAAGTATTTTTGAGAATGGAAAGAAATTGATTTTGAAAATATATGATTGAAAAGATATGGTTTGAAAAAGATTTGATTTTGAAAAATTATGAAAACTTGAAAAAAAATTTGAATTAAAAACAAAATCTTCCCTCTTGTGCCATCCTGGCGTTAAACGCCCAGAATGGAAATGGTATCCGCGTTTAACGCCCAAAATGCTACCCTTTTGGGCGTTAAACGTCCAGCCAGGTACCCTGGCTGGCGTTTAAACGCCAGTTTTTCTTCTTCACTGGGCGTGTTGAACGCCCAGCTTTTTCTGTGTAATTCCTCTGCTGCATGTTCTGAATCTTCAATTCTCTGTATTATTGACTTGAAAAGACACAAATTAAAATTTTTTTTTTGAATTTTTAATGATGAGGAATAATCAAAATGCAACTAAAATCAAATAAACAATGCATGCAAGACACCAAACTTAGAAGTTTGTATACTATTGACACTAACAAATTGAGAATGCATATGAGAAACAACAAAACACTCAAGACAAGAGAATTTAAAGATCAGAGCAAGGAAATCATCAAGAACAACTTGAAGATCAATGAAGAACATAATGCATGTAATTTTCGAAAATTAGAAGAATAAAGACATGCAATTGACACCAAACTTAAAATTAGACACTAGACTCAAACAAAAAACATAAAAATATTTTTGATTTTAAGATTTTAAAAATTCTTTTTTTGTGCTTTTTCGAAAATTGAGTGGAAAAGAAAAACAAGGGTTCAAAATTCTTAATGAGAATTCCAGGAATCATTGCAATGCTAGTCTAAGACTCCGGTCCAGGAATTAGACATGGCTTCACAGCCTGCCATACTTCAACAAATCATCATGAAACTCTAGAATCCATTCTTAAAAACTCTGAAGAAGAAAATAGAAATATTTTTTTTGTATTTTTGAAAAATTTTCGAAAAGTAAAAAGCTTAAACATAAAATAAAATTACCTAATCTAAGCAACAAGATGAACCGTCAGATGTCTAAACTCGAACAATCCCCGGCAACGGCGCCAAAAACTTGGTGCACGAAATTGTGATCATCAATGGCACCATCAACATGGTACGCTCAATTGAAATCTCAACTCTTTATCACAACTTCGCGCAACTAACCAGCAAGTGCACTGGGTCGTCCAAGTAATAAACCTTACGCGAGTAAGGGTCGATCCCACGGAGATTGTTGGTATGAAGCAAGCTATGGTCATCTTGTAAATCTCAGTCAAGCAGATTCAAATGGTTATGGAGGATTAATGATTAAAAGATAAATAAAATATAAAATAAAGATAGAGATACTTATGTAATTCATTGGTGAGAATTTCAAATAAGTGTATGGAGATGCTTTGTCCCTTCTGTCTCTCTGCTTTCCTACTGTCTTCATCCAATCCTTCTTACTCCTTTCCATGGCAAGCTGTATGTTGGGCATCACCGTTGTCAATGGCTATAGTCCTGTCCTCTCAGTGAAAATGTTCAACACGCTCTGTCACAGCACGGCTATTCATCTGTCGGTTCTCGATCATGTCGGAATAGAATCTAGTGATTCTTTTGCGTCTGTCACTAACGCCCCACAATCGCGAGTTTGAAGCTCGTCACAGTCATTCAATCCCTAAA
>NC_029780.3:43156171-43157797 GCF_000817695.3 Arachis duranensis
ATTAAGGAATCCAAGAGATATCCACTCAATCTAAGGTAGAACGGAGGTGGTTGTCAGGCACACGTTCATAGGTGAGAATGATGATGAGTGTCATGGATCATCACATTCATCAAGTTGAGGAACAAGTGATATCTTGGAACAAGAATAAGCTAAATTGAATAGAAGAACAATAGTAGTTGCATTAATACTCGAGGTACAACAGAGCTCCACACCTTAATCTATGGTGTGTAGAAACTCTACCGTTGAAAATACATAAGAACAAGGTCTAGGCATGGCCGAATGGCCAGCCTCCTAAAGAGGGTTCAATCATAAAAACATGATCAAAAGATGATCCGAAGATTGAAAGATTCTCCCAAATACAATAGCAAAAGGTCCTATTTATAGAGAACTAGTAGCCTAGGGTTTATAGAAATGAGTAAATGACGTAAAAATCCACTTTCGGGCCCACTTGGTGTGTGCTTGGACTGAGCATTGAAGCTTCCATGTGTAGAGACTTTTCTTGGAGTTAAACGCCAGCTTTTGTGCCAGTTTGGGCGTTTAACTCCCACTTTTGTGCCAGTTCCGGCGTTTAACGCTGGGAATTCTGAAGCTGACTTGGAACGCCTGTTTGGGCCATCAAAACTCGGGCAAAGTATGAACTATTATATATTTCCGGAAAGCCCTGAATGTCTACTTTCTAACGCAACTGAGAGTGCGCCAATTCGGCTTCTGTAGCTCCAGAAAATCTACTTCGAGTGCAGGGAGGTCAAAATCCAACAGCATCTGCAGCCCTTTTCAGCCTCTGAATCAGATTTTTGCTCAGGTCCATCAATTTCAGCCAGAAAATACCTGAAATCACAGAAAAACACACAAACTCATAGTAAAGTCCAGAAAAGTGAATTTTAAATAAAAACTAATAAAAATATAATAAAAACTAACTAAAATATACTAAAAGCATACTAAAAACAATGCCAAAAAGCGTATAAATTATCCGCTCATCAGTTGCAAATAACCAGTTCATGTACACTTCTGAAAGAAATCCTGTGAATAATGGGATGACTCAGAAGAAAGGAGTTCTTGAGATTGATACTCTGAATGCCATATTGGCTCAGAATAAAATATTGACTCAGCAAGTCAATCTAATTTCTCAGAATCTGACTGGATTGCAATCTGCATCAGGCAGTGCTAAAGATGCCTCCTCTAAAGGAGAAGCTTATGACCCTGAGAATGCTGCAATGGAAGAGGTGAATTACATGGGAGAATCCTATGAAAACACCTATAATCCTTCATGGAAGGATCATCCAAATTTCTCATGGAAGGATCAACAGAAGCCTCAACAAGGCTTCAACAACAACAATGGTGGGAGAAATAAGTTTGGCAATAGCAAAACTTTTCCATAATCTTCTCAGCAACAGACAGATAATTCTGAGCAGAGCCTCTCTGGCTTTGCAAATATAGTCTCTGATCTATCTAAGACCACTCTCAGTTTCATGAATGAAACAAGGTCCTCCATCAGAAATTTGGATGCACAAGTGGGTCAGCAGAGTAAAAGAGTTATTGAAACTCTTCCTAGTACTCTCCCAAGCAATACAAAAGAGAATCCCAAAAGAGAGTGCAAGGCCATTACCACATCCAAATTGGTCGAAC
>NC_029780.3:43157818-43222563 GCF_000817695.3 Arachis duranensis
TTCCCTATTGAGGAACCAAAGGAATCTGAGGCTCATACAGAGACTGTAGAGATTCCACTGAACTTATTTTTGCCATTCATGAGCTCTGATGCATATTCTTCCTCTGAAGAGGATGAAAATACTATTGAGGAGCAAGTTGCTCAGTATCTAGGAGCAATTATGAAGCTGAATACCAAGTTTTTTGGTAATGAGACTTATGAAGATAAACCTCCATTGCTCATCAATGAACTGAATACATGGATTCAGCAGACATTTCCTCAAATGAAACCGAATCCCGGAAAGTTCTTAATACCTTGCACCATAGGCACCATGACCTTTGAAAAGGCTCTGTGTGACTTGGGGTCAGGTATCAACCTCATGCCACTCTTTGTAATGGAGAAACTAGGGATCTTCGAGGTCCAAGCTGTAAGAATCTCACTAGAAATGGCAGACAAATCAGTGAAACAAGCTTATGGACTTGTAGAGGATGTCTTAGTAAAGATTGAAGACCTTTACATCCCTGCTAACATCATACTCCTAGACACTGGGAAGGATGAGAATGAATCTATCATCCTTGGAAGACCCTTCCTAGCCACATCAAAGGCTGTAATTGGTGTGGACAGAGGAGAGTTAGTCCTTCAGTTGAATGAGGACTACCTTTTGTTTAAGGCTCAAGGATCTTCCTCTGTAAACATGGAGAAGAAGCATGAAAGGCTTCATCCAATTTTCTCCATACAGAGTCAAGCAAAGTCCCCACATTCAAACTCTTAGTTTGGTGTTGGGAGGCCACAATCATGCTCTGAACAATTGTGAAGCTCCGAAAAGAGCTTACTGTCAAGCTATTGACATTAAAGAAGCGCTTATTGGGAGGCAACACAATTTTATTTATTTATCTATGTTAGTTTATGTTTTCTTTAGGATGATGATCATGTGGAGTCACAAAAATAATTGCAAAAATTAAAGCAAAATAAAAAATAGCATCAAAAATAGCACACCCTAGAGGACGAGCTTACTGGCATTTAAACGCCAGTAAGGATACCAAAATGGGCATTTAACGCCCAGCGTGGCACCATCCTGGGTGTTAAATACCAGAACTAGTAGGCAAACTGGCGTTTAAACTCCAGTAAGGGTAGAAAAATGGGCGTTTAAATGCCCAGCCTCCATTCTGGGCATTAAATGCCAAAACTAGCAGGCAGATTAACGTTTAATGCCAGAAAAGGGGAGCAGCCTGGCGTTTAAATGCCAAGAATGGCACACAGAAGGCGTTTAACGCCAAGGAGGTACATGGATGAAAAATCCTTGACACCTCAGGATCTGTGGACCCCACAGGATCCCTACCTACCCCACCTCACTCTCTCTCCTCTTCACACTTCTCTATAAAACTCTACCCAAAACACCATTCACCAATCAAATCTTACCTTCTTCCCCATATTCTCTTTACCACTCACATCCATTCCCTAATTCTCCTCCAAAACACATCATAACCACTTAAAACCCCCCTTGGCCGAACAACTCACCCACCTCTATGTCCTCCATTTCTTCTTCTTCTCCTCTTATATTTCTTCTTTTGCTCGAGGACTAGCAAACCTTTTAAGTTTGGTGTGGAAAAAAAGCTCTATTTTTTATTTTTCTATAACCATTAATGGCACCTAAGGCCGGAGAAACCTCTAGAAAGAGGAAAGGGAAGACAGTTGCTTCCAACTCCGAGTCATGGGAGATGAAGAGATTCATCTCACAAGCCCATGATGAAAAAGAGGATGGAGCAACAAGAGAGTCCACTTATGGACCTAAACAAGAGCATGAGGAAGTCCCTCATCAAGAAATCCCTGAGATACCCCAAGGGATACATTTTCCTCCACACAACTATTGGGAGAAACTCAACACCACTTTAGGGGATTTGAGTTCCAATATGGAGCAACTAAAGATGGAGCACCAAGAGCACTCCATTATCCTCCATGAAATTAGAGAGGACCAAAGAGCGATGAGGGAGGAGCAACAAAGGCAAGGAAGAGATATTGAGGAGCTCAACCACTCCATAGGATCTTCAAGAGGAAGAACTACTAGCCGCCATAACTAAGGTGGACCCATTCTTTAATTTCCTTGTTCTTATTTTTCTATTTTTCAGTTTTTATGCTCTATGTTTTGTCTATGTTTTTGTCTTTATTACATGATCATTAGTGTCTAGTGTCTATGCCTTGAAGCTATGAATGTCCCATGAATCCTCCACCTTTCTTAAATGAAAAATGTTTCTAATTGTAAATGAACAAGAAGTACATGAATTTTGAATTCTATCTTGAAATTAGTTTAATTATTTTGATGTGGTGGCAATACTTTTTGTTTTTTGAATGAATGCTTGAACAGTGCATATTTTCTATAGTGAAGTTTATGAATGTTAAAATTGTTTGCTCTTGAAAGAATAATGAAAAAAGAGAAATGTTATTGATAATCTGAAAAATCATAAAATTAATTCTTGAAGAAAGAAAAAGCAGTGAAAAACACAAAGCTTGCAAAAAAAAAAAAGAAAAAAAGGGCGAAAAATAAAGAAAAGAAAAAGAAAAAGAGAAACCAAGCAGAAAAAGCCAGTAACCCTTTAAACTAAAAGGCAAGGGTAAAGAGGATCCAAGGCTTTGAGTATCAGTGGATATGAGTGCCCAAAGGAATAAAATTCTGGCCTAAGCGGCTAAATCAAGCTGTCCCTAACCATGTGCTTGTGTCATGAAGGTCCAATTGAAAAGCTTGGGACTGAGTAGTTAAAGTCATGATCCAAAGCAAAAGAGTATGCTTAAGAACTCTGGACACCTCTAACTAGGGACTCTAGCAAAGCTAAGTCACAATCTGAAAAGGTTCACCCAGTTATGTGTCTGTGGAATTTATGTATCCGGTGGTAATACTGGAAAACAAGATGCTTAGGGTCACGGCCAAGACTCATAAGTAGCTGTGTTCAAGAATCAACATACTGAACTAGGAGAATCAATAAAACTATCTTAATTATGAGATCCTATAGATGCCAATCATTCTGAATTTCAAAGGATAAGGTGAGATGCCAAAACTGTTCAGAAGCAAAAAGCTACGAGTCCCGCTCATCTAATTAGAACTAAGCTTCATTGATAATTTGGGATTTATTGTATATTCTCTTCTTTTTATCCTATTTTTTTTCAGTTGCTTGGGGACAAGCAACAATTTAAGTTTGGTGTTGTGATGAGCGGATAATTTATACACTTTTTGGCATTGTTTTTAGGTAGTTTTTAGTATGTTTTAGTTACTTTTTAATATATTTTTATTAGTTTTTATACAAAAATCACATTTCTAGACTTTACTGTGAGTTTGTGTGTTTTTCTATGATTTTAGGTATTTTCTGGCTGAAATTGAGGGACCTGAGCAAAAATCTGATTCAGAAGCTGAGAAAGGACTGCGGATGCTCTTGGATTCTGACCTCCCTGCACTCGAAGTGGAATTTCTAGAGCTACAGAAGCCCAATTTGCGCGCTCTCAATTGAGTTGGAAATTAGACATCTTAGGCTTTCGAACAATATATAATAGTCCATACTTTTCCCGAGATTTGATCGCCCAAACTGGCGTTTAAACACCCACCAGAGACCCCTTTTTTGGTGTAAAACTCAATAACTGGCACCAAAACTGGCGATTAACTCCAAGGATTGCCTATGCACGTGAAAGATTCAAAGCTCAGCCTAAACACACACCAAGTGGGCTCCAGAAGTGGATTTCTGCACTATCTACTCATTTTCGGTAAACCTAGTTTACTAGTTTAGTATGAATAGCACTTTTTACTATTGTATTTGGAGTCTTTGACCTTTTTGGGAGTTCTTCGAACCCTTTTTGGAGGCTGGCCATTCGGCCATGCCTAGGCCTTTTGTTCTTATGTATTTTCAACGGTGGAGTTTCTACACCTCATAGATTAAGGTGAGGAGCTCTGCTATTCCTCGAGTATTAATGTAAGTATTATTTTTTTCTATTCAATTCATGCCTACTTCTCCTCCAAGATATACTCTTGTACTTAATTCAGTTAAGTCAGAATGAAGGAGTGACCCATGACAATCACTCAATCTTCGTTACTCGCTTAGCCAAGATTCGCGTGCCTGACAACAAAGTGGTCTATATGATATTCAACGTAGTCATTGGATGACAGCTGGAGTATATTCTCTTTGGTATCTAATCCACAGATCTAAATCACCTCTCCTGACAACAGAGCATTCGAATCCGTGACATTAGAACCTTCGTGGTATAAGCTAGAACCAATTGGCAGCATTCTTGATATCTGAAATGTCTAAACTTTGTCTGTGGTATTCCGAGTAGGATCTGGGATGGGATGACTGTGACGAGCTTCAAACTCGTGACTGTTAGGAGCAGTGACAGTGTGGAAAAGAATAAATGTATTCTATTCCGACACGATCGAAAACCGACAGCTGATTAGCCATGCGAGAGACCGTAGAGGACATGTTTTCACTGAGAGAACGGATGGTAGCCATTGACAACTGTGATCTACCAACATACAACTTTCCCTGGAAGGGAGTACGCATAATTGGATGAGGACAGTAGGAAAGCAGAGGTTCAGAGGCAACAAAGCATCTCCAAACGCTTATATGAAATTCTCACCAAGGAACTACATAAGTGACTTTATTTTATTTTGTGTTTTATTGTTCTTTTTACTATCAAACCTCATAACCATTTAAATCTACCTGATTGAGATTTACAAGATGACCATAGCTTGCTTCAAGCCGACAATCTCCGTGGGATCGACCCTGATGACTTACATCTTCTACCCTTTTTCTTGCATAAAAAGGACCATAAAAGAGGCATAATCTCATTTGATAATTGCAATTCATTCCTTAATTGATGAATATCATAGTACATTGCTTTGAACTAAGTTTGTGCTTGATTTTAGGTGGAGAAGACATCAAAAATGGGAAAGAAAACAACAAAACAAATGGGGCGTGTGAAGCAGGCGTGTCACTTGGATCAAATGCTAAAAAAATGTACTGGCGTGGCACGCCAGAAGCTGGGCATGGTACGCTGGTACAACATTCCAGAGAGCAAAAATGAAGACCATCACAGGGGCGTGGCACGCCAATTCGTTATTAGAAGAACCATCACTATGGCGTGCCACTTTGTGTCGAAGGCGTGGCACGCCAGCCCCAGAGTTTACTTGGCCATGCCACTTGAGGACCAAGGCGTGGCACGCCAAGCCTATAAGACCCATAATTGAATGGGCGTGCCACTTGAGCAACAAGGCGTGGCACACCAGTGAACAAGGAGACAATGCAAAAGCTAGGTGTGCCACTTGGTATCGAAGGCGTGGCACGCCAGCTCAAGAAGTCCCATTTTGGCGTGCCACTTGAACATCCAGGTGTGGCACGCCAGCACCAAAAGAGGCCAAATAAAGCTGGGCGTGCCATTTGGTATCGAAGGCGTGGCACGCCAGCTCAATCATCCCACTTTGGCATGCCACTTGAACATCCAGGCATGGCATGCCAACCTCTGGGACCATGGCAAATGAAGGGCGTGACACGCCAGTCTCATGTTGTGGCACGCTGGTAGTGTTTTCCAGAAGAGGAATTAAAGTGCCAGTGAACTCAGGCGTGCCACTCGGGAGATGAGGCGTGGCACGCCAGCAAGAAGATGAAGCAAATGAAGGGCGTGACACGCCAGTCTCATAGCGTGGCACGCTAGTAGTATTTTCCAGAGAGGAGGAAGAGGAGCCAATGAACTCAGGTGTGCCACATGGATGACGAGGCGAGGCACGCCAACAAGAGGGTGAAGCTTTAAGAAGGGCGTGGCATGCCAGACCCTGGGCGTGTCACGCTGGTACAAATTTCTAGAAGCATGGACATAAGGAAGATGACCTTGGGCGTGCCACTTGGTGTCGAAGGCGTGGCACACCAGGTTACTTGGCCATTTAGAATGTCCTGGGCGTGCCACTTTGGCTCGAAGGTGTGGCACGCCAGAGGTTAAACAAAGGATGGCGTGCCACTTGAATGGAGAGGCGTGGCACGCCAAATTAGAAACAGAGGGAGTGTGACACGCCAGAAAAGCGCCAGTCACACGCCAGCTGGAAGATCATGTTTGTTGAGTTTCTTTTCCCTCCAAATTATAACTTTCTTTTCACTTTTGTAATTTTCCTTTATTTTCTATATCTAGGAGTAGTATAAATACCCTTGGAAGTATTGGAAAAGGGGTAAGCAAGTCACAGAGTTTAGTTTTGGAATTTCACTTTTTACTTTTTATACTTCATCTCTTCCATCTTTTGTACTTTCTCTCTGAGCTATGAGCAGCTAAATTCCTTCTGATTGAGAGAGCGAGCTCTATTGTTGATGATTGGATTTTTGCCGGTATAGAAATTATTATGTAATCAATCGTAGTATAGTCTAAACCGACACAAAATTCATCATCAAACAAATCAAATCAATAACCGAGAGTATTAGTCTCCCGAGTCGTTCTTCCCTAGGAATGCTTCAAGGATGCATGTTATTGGTTAAGTGGTCTTTTATGGTTTGAAGAATGTGGCATAAAAGTGCTAACAAAGGTGAACAACAATCAATCAATATTAAAGGACTTGGCCAAGGGTTGACATTGGGAGTTCTATCACTATAGTTTCCTTCAATGATGATAACAATTAAGTCTTGCTTCACTTTGTTGACTTCTAAATATAGAGGAGATTCAAGTGAGAATGACTAGCTTGAGTCACAAGTCCTAGCTTCACCCTAAGGGGTTCTAGCTTTAGTGCACTCCAAACCAATTAGAAATTTTTAATCCTCAATCAACAATTGACATCCATTATTCAAGTGTCTCCAATGACTCAACCATTAGGCCAAGTGAAGGAATGCTACTCTATATCTAAAGTTGGCATTTTCTTAAACATTTGGAAAGCAAGAATGAAAGACATAGTAGAATGGAGAAGAGACTTAGAATCAAAGTAATTCAATACAAGAAATTAACAACAATAACAACAATGAACAACAATGAAAATGAGATCTCCATTGCATTAATAGAATCCAAAACAACAAAGTTAAATCTAAGATCTATGAGGATTGAACAATTACAAGCACTAATTGAGATTAGAGAAGAGGATCTATAACATGAACAAAGTAAATTGAGTGTTGTAATGGATCTCACCAAGGAATGGTTGAAAATTGACAAAAATGAAGATGAACCCTAGAGAGAGGTTGGAGTCTCTCTCTCTAACAATGTAACTAACTAAAAAAAATCTCAAAATGTAAAATGAGTCTATGGATGTGAATGTGTGTCAATCCCCTTCAATCCTTGTTCCTTATATGCAGTTTGGCGCTGCAGAAGCCCTCTAAAATTGCTAGGCACGTGTTACAGTAATAGAATCACGTGCGAACTACGATGCGTGCGCGCACGGTACGCGTACGCGTCCCTGGCCGATTTAGCGATGTGCGCGCGAGCGCCTTGTGTGCGTGCGCATCCTTGGCCGAAATCAATTCTTTGGCTTTTTGTGCTTCTCTCCACTTGCATGCTTCCTCCTTTGCTCCTTTGATCCATTCCTAGCCTATTTTAACCCGAGATTACTAGCAAACACATCAAGGCATCTTATGGAATCTAGGATGAATTAAAATTATCAAATTAAAGGCTTAAAAGGCATGTTTTAATATTCAGGCACAAATACGGGAGAGATCACAAAATCATGCTAATTCATTGGTTAAACGTGGCAAAAGGTTGATAAAATGCTCTAAATCCAACACAATATAAACCCTAAAAATGGAGTTTATCAACCTCCCCACACTTAAACCTTAGCATGTCCTCATGCTAAAATAAGAAGGAATTAAGGGGTATGATCTTTATTGGATGCAACTAAACCATATGATCTTATCTAAATGCAACTACCTAAAGTGAATGCAAATGCTTGGTCAACATAATTCAACTTCCAAGAGAACATGTATAAGCATGAGAGCTAGAGCAATAGGAATCAAGTCCAAACCACAATTGTATTGAATTATCAAAAGCAATTCAAGCTTGCATGAATATAGATAATATGGGTGAACACATGTAATTGAACTTTTGAACCCTCACCGGATGTGTATCCTCTCTATTCACTCAAGTGTTTAAGGGTTGATTCACTCAATTCTCTTCTAATCATGCTTTCCAAAATTTGATTTTCTTCTAACAATCAACACCTATTCAATGCATGCATACATTCATCATAAGGTCTTTCCTTTAGGTTGTAATGGGATTAGGGTCAAGGAAGGATCATTTATGGTTAAGTGGACTAGAGTTTGGATCTTTGATTAGTATAGACTTTCCCACCTAACCTATGCAATGATCTATACAAATTCAAACTATTCTAACTACCCATTCTTTATTTTCTTACATATTCATGCATTGTCAACACCTATGCATTGATTCCTTCATTGAGCTTCACATGGGGCATTTTGTCCCCTTTGGTTGCTTTTTTTCATTTTCTTTCTTTTTCTTCTCTTCTTTTTTTTTCTTTTCTATATTTCTTTTCTTTTGTTTTTTTTTCTCATTTCATTTTTTTTCTTTCATACTTTGTACAAGAACATCAATTGCATAAGGTCTTATATATTTAATCAATACATGAGTATGTATTCCCAATTCCTAAATATGAAAGTGTAACTACCCCTTTTATCCCATCCAATGTTCCCAAGCCTCACCAACTTTGAATAATGAACACTCTCAATAGCCTAGGCTAATCAAAGATCCAAGCAAAGGACTTTCATTAGTTTTCTGCCTTGGGCTTGTAATGTGCTAAAATGAGAATAAGTTGGTTAAGCGTAGGCTCAAAATTGGCTACAATGGGGAGTAAAAGGTAGGCTATTTGGGTTGGTGAGCTAATGAAATAATGGTGGCCTCAATCATACAAATGCATGAATACAAGGAATAAATGGGCATATAGAATCAAGCAAATCAAGGATCACAATCATAGAAAGAGAATAATTGCACACAAGAAGGGAAAATAGGTGGTTATAAGATGTAACCACGTCAATAGGCTCAAGTCTCACAAGCTTGTGTTCTTAGTTCAATACATGCTTCACAAAGTATGAATTCAAGCAAGCTACAAAAAGTTTTCAATCAATTGGGTTGTGCTCTCTAGATGGGTTCCTTGAAGAGTTCCATTATTTTGACCAAGCATTGTTGCGATTGAAAAGTTCAAAAATTCCTTAGTTTACCCTTTCTATTTCCGATCAAAACAAATTTCATGGGTAAAAGGGTTGACTAAGTCTTAACAATTCCAAAATATTTTCTAATCACAACTACAAGCTACTAAGAAGATAACTATATAGAGGAAAAATCTACAAGCTACTAAGAAAATAACTATATAGAGGAAAAATCAAACTAATATCTAACATCCAAAATAAAAGAGTATGCAACAACCAAAATGTGTCCAAAATATCTAACACAATATATACAATAATATGCAAAATAGGATAGCTAGGGGGATATAACTAGGAAATGCACCCAAAATGTTCCCCGGTCCTCCAATAATGTCAACGGCAACCTCCCCACACTTAAGATCAAGCATCGTCCCCGATGCTAATTCTGAGGGTTAGGGAGGGGTACACTGCTTGGAAACTTAACCATATCCTGATCCGGTAGTAATTGGTTTGTCTTTTCTATATCGTCTAGAGGGTTTTGAGCATATTCTTGTAGTAAGACAAGAGTAGGTTCTGGTGTTCTCTTCCTCTTTCTGGAAGGTGGTGCTTTCCTCTTTCCTTTGTCTGACATCCTGAAAGTAGAATATAGTAGAATATAAGCAGTTAAACAAGTAGTATGAAGCAAATAGAAGCATATTCAGGATGCAAGATGGATGGCAAGTAATCATGATGTGAACTTGAAATAAAAAACTTGGTTTGCAAGTAGGCCTAGAAAAATGGAGACATAAACCAAGAATTCAGGATTCCAACCAATGTGACACAATTCTCAAAGATTAGGCATATTTATCTTCATACCCTAAGAGAATGGTTAAAAAGTCAAGTGTAAGCAAAAGTGAAGTTAGTGGTTAAAGAAATCAGTGAGTTAGAAAAGTGAAGTTGGTAATTAGTGGTATGATGGAGAATTGCCTAATGGGGAGAGAATTGCAAGTTATGTGCAACGGTCATGTTTACAAGCATGAAAATATAGAAATGTCGAAAATGGACTTCACAATAATTGGTGTTACAAACAATAAAGTGCAATTGTGTAACTATGAGAATTTGAAAATGATGTTAAGTTACAAGAAGTTACACAATCAAAGCACACTAATTATTGTGAGAGAAGAAGTTGTATATTATGGATAGGGTAGGGTTATTAAGTTTTTAAAATGACGCGGGCACGCACGGTGCGCGTCTGTGTGCATTGGTGGATTTGGAGACCGACGCGTACGTGCCTTGTGCGCTTACGCGTGGGTGGTGAAAGTTGCAAGGGCGCGTGCGCGTAACGTACGCGTACGCGTACTAGGATTTGGGCTGGAGGCATAGTGCTAGCTCAGCGCTAGCCCAACACTCTGGAATAAGTATGGGCTGGTGGCATCAGCCTGGTGACGCATATGCGACAGGCGCGCTTCTGCGTGCATGGGTATTTTTGCTTAATGGCGCACAAGCACGAGGTGCGCGCTCGCATGCTTCCCCTTTTTGGGGCTTAGACGTGCAGACGTACTGTGCGGGTCCACGTGAGACGAGTTGGGCTAAAAGCTTAATGTTTGCACAAAAGTGGCCCAACTCTCTGGAATGGAGCATGGTGATGCATCTGCTCAGGGAAGCGTGCGTGTTTTGTGTGCGCGCGCGTCCTCCCCTTTTTTTTCAGAAATTCCCAAAAGCTCTAAAATGCCCAGAAACTCCCTACAGTGCCTACAGCTCCTTATTCAATCAAAAACTACACGCTTTATAAAATGCAAGTTGGTTTTGAGATTTATTCCATTACTACTAAGCACAACATACATGTTAATATGCTAGCAACCAATTTACACAAACAAACCAATTATGAAATGAAAATATACCTACAATGGTAACTCAAATCACTTATTAAACAAAATTAGAAGAGAGTGAAAAGAGTTTACCATGGTGGGGTGTCTCCCACCTAGCACTTTTAGTTTAAGTCCTTAAGTTGGACATTTGGTGGAGTCCTTGCTAGGGTGGCTTATGTTTGAACTCTTCTTTGAATCCCCACCAGTGTTTGCACTTCCAATTGCCTCCGAGATCCCAACTTAAGCGTACAAGGCTTTCAAGGAGGCCTAAGCAAGTGACAAGGCCCCTAAGTTTTAGATGGCCTATGTATGTGCCCTGATTCTTGTTGCCAACTGACATCCAACTCTTTTCTACTTTCTAACCCGCAAATAGCTCTGAGTTGACCATCTGTTTCCAACAATGCATATCGATGTGGGCCAAGGAAATTAAGAGCTGAGATGATTACCCATTCAATTTGTAATTGGGATGGCGACTTAGCAAGGAAGATATCCAATGGTCTTGACATTGTAGGTTCCACTTCCTTTGGCTCCTCCATGATGATTTCCATCTTTTGACAACTTTCTTCAAATTCTCTTGTTTGCTAACTTCCCCTAACCCTTCCTCATTAATCAAGTCATGTGTTGGAGGTTACGCACCCTCCTCAACGTCGGTTTCACATTCAATGGAAGAAGCTTCAATAAAGATCACCATTGTGATTTGATGTAGAGTTGTTTTCATTGATGGAACTTCCTTCTTGTTCAACCTCCTCTAGGTCTTCTTCCACTTCTTTATCTTCAACAATCTTCCTTTCCTCCACTTGTTGCAAAACGCACTCCATTTCCTTGTGCTCAACTTGAGACTCTAAAGTCTCCCTCATACTTCCCTCTTTGGTTGCTTTTTCACAATCATCCGTGAACTCGTTGTGCTTGTGATATGAATCCCAAGAGTCCATCTTTTGACGGATGGTTGCTTGAAGCCGATCCATTTCTTCCTTGAGATAATCCTTTGACTCTTGTTCCTCTTCACTAACATAAGTAGGATCATATGGCTCTTGGATTGATGGGCATGGATATTCTTCCATGGAAGGTTGTGATGGAAAGGATAATTCATCATGTGGTTGGAAAGGAGGTTCACCAAAGCTTTGGGGTTGGAAGGTGTTTTGGTTGTTGGTAGAAGGTGGAAGTGCATGGGACATAAGTTCTTGGAGGGTAGAGGTGAAACTAGTGAGTGCAGTTTGGAGCTCTTCTTGCTCTTGAGGAATGATACCAAGTGTATCATCCATGGGAACGTGGTTTGGAGGGTAAAGATGTTAGAGTGGTGGTGATTCAGGGGTTGCTTGTTCATAATTGCCACAAGGATATGCATAAGGGGAATATGGATTAGGATTGTGTGGAGGCAATTGGTGGAAATAGGATTGAGGATATGGTGGTTGGAATGATGGTGTTTGAGGACTATGTTGGAAGTATGGTGCATGGAATGTTGGTGGTTGGGTGGAATAGTCATGATAAGAACCATCATTTCCATTGGAATGGTATGCATTGTAGGAGGGGTTACCATCATAGTAGCTTGAATGAGGAGGTTGCCATAATGAGTGCTCATATGGATGTGGCTCCCTTCTAAAAAATTCATCTCTCCCATAATGTGAGCCATCATTCAAGTTTTCATCACCTACAACATAGTCATAACCATATCCAAAACCACAAGGACGAGAATTCATAGTGAAAAATAAAAACAAAACTAATAGAGTCCTAAAACTAACAAAAACTATCAAACAAGTAAAAGACAAACATATTCATAATATTCACATATTTACATTAACCAAAAACATGGCACTCATGTGCATTCCCCGGCAACTGCGCTATTTTGATGATTGGATTTTTGCCGGTATAGAAATTATTAAGAAATTAATCATAGTATAGTCTAAACAGACACAAAATTCATCATCAAACAAATCAAATTAATAACTGAGAGTATTAATCACCTGAGTCGTTCTTCCCTAGGAATGCTACAAGGATGCATGTTATTGGTTAAGTGGTCTTTTATGGTTTGAAGAATGTGGCATAAAAGTGCTAACAAAGGTGAACAACAATCAATCAATATTAAAGGACTTGGCCAAGGGTTGACATTGGGAGCTCTATCACTATAGTTTCCTTCAATGAAGATAACAATTAAGTCTTGCTTCACTTTGTTGACCTCTAAATATAGAGGAGATTCAAGTGAGAATGACTAGCTTGAGTCACAAGTCCTAGCTTCACCATAAGGGATTCTAGCTTTAGTGCACTCCAAACCAATTAGCAATTCTTAATCCTCAATCAACAATTGACATCCATTATTCAAGTGTCTCCAATGACTCAACCATTAGGCCAAGTGAGGGAATTCTACTCCATATCTAAAGTTGGCATTTTCTCAAACATTTGGAAAGCAAGAATGAAAGACATAGTAGAATAGAGAAGAGACTTAGAATCAAAGTAATTCAATACAAGAAATTAACAACAATAACAACAATGAACAACAATGAAAATGAGATCTCCAATGCATTAATAGAATCCAAAACAACAAAGTTAAATCTAAGATCTATGATGATTGAACAATTACAAACACTAATTGAGATTAGAGAAGAGGATCTATAACATGAAAAAAGTAAATTGAGAGTTGCAATGGATCTCACCAAGGAATGGTTGAAAATTAAGAAAAATGAAGATAAACCCTAGAGAGAGGTTGGAGTCTCTCTCTCTCTAACAATGTAACTAACTAAAAAAATCTCAAAATGTAAAATGAGTCTATGGATGTGAATGTGTGTTAGTCCCCTTCAATCTTTGGTCCTTATCTGCATTTTGGCGCCAAAGTTGGTTGCAGAAGCCCTCCAAAATCGCCAGGCATGTGTTGCAGTAACAGAATCACGTGCGAACTGCGACGCGTGCATGCATGGTACGCGTACGTGTCCCTGGCCGATTTAGTAATGTGCGCGCGAGCGCCTTGTGTGCGTGCGCGTCCTTGGCCAAAATCAATTCTTTGGCTTTTTGTGCTTCTCTCCACTTGCACACTTCCTCCCTTGCTCCTTTGATCCATGCCTAGCCTATTTTAACCTGAGATTATTAGCAAACACATCAAGGCATCTTATGGAATCAAGGATGAATTAAAATTATCAAATTAAAGGCTTAAAAAGCATGTTTTTACATTCAAGCACAAATACGGGAGAGATCACAAAATCATGCTAATTCATTGGTTAAACATGGCAAAAGGTTGATAAAATGCTCTAAATCTAACACAAGATAAACCCTAAAAATGTGGTTTATCAATTGTACTTGATGGATTAATGATAGTGAATTTCTTCTTCTCTTCATCTTCTCTTTGATTCGCTAGAAGGAATTTCGATTTTCATGCTTAGTGTTCAATTAACTTGGAAAAGAGATTGAATGCAAAATGGGTTTCATAGGATCCTTGCAAAAGGAAACATGAAACCATGCTAGAAATCCCTTCTCACACATGAGTAGAATCTGGGTTTTGGTGTTTGGATATGGTGACATACAATCTTCCCTCTACTTGGACCTATGATGATGTGCGGTATAATCAGGGACCAAGCATATCTCTCTTCATGGGCAATTAGACCAAGGAATTGGCTATTCATCAAGATTTGAGAGATTGAGTCACCAAGGGATTGAGGCTCAATCAATCATGATTGCCAAGAGATCAATGAGTTGCATAATTGAAGAGGATATGAGCTGGATTTAATCCAAAGAGACAATATCTCCTGATCTCAATGAATTTTCCCATTCTTATCTCTCCCATTCTTTTATAGCTTTACTTACATTCTTCAAAATCCCATTCCCCTTTACATTCCTGTTATTTCCATTTCTGTATTTTATTGCTTTCTTTTATTCCTTTGCCATTTATGTTTCTGCCATTTATAATTATGTACTTACAACTTATTCTGTTGAGCTTGACTAATTCACCAATTGATTAAAATTGCTCAAATCTATCAATCTCTATGGATACGATCCCACTCCACTGTGGGTTAATACTTGACGATAATTTTGGTGCACTTGCCAAGAGCGGATTCATCAATATTATTGGGAAAGGGTAGTAAATTCCGCCCATCAAGTATTATGGCGCCGTTGCCGGGGATTTGTTTGAATTTGACAATGATTAAACTGATTGGAGAGCTAGATTAAGCATTTTTTTATTTTTATTTTTCCTTAATTGTTTTCTTATTCATTTCCTAGTGTAACCTTTAATTTCCTTTCTAATATCTTTTTTTCTTTCTTGTCTTTCTGAGATTTCTTTAGCTATTCATTGTTTATACTTTCACTCTTCTAACTGTTTAATTAATAGCATCACTCAAGCTAATCACTAATTTTAACTGAGGAGATTCTTTCACTTGCTCTTTTCTACTGTGTTGACTGTATGACAGGTAGAAGAGAAGAGACTTCATCCTCTTTTGATAGTGAACCTGAGAGAACCTTCCTTAGATTGAGGAGGGAGGCTAGAGGCAAGGGTATAATTGGAGAAGAACCAGTAGAAGAAGATCTAACAACCACCATGGAAGATGAAGAGCACGAAGATGTTGGAGGAGGAGCTGGAAATCAAGCTGGGCAAGAGAGGAGAGTCTTGGGCTCCAACATCAACCCAAATCCAAGAAACTGTGGCAATAGCATCCCCAAGCCAACAATCCATGCCAACAATTTTGAGTTGAAACCACAACTCATCACACTAGTCCAGAATAACTGCTCATATGGAGGAGGTTCTCAAGAAGATCTAAATCAACATCTTAACACATTCTTGAGGATATGCGATACTCTAAAGTCCAATGGTGTACACCCTGATACCTACAAACTACTTCTGTTCCCTTTCTCGCTCAGATATAAGGCAAGAAAATGGTTAGAATCATTCCCTAAGGAGAGCCTAACCACATGGGAGGATGTTGTGAATAAATTTCTAGCATGATTTTACCCTCCCCAGAGGATCAATAGGCTAAGAGCTGAGGTGCAAACCTTCAGACAGCTAGATGGTGAAACACTCTATGAGGCCTAGGAGAGGTTCAAAGATCTAACAAGAAAATGCCCACCAGATATGTTTAATGAGTGGATGCAGCTCCACATTTTCTATGAAGGATTAACCTATGAATCGAAGAAGGCTATGGACCAATCTTCAGGGGATTCACTCAACAAGAAGAAGACCATTGAGGAAGCCATAGATGTCATTGAAACTATAGCTGAGAATGACTACTTCTATGCTTCAGAAATAGGCCAAAAGAAGGGGGTGCTAGAACTCAATTCTATGGATGCCATGTTGGCACAAAACAAGGCAATTGCAGCACAATTGGCAGCCTTAACCAAGAAAATGGAAAACAATCAAGTTGCAGTTGTCCAAGCTCAAGCACCACTCCAAGAAGAAAATGAACTAGAAGTTGAATGTGAGCAAGCAAACTATGTGCATAACACCTCTCGACCACCATATGACCCTAACTCCAAGACATATAACCCAGGATGGAAGAACCACACAAATTTTGGGTGGGGGAACCAACAAAATCACAACCAAAATCACAACAAACCATACCAAGCCAATCAATACCAGAATCACAACTCCAACCATCAGTCAAATAACAACATACCTTACCACAATCCACCTCACATATCATATCCTTCCAACTAGTAAATACACCACCATCAAGACACACTAACCCCAACCTCACAACCATGTGAAATCAAGGATAACTTTGAGAGAGTAGAGGCCGCAATAGCACATCTATCATCACAGCTCACAAGGGCCATTTCCACCATCTTGGAAAGGCAAGCACAAGCTGAAAAGAAGATAGATGCCAACCAAGAAGAATACAGGTCAAATTTGAAAAACTAAGGTGCAGCAATCTCAAAACTGGAAGCACAAGTGGGGTTCTTATCGAAGCAAATCCCAATGCCTACACACACATTTCCAAGTGACACCATGGCCAACCTAAGAGAGGAGTGCAAGGCCATCACACTTAGAAGTGGAAAAGTGGTAGAAGAGGCCACCCCAAACCAGGAGAACCACAAAGAAGAAGCTGTAGAAAAGCCTAAAAACAGGAAGAAAGAAGAGGTCCCTAGCCCATCTTCACCAAAGCCAATCTTGAAGTCTTATGTGCCAAAGGCACCATACCCACAAAGGCTAAAGAAGGATGGGAAGGACAGCCAGTTTTCCAGATTTTTGGAAATCTTCAAAAAGCTCCAAATCAACATACCATTTGCTGAAACACTAGAGCAAATGACCCTCTACACAAAGTTCCTGAAGGAGCTCATGACAAGAAAAAGAAACTGGGGAGAAAAGGAGACTGTAGTCCTAACTGAGGAGTGTAATGCCATCATACAAAAGAAACTTCCCCAGAAAATGAAGGACCCAGGGAGTTTCCAAATCCCCTACATCATAGGGGATATCACTATTGAAAAGGCTTTATGTGACTTGAATGTCCTTGAACATGATGAGAAGGATGAGAATTGAGGAAGTCAAACCAACAAGAATGGCACTCCAACTAGCTGACAGGACATTCAAGTTTCCACATGGAGTGGTGGAAGATTTATTGGTGAAGGTGGGAGAATTTATCTTCCCAGCTGACTTTGTTATGTTGGATATGGAACAAAAGGCAAACACTTCAATTATCCTAGGAAGGCCATTCCTAGCTACTGCTGGAGCCATCATTGATGTGCAAAAAGGAGAAATAGTCTTGAGACTACATGAGGAAAAGATGGTCTTCAACGTCTTCAAGGCAATGAGTTATCCCAAGGAAGCAATAGGAGAATGCATGATAGTGGACACCATAGAATAAATAGTCCAAGGAGTCTTGGAAGAAGAGCAATATGAAAGAAGTATGGAATTGGAGCAACAAGCACCACGTGAAGAACCACCACAAGGAACCATGGAAAGTTCAATTATGACAACCCACACAGACAACAATGGAGAAGAGGCATCAAAACTAGAGCTAAAAAACCTACCTCCAAGCTTGAAATATGCCTATCTAGGTGACAACAGCACCTACCCAGTGATCATAAACTCAAGCTTGAGTAAGGAGCAAGAAGAGGAGCTCATCCAAGTGCTGAAACAACACAAGGATGCTATAGGCTGGACACTCACATACTTAAAAGGGATTAGCCCTTCAATGTGTATGCACAAGAGCCTACTTGAGGAGGGTGCTAAGCCCTCAAGGCAACAACAAAGAAGGTTGAATCCAACCATGAATGAGGTAGTCCAGAAGGAAGTGTTGAAGTTGTGGCAAGCTGGGGTGATCTACCCCATCTCAATGAAGCCACCAGGAAGGACCACTTCCCCCTACCATTCATGAACCAAATGCTTGAGAGGCTGGCTGGACATGAATACTACTACTTTCTTGACGGTTATTCGGGTTACAACCAAATAGTTGTGGACCTAAAGGACCAGGAGAAAACTTCATTTACTTGTCCATATGGTGTCTTTGCTTACAGGAGGATGCCCTTTGGACTGTGCAATGCAACTGCAACATTCCAAAGGTGCATGCTCTCTATATTTTCAAACATGATTGAAAGGTTTATTGAGGTGTTTATGGATGATTTCTCTGTATTTGGTAACACATATTCTAATTGCTTGCATCACTTAGCCCTAGTGCTAAAGAGATGCCAAGAGACCAACCTTATTTTAAACTGGGAAAAATACCATTTAATGGTTAGAGAAGGAGTGGTCCTTGGTCATAAAATCTCAAAGAAGGGCATAGAAGTGGACATGGCAAAAGTAGAGGTGATTGAAAAGTTACCCCCTCCTTGCAATGTCAAAGCAATTAGAAGCTTTTTGGGACATGCTGGTTTTTATAGGAGGCTTATTAGAGACTTCTCTAAGGTTGCCAAGCCATTGAGCAACCTACTTGTCTTTAATGTGCCTTTTGTTTTTTATAATGAATGCATGTTAGTCTTTGAGAAGCTTAAGAACAAACTTTCCTCTGCACCTATCATAGCACCACCATGTTGGGATCTACCCTTTGAGTTGATGTGTGATGCATCCGATTTTGCTGTGGGTGCTGTTTTAGGACAGAGGAAGGATAAATTGGTGTATGTCATTTATTATGCCAGCAAGGTCCTTAATGAGAATCAAAGGAACTATACCACTACGGAGAAGGAATTACTTGCCATTGTCTTTGCTTTTGATAAATTTAGATCATATCTCATTGATTCTAAAGTTATTGTATTCACTGATCATGCAGTACTCAAATACTTGCTTACCAAACAAGAGTCCAAGCCAAGGCTAATAAGATGGATCCTGCTACTTCAAGAGTTTGAAATTGAAATTAAGGATAGGAGTGGAGCAGAGAACAAAGTTGCTGACCACCACTCAAGGATCCTACAAGAAGAAGAAGGAGCACACCATCTTGTAGTGAATGAAAACTTCCCAGATGAGCAATTGATGATGATACAAGAGACCCCTTGGTTTGCTGACATAGCCAATTTCAAGGCCATTGGGGAACTACCAACCAACATCAACAAACACATGAGGAGAAAGCTCATCAAAGATGCCAAATACTATATCTGGGATGAGCCATATTTGTTCAAAAAGTGTGCTGATGGGATCTTGAGGAGGTGTATATCCCATAGAGAAGGACAAAAGGTGCTTTGGCAATGTCATGGATCTACATATAGAGGCCACTTTAGTGGAGAAAGAGCAGCAGCCAAGGTGCTCCAATGTGGATTCTACTGGCCAAGCATTTTCAAGGATGCAAAGGACTTGGTGTCAAGGTGTGATGAATGCCAAAGGGATGGCAATCTACCTAGGAATAATGAGATGCCATAGAGATTTATAATGGAGCTAGAACTATTTGATGTATGGGGGATTGACTTCATGGGGCCTTTCCCATCCTCATACTCAATAGTTATATACTTGTGGCTGTAGATTATGTGTCAAAGTGGGTCACGATCAGGGGTGGATGACTCCCATAATTAACTACCTCAGAACAGAAGCCCTCCCCACATATGAGAAAGAGGCAAAAAGGTTAAAACAAGAAGCACAATACTACACCCTCATAAATAATACTCTATACAAAAGAGGGATTTCAATACCACTACTAAAATGCGTGCTGACTTCCAACACAAAAGACGTCCTAGAAGAAGTACATAATGGCATCTGTGGCAATAACCTCGGAGCGCAGGCACTCGCCAAAAAAGTACTTCGGGCAGAATTTTATTGGCCAACTCTACAAAAAGAAGCCACAGAATTTGTAAGGACATGCTCACCATGTCAGAAGCATGCCAACTTTCACACCGCTCTGCCAGAGGAACCCATCAGCATAACCTCACCTTGGCTATTCGCAAAATAAGGACTCGATCTCCTCGGACCTTTTCCTCAAGATCGGGACAAGTCAAATTCCTCATAGTAGGAATAGACTACTTCACAAAATGGATCGAGGCAGAACCCCTGGCCAATGCCACAGCTCAAAGAAGTTGGAAATTCCTATATAGAAATATCGTCACAAGGTTCGGAGTTCCACACTCAATCACTACAGACAATGGTACCCAATGGGAAAGCTGAAGCTGCTAACAAAGTTATATTAGCAGGGTTAAAATAGAGATTATAGGATGCAAAGGGAGCCTAGGCTGAGGAGCTTCCGCAAGTCCTATGGGCATATCGAACGACTCCACATTCCACGACAAAGGAGTCACCCTTCCGATTAGCTTATGGAATGGAGGCAATGATCCCAGTGGAGGTCGAAGAAGGATCACCAAGAAACAGGATTATCAAGTAACTCGACAGGGCCCGACGTGAGAAAGTCGGCCTAGAAAGATAAGTTACAAAAGATAATCCCTGAAAGAGATCTAAAACAAGGTCCAAGAAAGAGGATTATCAAGTAACTCGACAGGGCCCGATGTGACAAAGTTGGCCCGGAAAGATAAGCTACAAAAGATAATCACTGAAAGAGATCTAAAACAAGGTCCAAGAAAGAGGATTATCAAGTAACTCGACAGGGCTCGACGTGACAAAGTCGGCCCAGAGAGATAAGTTACAAAAGGTAATTCCCAAAAGAGATATGAACAAGATCCAAGAAAGAGGATTACCTAGTAACTCGACAGGACCCGACATGATGAAAGGCTCAGGACAAGTCAAATTAGAACAATAGTTCCCCATAAAGACTTAAAGGAGGTTCAAAAAGGAGAATTACCATCAAAACGAAGCCAAAAGGGGTCTAATTGATCATGTCCCAGCCTACGAAGGTACCAAGATGAGTGCAAGCAAACATGAAATAAAAACTACTAAGTTATGATAATAGCAAGCTTTAGAGGCCACCAAAATCAAGCCCCCGAAGCTCAGAAACTACTTTGTTTTTTCAAAATAAAGGTTGCTAAACAAGCAACCCAAAAAGTAGCAGCAGTCAGCAAATCACCATTTTAAAAAATAAAGAGTTCAAAAGCCCACAAGCCGGGCTATCAATATTAAACGGGGAGAAAACTCAGGCGATAGTAGAAGACTTCTCAACAGCATCAACTTGGGTGAAGGAGGACGAGTCTGAAGAGGCATTGCATCTACCGTCCCATCATCTTGGTTCAAGATTTGGCAATCCAATTCCCCTTCTGGACGAGTGATCCCGGCAGTGGAAGTCGGAGAGGTCGGCACGGTAGAAGTCTTGTTAGCAGGTAGTGAAGGGCGATCATCATCATCATCATCGGGATCGTCAGGGACAATTTTACCATCCCTAACAATATTGTCCAGGCTAATAAGGGAAAGGTCAAGATCTGGCGCAAGAACTTGGAATTGCTCTTTCGGATTCTCATAGGCCGCAGTAACACTACCTACGAGATGACTTTGAAGTTCAGAGTAATCGGCCTGAACAGATTCCAACCTACTCCTGAGCTCCATCACCTCTCTATAGGTAGTAACATAGCTATTCTTGTGTTTTTGAGCCGTATCCTCGGCCAGTTGCGCGATAGCCCCCAGGCCAATAGCCCAGGCCTTCTCCCCCTTCAGCTCTTTTTTCAGCTCGGCCACTTCCACCTCGAGCTCCTCCTTCAAACCCTTAATTCGGTCAAATTCTGATTTCGCCTCCTCCATAAAAGCCTTGGTAGCATGAATAGGAAGATCTTAAGCAGTTCGGTATAAAGCCGCTCCCAAGTGTGCCAGAGTAATACCACTTCGAGTAATAAATTCTAAATGATGAAGAATGGATACATTGTTGGTAGGCATGACACCATAAGGAGCAATCTGTTGGTCTACAAACCCAACCGCATCAAAATCCGAAGCACCAAGATTAAATGGCTCGACAGTTCGAGGTCTTTTTGGACGAGGAGCAACTGGAGGAGCAGAGGTACCCACTGAAGTCGAAGGCGGGTCAACCAAACGAACCCGGGGAGTCAGGATCATCCTCCTCGGCCCAGGAAAGCTCGAGACAGATGGCTTTGACAAAACTTGGGAGGACTCTGCCCCGACCACTTTGGCCGGGATGTTTTGAGCCGCAGTAGCCTTCCTCACCTTCTTAAAGGCCTTCAGTGAGTCATTATTCTTCGACATCTCTGAAAAACAAGAAAAATACAAACGACTTATGAATATCCAGAAAGGAAAGCATAAAACAAATGACATGGGAGTACAGTTTATAAAATACCCAGCACATCGCGAATCAAGGATGGATTCCCCAAAAACTTCTTGGTCTCACGATGAGGAGGTTCCTCCCAAATATCCTCTAAAGTAGCGACAAAGCCCTGCTCGACCTCGTCTAACATCTCCCAGGTATACCTAGACACAACTACATTCTTCTGCCACTCTAAAGGAAAACGAGGCTCGCCATTCTCATCCAGGAAGAAAGGACGAACTCCTTCAATAGCTCGGATCTTAAAAAAATAATTCTTAAAATCGCGGAAAGACTCATCATACATGGAGAAGACTTTATGTCCCTGGGCCGACCTAAAAGAAATCCAAGAAGCTTTCTTTTTGGTAGTCCCAGACTTGGTCAACACAAAGAGATACAAAAAAAGGGTTAAAAGGGGTTTAACGCCAAACTCATGACAAACCATTTGAAAAATCTTGATAAAGCCCCAAGAATTCAGATGAAGCTGAGATGGGGCCACGTTGCAAGACCACAATAGGTCGGTCTCAAAGGAAGTAGAAGGAAGGGTAATATCCATCTGGCTAAAGAAAAAATCGTATGCATAAAAGAAAAGACGCTCTCTCTGGGTCGAAGTAGGAAAACAGACCCTGTCATCAGAATCGGGTTCCACCAACTCATAGTTGCGTTCTTTATTGTCACTACTACAGATCCGATGGTGTTTCCTAAGCTCTATGCAGAATTATGCATTAGCTAGGGATATACACAGCAACACTAGGGAGTCCAACCACTCGAACATCCCCTCAGGTATCTTAGAGGATGCCTCGACAATATTTTTGCAAGACGACATGGCCAACTAATCCTACAAAGAAAAGGAAACGGGTTACTAACCCCAAAAAGCAAGTTCGGACAAAAAGGAAGCAAGTCGAACAAATGCGACCTTAAGCACACAAAAATAGTAAAAGGAAAACCCCAAGATGCACACCAAGGTCCAGGGGCATCCTTTGGAGGCAATGACAGAGTGAAGTCCCAGAAAAAGCTACAAAGATAAAACCCTCTTTCAAACAAAACAAGTGTCCCGAGAAGAAAAAGGCGAAAAGTCAAAAGAAAGTCATCAAAAACCATCATCTCTATCGAAGAACAGTCATCAACTAGCATAGCAAAATCATCAATGAAGCAAACAAGTTATCAAAGGAGCAACCTTTTTTGAAACAGCAGTACGACAATCAACCCTAAAAAGAAGCCAGAACCAGGAAAATCACCCAAAGCATACATAAGGACGAAAGAAGACCAGAAAATAGGCATTACAGCAATAAACCAAGTATAAAATCTAAGGAAAATGTTCAAAACTTTCCAACATACAAAATCAGAGCGTCATCAAAGAATCAAACATAGAACCAACCTGGAAGAAGGAGGAAAGCTTTGAAGGGAAAAGCTAAAGAGCAGAGTAGCAAGGATCGACCGCGGAGCTGAAGCACCAGCGAATGCCAAAACGTCACAGGAAGAAAATAAGAAATGCAGAACAGGAAATGGCAAAAAAGAAGGGAAGTTACAGGAAGGAAAACCGTCTCTTGGATAAAAAATTTGAAATAAAGGAAAATAGGCGCATTAAAAACCAATTAATGAGGGCATTAAAACCCTCGCACATTCCCAAGGCTAGGATGCTAATACAAAAGCGCGCGCTCTCAGAGGAAGCGAAACGTTCTGCATTCAAAGGAACTCTGCAAAGATGAAGTCGATAAAATGCTCGAGTTTGGCTCCACCCGAGAAGGTTCGAAGACCTAAAAACTAAAGACTCTACCTCCAAAGGAAGACCGAGCTCGAGCAAGGTCACTGTTCATACCCGGGGTCAAGCTGTCCGACCCGGGATGTTCTACAGACAAAGGTGACCAACCTCTTCATGTCAGGACAAACCGACCTCTTCTCAAAGAGCTCGGCCAAATCACGGGAAAGCCCAAAAAAGGGCCCAAATAGAGGAACACACCCCAAATCCTAAGACAGCCCAAGCCTACAGAGAGAAGGGTGGTTCCCTTGAAGATAAGATGACCTCAATTGAAGATAAAATAAAGATAAAGATAAGATAACTAACTTATCTTATCTAAGAAAGTCACTCTACGCTATTATAAATACACTAGAGCACCCAGGTATAACTCAAACTCTGATTCTACAAAATACCTGCTTAATACCCTTGCTAACTTAAGCATCAGAGTCCCTTACAGGTACCCCCCACCCTTCGGGGATGAAGGATCAGCATCACCATCAAGTCCAACAAATTGGACACAACAGCTCTGACCAATACAGAAGATCTCATCCGAGATCGACCTACAAGTTTCAGGTAACCCTCAGAACAGTTAGGATAGTTTATGTTTTATTTTGCTTGAAGTCTTTTGTGAGTCCTTTGATATGCAAGAAAGAAAATGCAATGATAACTGTAGTCTTTATTTACATTAATAAAGTAGAGTTTGTCTCCATAAGAGTTGTTTTGAGTGTGTAAGAACAAGAGTAAATGAGACTAAGACCAAGAAAGCTTATTCAAAAGAACTAAGGAACAAAAGACTAAGTGAAGAACCTTGAATGAAGTAAAAAGAAAATGAGTCATGAAAGGTAACTAGTCCTAGAAGGCATGACAAGTAGAAGTTGAGGGGTGTTCCTTGAATATCTATAGAACCAAGAAGTAGTAAGCAACAAAGACCCAAGGCTCTGAGCATCAACTACTAGGGAGGAAGAGAAACATTGAAAAACTCAAAAAAAGGGAGTTAGAAGCTGTTCCGAGGGTTACCTGAAATTGTAGGTCGATCTCGGATGAGATCTTTTGTACTGGTCGGCGTTGCTGCGTACGACTTGTTGGACTTGGTGGTGGTGCTGATCCTTCGTCCCCGGAGGGTGTGGGGTACCTGCAAGGGACTCCAATGCCTAAGTTAGCAAGGGTATTAAGAAGGTTTTTAGTAGAATCAGAGTATAAGCTATACCTGGGCGCTCCAATGTATTTATAATGGCGTGGAGTGACCTTCTTAGATAACATAAGTTAGTTATCTTATCTTATCTTTATCTTATCTTTGAGTGAGGTCATCTTATCTTCTGGGGAACCACCTTTATCTTTTCTGGGCTTTAGCTACCTTTATATTGGATTGTGTTCCTTCGTTTGGGCCTACCTGGGCTTCTGTGGCATTTTGTCCGAGCTCTTTGTGAAGAGGTCGGATATTTGGCCGAGCTCTTTGAGAAGAGGTCGGATAGTCTGACCTGAAGAGGTCGGTCGGCTTGTCGCTAAACATCCCGGGTCGGACAGCTTGACCCAGTGTATGAACAGTGCCCCTGCTTGAGTTCGATCTTTCTGTGAGATTGTGCTTTTCAGAGCTTCGATCTCCTTGGAAGTCATGCTTAAGAATCTGTCTGGCTTGTTTCTTCATTGCTTTGCAATCTT
This sequence comes from Arachis duranensis, assembly GCF_000817695.3. Taxonomy (NCBI): domain Eukaryota; kingdom Viridiplantae; phylum Streptophyta; class Magnoliopsida; order Fabales; family Fabaceae; genus Arachis; species Arachis duranensis. The sequence continues at coordinate 43,183,658 of NC_029780.3, forward strand.
TGCAGATTTTCTAGAGGTTCGATACTTCACAGTCCAACCTCTTTTGAGTGGTACTGTGGGTTTTCTACCATTGCCTTTTGTATCACGCCTTGCTTTAAATTTGTGTTGAAAACCCTCTGCTTTGGCGAAGTTATTCTTGCGGCTTGATATCCGGGCTTTTAGTGACTGGTCCAATGACTTTTTAGTGTTCTTTATATAGAACCTTTTTTAGTCTCGGATGACATTCGTAGCCCTGTTTGAGATTGTGCCTTCTTTGAGTGGAGTTGTATCCCTTTTGGTTGAGCACATTTGAGCCTTAAGTTGTTTCCCAACCTTTTCGCTTGTTCTTTTTTGTGAGATCGTACTTGCACCTCTTCTTTAGTTGACGTCGATCTGTATGACTTTGCCCCTGCTTGGGTTTGGACCTTTTCGTGAGATCCTGCTTTCAGAGCTTCGATCTCTTTGAGGAAGTCGTGCTTAAGCATCCTGATTTTGGCCGATCTTGAGTAGTTTCTTCTTGTGCGAGTCTGGTATTGCCCTTTTTAGTTTGTTGAGAGGTCTTTTCAGCCTTCTTCCGACTTGTTTGTCTTCACTGCTCGGGCTTTTTAGTCATAATCCAACAACTTTTTAGGTAGTGTTCCGATGAGGAACCTTTTTTATAGTCTGTTTGGATGACTTTTTAGCGCCGTTTTGATTTGTGCTTTTGCCTTTTAAGTAGTGTCTTTTTTCAAGACTTCGTACCTTTTAGCAAATCATTCCTGGCCTTCCTCTGGCCGTTTGAGAGATGTCTTTGTCCCTTTTTTGTGGATCTTTGTAGAGTGTCGGTACTTTGTTGTCCGACCTCTTTTGATCACTTCTGATTTTGTCCATTTTCTGCTTGGTCGAGGTGGTCCTTGGGGCTAACTTGTTCAACGACTTTTTAGTGTTCTCATAGAACACTTTTTAGTCAGTCTGAACAATTTTGATAGCCTTGTCGTGGAGCTGTGGCTTTTTGGGCGGAGCTATGTCCGTTTTAGCGCAAGTTTTTCATTGGTTCGACTTCTTCTTGTCGGTCCAAGCTGTAGCTTTCATTGGTCCGACTTCTTCTTGTCGGTCCAAGCTATAGCTTTCGTTTGTCTGACTTCTTATTGTTAGTCCAAGCTGTAGCTTTCGTTGGTCCGACTTCTTCTAAGTTATAGTAATCCTCTTTCTTGGACCTTGTTCAAGTCTCTTTCAGGAATTATCTTTGTAGCTTTATATTTTGGGCCGACTTCATCATGTCGGGCCCTGTCGAGTTACTTGGTAATCCTCTTTCTTGGACCTTGTTCAGGTCTCCTTCAGGGATTACTTTCATAACTTGTTTGTAGGAGTCCGACTTCACCATGTCGAACTCTTCTAAGTTATAGTAATCCTCTTTTATAGGGTTGGCTAGACCTCATTCGAGGGCTTTACTTATAACTTCGGTTATTGCGACTAGTCTGACTTCTTTACGTCGGCCAATCTTTAAGTTATTTTATAGCAATCCATTTTATTAGGTCCTCGTCATGTCCTTTCTATGGATCACTTTCTATAACTTCTTGCATTATTCTATTTTCATCTTTGCCGATTTTTTAAAGATTGGGTTTTAACCCCCGTTTGGTCGACCTTTTAATGAATTTGGTTTTCATATTTGGTCTTTATCGTGATCGTGTAGTGAATTTGATTTTCACTTTCTGCCGATCTGTAGCTTTATAATCGGACAATGAATGTTTCAGATTAATGTGTCTTGATTGAGCAGTGAATTTGGTTTTCACTTTGTCGACCTTTGTCGAAATCAAATAATGAATCGGTTTTCATCGTGGTTGGGCGGTGAAGTTGGTTTTCACCTTGCCGACCTGTCGCTTTGTAATCGGACGATGAATTTGGTTTTCATCTTGCCGACTTTGTCGTGATCGGGCAGTGAATTTGGTTTTCACCTTGCCGACCTTTGTCGTGATCGGACATCTTGGTAGGAAACTTTTTAGGGAATCTGCAAACTTTTAAACAATAAAATGAAGATATGAATAAGAGTGTGTACATGTTAGTGCTCACCCTTTCAGGTCCGGCAATCTTTTAGATCTCGGCCTGGCACCTTTTGCAGGCATGCCATGACCTTGGTAGCTCTCGCCCCTCAAGATCGAACACTTTGTGGTGACCTTTTCCCAATACTTCCGTGACTTGGTAGGGTCCTTTCCAATTAGCTGCTAGCTTTTCCTCTCCCGGTTGACTTGTTCCGATATCATTTAGAATGAGCTTTTTCGTTGTAGAGGATCGTTTTGGGAGATCCTTCTTCAACTTCTACCGGTATCATTGCCTCCATTCCATAAGCCAATCGGAAAGGTGATTCCTTATTGGTGGAAGGTGGAGTTATCCGATATGCCCATAAGACTTGTGGGAGCTCTTCAGCCCAAGCTCCCTTTGCGTCTTGTAGCCTCCATTTTAACCCGGCTAGTATGACCTTATTGGCAGCTTCTGCTTGTCTATTAGCCTGTGGGTGTTCTACGGATGTGAATTGGTGCTTTATTTTCAAGTCGGCTACCAACTTTCTAAAGCTTGCGTCTGTGAATTGAGTGTCATTGTCTGTGGTGATGGAGTAAGGAACCCCACACCTTGTAACAATGTTTCTTTACAAAAATTTCAGACTTCTTTGAACAGTGGCATTAGCTAGGGGCTCTGCCTCAATCCATTTTGTGAACTAATCCACCCTTACAATGAGGAACATGACTTGTCCCGATACTTGGGGAAGGGGTTCGAGGAGGTCGAGTCCGCATTCTACAAACGGCCAAGGTGATGTTACATTGATGAGCTCCTCTGGTGGGGCAATGTAGAAGTTAGCATGCTTTTGATGTAAAGCTTTGACTTTGTATTTGGGTTTTTGCTCTCTTGTTGCCTTCAAAGGGTGCCCCTGGACTTTCGTGTGAGTCCTGGGGTTTCCCTTTTACTATTGTATCTGACACTTGATGTTTTGCTGTTATTGTCCAAGTTGTTTCCTTATTTGTCTGAGTTGTTTGGTAATAACCCCATGGTTGACCTACGTCTTCTTGAAAAAATATTGCTGAGATGTCTACTAAGATCCTGGATGGCATGTCTGATTGACTGGATTCCATAGTTTTAATGCGTGTTACTGTGGCTAACCCTGAGTACTATGTGCGACTTAGGAGGTTCTGTAGAATTTGTAGGGATAGGGATGAGGAGAAGAATTATGAGTTGGTGTCGCCGGACCCTGAGGAGAGGGTTTATTTTCCTTCCTTGTTATGGTCTTGTAATGTAGCCTGGATGAGGCTTCTGTTATTGCCCCCTGGTTTGGTGTTGGCTAGTTTTGAAAATGCATCAGCTCGAGCATTCTGCCTCCGAGGTATGTGTCAGACTTCATATTCCCTGAATTATCTGAGCTGTTGGTGCTGCCTGATTTTGAAAGTGCATCAGCCGGACATTCTGCTCCCGAGGTATGTGTCGGACTTCATATTCCCCGAAATGTCCGAGTTATTTTCTATTTTTGTCCAGGGCCCCCCAAATTGTCTGAGCTGTTCTCTTGTTTTGTCAAGGGTCCCCCGAATTACCCGAGGTATTTTTTCATGGTGGGATCCTCAGCTTGGTTGCTCCCTTCTATTTGTGAGGTGACTACTTGTGAATCATTGGACACGGTAAGCTCCTAACTTCTTTAGCTAGCCTTAAACCAGCCAGTAGTGCCTCATATTCAGCTTGGTTATTTAGCTTGATTTGGCTTCTCTGATTGCTTTCTATAATTACGCCTGCACCACTCCCGGTTTTGTTTGAAAAGTCGTCCATGTAGAGATTCCATTTTGTAGGAGTTCCCGGGGTGTCAATGTACTCTGTAATGAAGTTGGCCAGATACTGTGATTTGATGGCTGTCCGAGCTTTCATATCAAAGATCGAATTGGGATAACTCGACTGTCCACTGTAGGATTCTTCTAGCTAAGTTTACTTTCTGTATGATGCCTTTTATGAATGGGTTGGTCCGAACTCTGATAGTGTGAGCTTGAAAGTATGGTGGAGTTGTTGAGAGGTGAGTATGAGGGGGTTTGTTGAACTTTTTCTATCTTTTGATAGTTTAGTTTGGCCCCTTGTAGAGCTTTGCTGATGAAGTAGACGGTTTGTTGCCCACTTTCGTCTTCTCTGACTAGTGCTGAGGCTATTGCCCGACTTCCTATTACGAGGTATAATATGAACTTTTCACTTTCCCTTGGTCGGGAAAGAATGAGTGGTTGCCCTAAGAATTTTTGAAATCTCAGAAGGGTTGTTTGCACCCCGTTGTCCTATTCAAACATCTCTCCCTTCCTTAATATCCCTCTTTGAGGTGTCCTTTGTGAGATGATATAGAGATCCCTCCTCCTGCGAATCCTCCATGAACATGTCTCTCTGGGGTGTGAGGTGGACGTTCAACTCGTCTGACCTCTTTGGTGTGAGGTGGACCTTCAACTTGTCCGACCACTTTGGTGTGAGATGGACCTTCAACTTTGTCCAACCTCTTTGGTGTGAGGTGGACCTTCAACTCGTCTAACTTCTTTGGTGTGAGGTGGACCTTCAACGCGTCTGACCTCTTTGGTGTAAGGTGGACCTTCAACGCATCCGACCTCTTTGGTGTGAGGTATACATTCAACGCGTCCGACCTCTTTGGTGTGAGGTGGACCTTCAATGCGTCCGACCTCTTCGGTGTAAGGTGGACCTTCAACGCGTCCGACCTCTTCGGTGTGAGGTGGACCTTCAACGCGTCCGACCTCTTCAGGTTTTGGATTGGTCGAGGTGGTGGAATCTTCTCAGTGTTTCATATTTCTCGGTAGACATCCACAAGAGACACCCCAAGGGGTGTAATTGTGTTATTTTCTAGGCTTCTTTCAATGTTGATCTTCTTTTTTCTTGGACTTTTTATCCTTATCCCGAGAGGAGTAGGAATGTTCGGTTTTTGAGATCTCTCCTAGTCAAGAGTTTTCCTCCATGTTGATGTACTTCTCTGCTCGTTCTTGTACCTCATTCAGAGATGTTTGGGTGCTTCTTGGATATTGAGCGGCTAAAAGGTACTTCTCGTAGACCATTGATGAGGACCCTGATAGCTACTTCTGTTGGCAGACTTTGTATACCTAGACATGTTTTGTTGAATCTTTCCATGTAGTTGCAAAGGCTCTCTCAATCTCCTTGCTTGATCCCTAACAGGCTCAGTGCGTGTTTGGCTTTGTCCTTCTGGATGGAGAATAACGGATTGCATCTGAGGCCTCCGTGAGATGCATCCTTCTTCTAAAATTGCTAAGATGATGACCTAGATATGATGCCGTCGTACGGAGTCATGTCTGGAGCTTTGAAGTCCTTTGGGACATTTAGCTTAACTGATCTCTTTGGTGAATGGATCTTGGTCCTTGCAGGAGCTATCCTTATGAGAGGATCGATTAGCTTTGGCCTTGAGATCGGCTTCGAGTTTTAGGAGTTTATCCTCCAATTCTCGGCGTCGCTTTACCTCCCTTTGTAGGTCTTTCTCAGCCTTTCGTTGATATGTGGCTTCTTCTTCCAGTTGTTTTAAACGGTCTTAAAGTGCCTCCATGGCTCCCGCGTTTGGAGAATCCTTTTTGTTTTTAAGTTGAAGAGTATCATTTGGTGTAGTGTCCGCGTTTTTGTGCGGTGTTCTATCCTCTAGATCTGAATCGTGGTCGTTGTCATGGTCGTCCGCCATGGTGATGGGATGACTTCCAGGTTCCCCAGCAACGGCGCCAATGTTCCGAGGGTTACCTGAAATTGTAGGTCAATCTCGGATGAGATCTTTTGTACTGGTCGGCGTTGCTGCGTCTGACTTATTGGACTTGGTGGTGGTGCTGATCCTTCATCCCCAGAGGGTGTGGGGTACCTGCATGGGACTCTGATGCTTAAGTTAGCAAGGGTATTAAGCAGATTTTTAGTAGAATCAAAGTATGAGTTATACCTGGGTGCTCCAATGTATTTATAATGGCGTGGAGTGACTTTCTTAGATAAGATAAGTTAGTTATCTTATCTTATCTTTATCTTATCTTTGAGTGAGGTCATCTTATCTTCTAGGAAACTGCCTTTATCTTTTCTGGGCTTTAGCTACCTTTAGATTGGACTGTGTTCCTTCGTTTGGGCCTACCTGGGCCTCTGTGGCATTTTGTCCGAGCACTTTATGAAGAGGTTGGATATTTGGCCGAGCTCTTTGAGAAGAGGTCGGATAGTCTGACCTAAAGAGGTTGGTCGGCTTGTCGCTAAACATCCCGGGTCGGACAGCTTGACCCAGGGTATGAACAGAAACCCTAGTAAATGCTTGTGGTGAAGATGTGTCAAGAAGAGGCCTGGGCAAGTAAATTCTTAGGGGTATTTCAACACCTAGCACCCTAAAGCCAACTGGCTTGGGAGTGTTGATTGAAAGCCTAACTAAAGGGTTGTTTTGAGACAAAACACTTAGAGTCGTGGTCAATAAACAGAAAAGGAGCACAAAAGGAAAAAATGAGCTAACTCTTACTACTTCAAGGTGACAATCAATGAAAAGGACCCCTAAGACACATACTTGGGAAAACCCTTAAGGATCTAGGAGCCCTTTGTGACATTCAAAACATTCATGCATGTGTTGAGCACTTAGTCCAATTCTTAGTTATATTGCATCCATTCAAGGTCAAGTCTCAATTCACCAAAAAGACCATTCACATTGATTTGCTTGGGACAAGCAAACCTTAAGTTTGGTGTTGTGATGACTTACATCATCTACCCTTTTTCTTGCATAAAAAGGACCATAAAAGAGGCATAATCTCATTTAATCATTGCAATTCATGCCTTAATTGATGAATATCATAGTACATTGCTTTAAAATGAGTTTGTGCTGGATTTCAGGTGGAGAAGACATAAAAAATGGGAAAGAAAACAACAAAACAAGTGGGACGTGTGAAGCAGGCGTGCCACTTGGAACAAACGCTACAAAAATGTATTGGCGTGGCACGCTAGAAGCTGGGCGTGGCACGCTGGTACAACATTTCAGAGAGCAAAAATGAAGACCAACAAAGGGGCATGGCACGCCAGAAGCAGGGCATGGCACGCCAATTCGTTACTAGAAGAACCATCACTATGGCGTGCCACTTTGTGTCGAAGGCGTGGCACGCCAGCCCCATAGGTCACTTGGGCGTGCCACTTGAGGACCAAGGCGTGGCACGCCAAGCCTATAAGACCCACAATTGAATGGGCGTGCCACTTGAGCAACAAGGCGTGGCACGCCAGTGAACAAGGAGATAATGCAAAAGCTAGGCGTGCCACTTGGTATCGAAAGCATGGCACGCCAGCTCAAGAAGTCCCACTTTGGCGTGCCACTTGAACATCCAGGCGTGGCACGCCAGCACATAAAGAGGCCAAATAAAGCTGGGCGTGCCACATGGTATCGAAGGCATGGCACGCCAGCTCAATTATCCCACTTTGGCGTGCCACTTGAACATCCAGGCGTGGCACGCCAACCTCTGAGACCATGGCAAATGAAGGGCGTGACATGCCAGTCTTATGGCGTGGCACGCTGGTAGTGTTTTCCAGAGGAGGAATTAAAGGGCCAGTGAACTCAGGCGTGCCCCTTGGGAGATGAGGCGTCGCACGCTAGCAAGAAGATAAAGCAAATGAAGGGCGTGACACGCCAGTCTCATGGCGTGGCACGCTGGTAGTATTTTCCAGAGAGGAGGAAGAGGAGCAACTGAACTCAGGCGTGCCACTTGGATGACAAGGCATGGCACGCCAGCAAAAGGGTGAAGCTTTAAGAAGGGTGTGGCACACCAGACCCTCGGCGTGCCACGCTGGTAGAAGCATGGAGATAAGGAAGATGACCTTGGGCGTGCCACTTGGTGTCGAAGGCGTGGCACGCCAGGTTACTTGGCCATTTAAAATGTCTTGGGCATGCCACTTTTGCTCGAAGGCGTGGCACGCCAGGGGTTAAACAGAGGATGGCGTGCCACTTGAATGGAGAGACGTGGCACGCCAAATCAGAAACAGAGGCGGCGTGATGATAAACCCTGATTTTGTGGTTTATCTTGTGCTTATTTTGGGGATTTTTATCAATATTTTTCACACTTATTCACAAGAAATGCATGCTTTAGTGTTCACTTCCCAATGTTGCTCCATTGAAGAAAACATGCTTATTTTCCTTAGAATTGCTATATTTTGATCCTCTTTATTGCCATTCGATGCCATGACGTATTTGTTTAGTGATTTCAGAGTTAGTAGGGTAAGAATGGCCTAGAAGAGAGAAGAAAAGCAGGCACAAAAGGAAGGAACATGAAGAATTGGATTTTGGGAATTGCAGCATCGGCGCGCACGCGCATATCACGCGCACGCGTGGATGAAGATAGCTGGAATCGGCGCGCAAAGATGGACGCATCCGCGCAGGCCAAAGAATTTCCACCGATACGCACGCACAACTGGCGCGCTAGCCTGGATCGTAGAAGCAATCGGCACAAGCGCACGCATGACGCGCACACGCGGGAAGCTACATGTGAAATCATTAAAAGAAATCATGCCTGGCAATTTTTGGGGCTGAATAGGCCCAAATTCAGGCTACTTCTGCATGGAAAAGACCCAAGGATGCTAAGGAGAAAGGGGGGATCAATTATTTTGCACTAAGACATAATTTTTCTAGTTTTCTGAGGTTCTTTTGCTCTCTAGAGGAAGAAACCCTTGTTCTTCCTTAAATCTAGCTTTGGATTGATCTTCTTTGTTGATTCTGAATTGGGTTTTGTTAAATACCACTTTTGATTACTCAATTTGAATTTCCTAGTATATTTTCACTTAGATCTTGTGTTGATTTATGGATTTTTATCAATTGTCACTTTATACCCAATTTATGAATGTTATGCATATTGAGTTGTTGATGTTTGATTGATGATTTTTATGTTTCATTGTACTGTTTGAACTCTTGTTAGTTGATAATTGTTAGTAGTTATTTGTTGATCTCAATTTAGTTACCATTTGAACATGTCTTTTGTTAATGCTTACCAAATGTTTGATGAATTGTCTACCTTGATTATGGAGTAGTTCTTTTTACTCTTGGCTTAGGCTAAGGGAATTGGGTAAGCTTGAGTCATTGGGTCTAATGGAATTGATGATTTGAGAGTCCTTAGTGGTCAATTTGATACCCATTAACACTATCCTACTACTAGGTTAATTAGTAGTGAGGTGCGGCCTTATGGGTTGATGTTGACCAAACCACTTGACGTACTTCAAGTTTGGAAGTAGACTGAGTGAGTTCGGCTCCTCATAATTGTTAGGATATGGTTGTTAGACGAGGATGGTGACCCCAATTCCCATGCCTAACCAAGAGTTGCTTTTATCATTCATATTTGAAAACCAATTTCTCAATTGTCTTGTTTAGTTGTAGTTATTGTTTAGTCAAGAGTAGAATTAAATTGAATATGGTTTCCTTAGTTTGAATTCATTCACATCTTGCTTGTTATTTGAATTAGTTCATTACCTCCTTAAATTGCTTGTTTGTTAAGATTCCCAATCTACTTTCTTGTTAATGAATCACAACCCCGGATTTCCAGCCAATGTTGAAATACATGTTTGCCCACTCTTCGTGAGACGACCCGAGGTTTAAATACTTCGGCTTTTTCATTGCGGTTGAACTTGTGACAACCAATTCCATTCTAAATTTGATCCGCGAGGATTGTTGTTGGTAGAGCTATACTTGCAACGCAATTTTCATTAAGAAAATCTCTTCCAATACATCACCACGTGCCTATCAAATTTTTGGCGCCGTTGCCGGGGAGTGGTTGCAACATGTGCCTTAACATTGGTTGTGTGAATATGTGAATAGTGTAGATAGCTTTTTTGTTTTGTTTGTTTTCAATACTTAGTTATAGTTTAGCTTTTTTTATTTTTGTGCTATGACTTCCAAGTGTGATGACTCGGTCGTCACCAAGTTCTAGCTTAGCCAATTTTGATCCCGAGATTGAAAGAACTTTGTTACACACTCGGCAAGCTAGACGGCGGTTGGACTACACACCTAGTACTTCGGTCTCCCTTGAGGAACATACCGAATCACTAGACGGCACCGAGAGCAATTTGGAGTCCTCTACTTCCTATTCTTCTGTCGATATTACTAATACATCTCTGCATTCTATAGGTGAACCACACATGGCGGAACCACGCCGGATCACTTTACATGAGCAAGGAGCTCCGGATATTGTGCTTCAACCATTGCAAGCAAGATACCCAAACCTTGATCCAAACTTTGAATTGAAGAGTTGCTTGATAAATCTACTACCTATGTATCATGGGTTGCCGGGTCAAGACCCCATCCGACATCTAAAGGATTTTCAAGTTGCTTGTTCTACTACTAGAAGGCATGGAGCCGATGAGGTGGCTATCATGGTCTTTGCTTTCCCCTTCTCCCTTGAAGCACAAGCAAAGACATGGTTCTATTCATTACCAGACGAGATTGCTACCATTTGAGATTTCTTGAGAAGAGAGTTTTTAAACAAATTCTTTCCACCAGAGAAGACCGACTACATCCGGAAAGAGATTTCGGGCATAATGCAAAGAGATCAAGAGAGCTTGTATGAATATTGGTCTAGATTCAAGAGGTTACTAGAGTCTTGTCCACACCATGGAATGAACACTCACTTGCTCATTAGCTACTTCACCGGACATTTTTGTGTGGAAGATAGAAGATTGCTCACCGCTTCTAGCGGTGGTTCCCTTTCGAAGAACAAGATGGAGGGAGAAGCTTGGAGTTTGATAGAGGATGTAGCCGAAGCTACGCAACACACAAGAGTGAGAAGTAACCCTCTCAAGGGTGTGGTCGAACCGTCCCCCTCCGAAGCAAGTCTAACCAAAGCACTTGGGGATATGACCACTATTCTCACCCAAATCCAAAAGGATCAAAATGAGTTCTACTCCATCCAAGCCGTCCAAGCCCCACCTCCAGTCGCCCAACTTGAAGGCCCTCCTAGGATTTGTGGTTTGTGCTCTAGCACCACACATTACACCGATCAATGCCATCAAATTCAAGAGGAGCATGCCCTTGTAGTGGCCAATGTGAATTACAACAATCGTCCACCTTACCCTTCTCAAAGCCAAAACCACTACCCTCATGGTAGTAATCAACACCAAGGGTGGAGGGATAATGCACAAGGGAACAATCAAATCCAAAGATGGAACAACTCTTCTTCTCACCACAACAACAATTACCAAGCCAACCAAAATCACCACAACCAAAACCAAAGCAACTACACCAAGTACCAAGCACCACACCATAGACAATAATCCAACCATACCTCTCCACCTTCCACTAACCAAATTGAAGAGCTTAAAGCCGCTGTGGATAAAAGGGATGAAGGCTATAAGGCTCAATTCGAGGCCATGAATGCTCAATTGGCCAATCTTACCGAAATGATTTCAAAGATGTCTAATGCTTAATTGTCCCCCTCCAACCATACCAATCAACCCTCAAGTTCTTCCAACCTTCCATCCCAATCCCAACCAAACCCAAAGGGCAGTCTCAACGCCATCACACTACGGTCGGGAACTACATTGGAGGAGATACCTCCAAGGATCTTGGAAGACATTCATAAGGAGGAGGTAATTGTTGAAGCTCCACATGAAGAGGAGGAGGTAAGAGGCATGAAGAGGAAGGAATAAACCTCAAGGAACCCAAGAGGAAAGTTCTAGTGGATGAGTCCATCCCAATTCCATTCCCTTCCATAGTGAAGAAAGCAAAGAAGACGCTGGAATTTGACATGAACATGCTTCAAGTGTTCAAGAAGGTTGAGGTAACCATACCACTTCTTGATGCTATTCAACAAATTCCAAAGTATGCGAAATTCTTGAAGGACTTGTGCACACACAAGGATAGGATAGGAGAATTGGAGACATTATCCTTGGGAAGCTCAATCTCTTCCTTGATGGAACCTATACCAAAGAAATGTGGTGACCCTGGGCCTTGCTTAGTGTCTTGTTGTATTGGTGGACACACTTTTCATGATTACATGTGTGACCTTGGGGCTTGTGTAAGCATCATGCCACTTTTTACCTTTGTGCGGTTGAATTTAGCTCCATTGAAGAGGTCGGCAGTGAGGTTTGCCTTGGCCGATAAAAGTGTGATCACGGTGACGGGAATAGCCAAAGATGTACTTGTGGGAATCAAGGATTTGATCTTTCCGGTTGACTTTTACATCCTTGAAATGCCCCTAACAGAGAATAGAAGCTCATCCTCCGTTCTACTTGGTAGACCTTTTCTTAAGACCTCTAAATTCAAGATAGATGCCTTCACCGGTACATATTCCTTTAAGGTTGGGATAAGGCTATCAAGTTTAATTTAGAAGAAGCCATGAAACATCCTCCCGAAGAGCATTCAATTCTCTGATGTGATGTAATTGATGAAGTGGTAGCGAAAGTGCAAGACGAAGATCATGACAAGTTGTGCTACCATGTTATTGAAGAGACGGGTGACGGAGAGGGTGAACATGAAGAAGTTGTTGAGGATGAAGTTCGTGAGTCTGATGAAAAAGAACCTCATCTTGAGGCAAAGAGTGAATTGAAGCCTCTCCCATCTCATTTGAAGTATGCTTTCTTAGAGGATAACAAAAAGTTTCCGGTCATTATTGCTAGTGATCTCTCTAGTGGGGAAGAAGAAAAGCTCCTAGATGTTCTCCGAAAGCATAAGAAAGCGATTGGTTGGAGCCTAGCCGATATTGTGGGGATTGACCCCTCGCAAATGCATGCACCGTATATTTCTCCAAGAAGGAGCTAGGCGGTTAGACAACCACAAAGAAGGCTCAACCCAACCATCCTTGATGTGGTAAAGAAAGAGGTCACTAAGCTACTCGATGCGGGTATCATATACCCAATTTCTGACAGTGAATGGGTGAGCCCGGTCCAAATGGTGCCAAAGAAATCGGGCATCACGGCGGTCAAAAAGGAAAAAGGAGGAGTGGTCACCAAAAGAGTACAAAATGCGTGGGGAGTATGTATTGACTATAGAAGATTGAACGCCGCTACAAGGAAGGACCACTACCCTTTGCCCTTCATTGATCATATGCTAGACCGGTTGGCAGGTAAATCTCACTATTGCTTTCTTGATGGATTTACTAGCTACTTCCAGATTCATATTGCTCCTGAGGATCAGGAAAAGACCACATTTACTTGCCCGCTTACAAAAGGATGCCATTCGGATTATGCAATGCACCTGCTACTTTTCAGCGGTGTATGACTAGTGTCTTTTCCGATCTAATGGAGAATTGCCTGGAAGTCTTTATGGACGACTTCAGTGTTTATGGAACTTCATTTGACTGTTGTTTGGAGAACTTGGCCAAGGTTTTAGCTAGATGTGTTGACACCAACCTTGTCTTAAATTTTGAAAAATGTCATTTTATGGTAAGACAAGGTCTAGTGTTGGGACATGTAGTTTCTCATGAGGGAATCTCTGTAGACCCGGCCAAGGTCGATGTTACCACCACTTTACCTCACCCCTCATCTGTGAGGGAGATTTGCTCATTTTTCAGGACATGCAGGATTCTACAGGCGCTTTATTAAGGATTTTAGCAAGATTGCTTTACCATTGTCACGCCTACTCTAAAGAGATGTAGATTTTGAGTTTGATGATGGATGTGCGAAAGCTTTTGAAGAGTTAAGGAGAGCTCTTACCACAGCACCGATTGTGCGAAGACCCAACTGGACATTGCCATTTGAGATAATGTGCGATGAGTCAAACCAAGCTATAGGTGCCGCGCTTGCACAGCGTGATGGTAAACTCCCTTATGTCATTGCATACTCTTCCAAAACACTTGATGCAGCACAAGCCAACTATACCACTACTGAGAAAGAACTCCTAGCCATTGTTCATGCTTTAGATAAATTTAGATCTTATTTGCTAGGATCAAAGATAGTGGTATACACGGATCATGCAGCTCTGAAATACTTGTTATCAAAGAATGAGTCAAAACCTAGGCTCATACGTTGGATCTTGCTTTTGCAAGAATTTGACATTGAGATTAGGGACCGGAATGGATCTCAAAACTTGGTTGCGGATCATTTAAGCCGCCTTGAGCATTTAAAATCTGATCCTTTTCCGATCAATGACTCATTCCCATTGGATAGTTTGCATGCTGTGTCGAATAGTTTTCCTTGGTTTGCCCCAATGGCGAACTACTTGGTTGCAAAACTCTTCCCTCCCAACTTTTCTAAACACCAAAGGGACAAGTTGAGGAGTGATTCCAAATATTACATTTGGGATGATCCTCACTTGTGGAAGAGGGGAGTAGACCAAGTAATTCGAAGATGTGTCCCGGAGTCCGAAATCCAACCTATTCTTGAAGCTTGCCATTCGTCCGAGTGTGGTGGCCACTTTGGCCCACAAAGGATCGCAAAAAAGGTGTTGGATTGTGGATTCTGGTGGCCGACCTTATTCAAGGATGCTAACCGATTATGTATGTCTTGCCATCAGTGTCAGAAGTCGGGAAACACATCCTAAAGGGATGAAATGCCTCAACAACCTATGTTATTTTGTGAGATATTTGACGTATGGGGCATTGACTATATGGGACCGTTTCCCAACTCAAGTGGGTATCTATATATTTTGTTAGCGGTTGACTACGTGTCAAAGTAGGTAGAAGCAATACCTACCCGCCTTGACGATGCCAATACCGTCATTTCTTTCATTAGGAATAACATTGTGTGCTGTTATGGGTCGCCACGAGCAATCGTGAGTGACCAAGGATCCCACTTTTGTAACAGGAAGGTAGAGGCATTGCTCAAGCGCTATGGAGTAGTGCACAAGGTTGCCACCGCTTATCATCCGCAAACCAACGGACAAACGGAAGTGTCCAACCGGGAGATTAAAAGAATCTTGGAGAAGGTAGTTAATCCGCAAAGGAAGGATTGGAGCATCCGGTTAGGAGATGCACTATGGGCGTATAGGACGGCCTACAAGACTCCGTTAGGGATGAGTCCTTTCCGGATTGTCTATGGAAAGGCATGTCACCTTCTGGTGGAGATTGAGCATAGAGTCTATTGGGCGGTAAAGCGATGCAACATGGATTTAACTGAAGCAGGAGTGGCCAGAAAACTGAAGCAGGTTGCTCTTTATATTCTACCCCGCATTGAACAGCGAGGATGGGAGTTTCTTCTGAGAAAACCACAAGAGGTCAACCTCTCATGGGTGGTGGAATTTTACACTAACTACCATCTTCCCTCTCTTCAATCGGTGTATGTGCGCCGGAAGCAAGTCTCGGTATTAGAAGAGGCTATTCAGCAAGTGCTTAATGTCCTACCGGTACCAAGTGACATGGATGGCTACCAAGAGGTCTTACGTCAGCGGGAGAAGTTTGGTTTTGATTGGGACTCGATCCTTCAAGTCATTGCTGAGCCAGAGACATTTTGGACCCGTGGTCAACTCCAAATGAGGCCTAAGTCCATTGACGCTCGCTTTCTCACTGTAGAAGCTAGAGCTTGGGCCCAGATTCTATCCCACTATGTGCTACCTAGCACTCACAAGTCGTCTTTCATGGCGGATCTCGCCTTTCTTACTGGGAGACCGGTGAACATTCCACTTCTTGTCAAGCAAGCGATGGGTCAAATCCACAACCGGGGCAATTTGCCATTTCCAGCTTTGGTATCCAATTTAGTTGCTGTTGCGGGTGTTCCTTGGGAAACCACAGATGTGAAAGCTATAATTCCGGCTAAGGGTGATGTGGTCCTGACCGGAAAATATTTACACCTTCGCATGAACAACGCAAGCCTTGACATAGCTCCACCGCCTATTGTTCCTCCCATCTCTTCATCACCGTCGCAACAAAGATCCACTCATCAAAGGATAGAAGATCTACACCGGAAGATTGATAGATATGAGCGGCGCAATCAACACCGTTACGCTCATATCAAGAAGCTTCTGCGTTGTGTTACCCCTAACATGGAAGAACCTGAAATATCCACATCCACCTCCACCCCGAGTGATGGGTGCTCTGATGAGGAGGATAGTGAAGGTTCTGGTTCCGACCATCCCTTGCGCGTTCTTAGTAGCACGGAGGACCATGCTAAATTTTAAGTGTGGGGAGGTCGTTCGACCGATCTCCATGGGTAACACTCTCTTCCTTCCAACACCCATGGATCTAATTCTTATTTAGTAGTAGTACATTCCATGTGTAATTAGTTTGCTTGTAAATATTTTTTGCATGATAGTTAGTTTCTATAGAGTTGCTTGGTCAAATAATAACTTCTTTTCCAAGAAACAGTGTTTTGGGGTATCCTACCCTACCAAACCCTACCAAAAATAATATTTTTTTTTGTGTTGAACTTGCTTTAAGAATGTATTTTGGAACATAGTGATTGAGCTAAGAACACAAGCATGTAAGTTTTGAGCCCATTATATGGTTACATCTTTTAACCATCAATCTCCATTCTTGTGTGCATTATTCTCTCTCTATGATTGCAATCCTTGCTTTGTCTGATTCTATATGTCCATTACTTTGTGTATGAATGCATTTACATTATTGAGGCCATCATTTCAATAGTCACTTTTCCCAAATAGCCTTAACCCTTTATGTACCATTGCTAACCAAATTTGAGCCTATGATAAACCCCCTTTGTTCCTAGAAAGAGCACATCAATAGCCCTAAGTGAAAAACCATAAATCTTCCCATGTTGGATCCTTGATTAGCTTAGGACAGTTAGGATGTGTATCATGTTATTAGGAGGGTATACTTGGGGATTTGGGTAGATAATAAAGTGTATTGTAATTAAGAATTCTGGGATTTGGGAACACACTCATGTAATGAATGATTGAACCATATGCATTGAAACTTTTGTACATGAACCCCAAGGAAAAGAGGACCAAAAAAAAGAGAAAAGAAAAAGGAAAATTCCATATGTGTATATATGAAAATGAATGAAAAAGAAAAGAAAAGAAAGAATATATATACATATATATAAAAAAAAGAAGAAGAAGAAAGACAATAAAAAGGGACAAAAAATACCCTTAGGAAAAGTAGTGAAAACAATGCATATGGGATGCGACTTGAAAAATACACATGAGTGCACAAAAAGTGGGACTCAAGGGTAGCTAGGTAATATATCATAGTTGCATAGGTTGTCTTGTGTGTTTAGTGGGATTCTAAGTTAATCGAGGACTCAAATCTTAAGCTCACTTAACCATATGCATCCTCACCCTCACCCTAGCCACGTTACAACCCATAGATAAGACCTCATGATACTTGTAAGCATGCATTAAGTAATTGTTGATTGTTTGATGAAAGACAAATCATGGAAAGCATGAATAGGAGAGGATTGAGTGACGAACCCTATACACTTGAGCGCATAGAGCGGATACACATCCGGTGAGGGTTCGATGCTCAACTCTTTGTTCCCGGCTTTCACAAGCGTTCGTTTAGCAAGTCATATGCACTCCATTGTGATATTCAATTTGGTAGGATTCATGAATTACATCTTTTTACCCCATATACTCACATGTGTTTTTGGAGGATGGATTTACCCTTGACCAAGTAGATAGACAATTTTACATTAATCGCATGCATTCACTTAGATAGTTTGCATTTCATAAACCCTTTCTCACCATGACCCTTGATTTTTTTTTATTTTAAGCATGAGGACATGCTTGGTTTAAGTGTGCGGAGATTTGATAAACTCCGATTTTGTGGTTTATCTTGTGCTTATTTTGGGGATTTTTATTAATATTTTTCACACTTATTCAGAAGAAATGCATGGTTTAGTGTTCACTTCCCAATGTTGCTCCATTGAAGAAAACATGCTTTTTTTGCCTTATAATTGCTATATTTTGATCCTCTTTATTGCCATTCGATGCCATGACATATTTGTTTAGTGATTTCAGAGTTAGTAGGGTAAGAATGGCCTAGAAGAGAGAAGGAAAGCATGCACAAAAGGATGGAACACGAAAAATTGGATTTTGGGAATTGCAGCATCGGCGCGCATGCGCATATCACTCGCACGCGTGGATGAAGATAGCTGGAATCGGCGCGCAAGGATGGACGCATCAGCGCAGGCCAATGAATTTCCACCGATGCGCACGCGCAACTGGCGCGCTAGCGTGGATCACAGAAGCAATCGGCGCGAGTGCACGCATGAAGCGCACGCGTGGGAAGCTGCAAGTGACCTCATTAAAAGAAATCGTGCCTGGCAATTTCTGGGGCTGAATGGGCCCAAATTCAGGCTGCTTCTGCATGGAAAAGACCCAAGGATGCTAGGGAGAAAGGGGGATCAATCATTTTGCACTAAGACACAATTTTTCTAGTTTTCTAAGGTTCTTTTGCTCTCTAGAGGAAGAAACCCTTGTTCTTCCTTAGATATAGCTTTGGATTGATCTTCTTTATTGATTCTGAATTGGGTTTTGTTAATTACCACTTTTGATTACTCAATTTGAATTTCCTAGTATATTTTCACTTAGATCTTGTGTTGATTTATGGATTTTTATCAATTGTCACTTTATACCCAATTTATGAATGTTATGAATATTGAGTTGTTGATGTTTGATTGATGATTTTTATGTTTCATTGTATTGTTTGAACTCTTGTTAGTTGATAATTGTTAGTAGTTATTTGTTGATCTCAATTTAGTTACCATTTGAACATGTCTTTTATTAATGCTTACCAAGTGTTTGATGAATTGTCTACCTTGACTATGGAGTAGTTCTTTTTACTCTTGGCTTAGGCTAAGGGAATTGGGTAAGCTTGAGTCATTGGGTCTAATGGAATTGATGATTTGAGAGTCCTTAGTGGTCAATTTGATACCCATTAACACTATCCTACTACTAGGTTAATTAGTAATGAGATGCGGCCTTATGGGTTGATGTTGACCAAACCACTTGACGTACTTCAAGTTTGGAAGTAGACTGAGTGAGTTTGGCTCCTCATAATTGTCAGGATATGGTTGTTAGACAAGGATGGTGACCCCAATCCCCATGCCTAACCAAGAGTTGCTTTTATCATTCGTATTTGAAAACCAATTTCTCAATTGTCTTGTTTAGTTGTAGTTATTGTTTAGTCAAGAGTAGAATTAAATTGAATATGGTTTCCTTATTTTGAATTCATTCACATCTTGCTTATTATTTGAATTAGTTTATTACCTCTTTAAATTGCTTGTTTGTTAAGATTCCCAATTTACTTTCTTGTTAATGAATCACAACCCCGGATTTCCAACCAATGCTGAAATACATGTTTGCCCACTATTCGTGAGACGACCCGAGGTTTAAATATTTCGGTTATTTCATTGGGGTTGAACTTGTGACAACCAATTCCATTCTAAATTTGATCCGCGAGGATTGTTGTTGGTAGAGCTATACATTCATCGCAATTTTCATTAAGAAAATCTCTTCCAATACATCACCGTGTGCTTATCACGTGACACGCCAGCTGGAAGATCACATTTGTTGAGTTTCTTTTCCCTCTAAATTGTAATTTTCTTTATTTTCTAGATCTAGGAGTAGTATGAAGACCCTTGGAAGTATTGGAAAAGGGGTAAGCAAGTCACGGAGTTTAGTTTTGGGATTTCACTTTTTACTTTTCACACTTCATCTCTTCCATCTTTTGTACTTTCTCACTGAGCTATGAGTAGCTAAATTCCCTCTCATTGAGAGTGGGAGCTCATTGTACTTGATGGATTAATGATAGTGAGTTTCTTCTTCTCTTCATCTTCTCTTTGATTTGCTAGAAGGAATTTTGATTTTCATGCTTAGTGTTCAATTAAATTTAAAAAAGATTGAATGCAAAATGGGTTTCATGGGAACCTTGGAAAAGGAAACATGAAACCATGCTAGAAATCCCTTCTCACACTTGAGTAGAATCTGGGTTTTGGTGTTTGGATATGGTGACATACAATCCTCCCTCTACTTGGACCTATGATGATGTGTGGTATAATCAGGGACCAAGTATATCTCTCTTCATGAGCAATTAGACCAAGGAATTGGCTATTGATCAAGATCTGAGAGATTGAGTCACCAAGGGATTGGGGCTCAATCAATCATGATTGCCAAAGGGTCAATGAGTTGCATGATTAAAGAGGATGTGAGCTGGATTTAATCCAAAGAGACAATATCTCCTGATCTCAATGAATTTCCCCATCTTATCTCTCCCATTCTTTTATAGCTTTACTTACATTCTATAAAATCCCATTCCCCTTTACATTCCTGTTATTTCCATTTCTGCATTTTATTGCTTTCTTTTATTCCTTTGTCATTTATGTTTCTGCCATTTATAATTCTGCACTTACAACTTATTTTGTTGAGCTTGACTAATTCACCAATTGATTAAAATTGCTCAACTCTACCAATCTCTGTGGATACGATCCTACTCCACAGTGGGTTAATACTTGACGATAATTTTGGTGCGCTTGCCAAGAGCGGATTCATCAATATTATTGGGAAAGGGTAGTGAATTCCACCCATCAGACCCTTACTCACGTAAGCTATTACTTGGACGACCCGGTGCACTTGCTGGTTAGCTATGCGGAGTTGTGAAAAGTGTGAATCACAATTTCGCATACCAATGACCATTAATGATGAGTTTAACAAAAATAGTAAACAAATCAGATATAGTATGATTAATATAATAAACCAAAGACAAATTACTACCAAATTTAAGAAGATGGAGTTAGTCATATTTGGATCAATTTGCTTGCGAACTTCCTAGCAAGTAAAGATAATAGGACAATTTAATCAGAATTAAGAAATATACTAACAATTAGATGAATTATTGAAATGGCAAATATTAAAAACATAAATTCTCATAATAGATCTACATACTTTGAATTGAAAGCATAAACCAGTTAATATTTATTAAGTTCTTACTTTTATAACATATTGAGAATAATTAATATATAGTATGAGAATAGAGACCGAAGTTAATTGATATGACATTAGAAAATCAAGCACAAATGAGTAAGATGCCATGTTCATTTTATATTTAATGCATGTCATCATCTGTGCTCCCTATCTTATAACAACAACATGCCAAAGTTAAGAGATAATGGAAAGTGGCTGTTAAGAGATATAGAGTTCTTTCCTTGTAAATAGGATTGACTTAAGAGCTATTGATAAGGGAAGATGTCTGATGAACGGAAATTGTCGGTCAGTAAAGAATTTCACAATTAAAATCTCGTTGCAAGTATAGTTCTAAACCAACAAACAATTCCTCAATCAAAAGTTTTGTTTGTCACAAGTACAAACCCCAATAAAAATAAACCGAAGTATCTAAACCTCGGGTCGTCTCTCAAGGAATTGCGGGGAAGTGTTCTTGTTATCGGCTAGGAAGATGTGTTTTTGGGTTTTTCAGATAAGAAACAAGAAATGTAAATGGCAAGAGAAATAACCTAACAACTAAGAAAGCTCTTGGCAAGGTATGAGAACTAGAAGTCCTATCCTTATTATCATCATCAATTGTGACGCCAATTGTCCATTGCTCTACTTAGTTAACCTCTAACTATGAAGGAAAATCAAGTGGATATCAACTTGAGATCATAAGTCCTAGCGAAATCAAGAGGAAAGACTAGCTTTAGTGACATTTGATGAGCGGATAATTTATACGCTTTTTAGCATTGTTTTTAGTATGTTTCTAGTATATTTTAGTTAGTTTTTATTATATTTTTATTAGTTTTTAGTTAAAATTCACCTTTCTAGACTTTACTATGAGTTTATGTGTTTTTCTGTGATTTCAGGTATTTTCTGGCTGAAATTGAGGGACCTGAGCAAATATCTGATTCAGAGGCTGAAAAGGACTACAGATGCTGTTGGATTCTGACCTCCCTACACTCGAAGTGTATTTTCTGGAGCTACAGAAGCCCAATTGGCGCACTCTCAGTTGCGTTGGAAAGTAGACATCCTGGGCTTTCCAGCAATGTATAATAGTCCATACTTTTCTCGAGATTTGATGGCCCAAACAGGCGTTCCAAGTCAGCTCAAGAATTCTGGCGTAAAACGCCGGAACTGGCATAAGAATGGGAGTTAAATGCCAAACTGGCACAAAAGCTGGCGTTTAACTCCAAGAAGAGTCTCTACACATGAAAGCTTCAATGTTCAGCCCAAGCACACACCAAGTGGGCCCGGAAGTGGATTTTTATGTCATTTACTCATCTTTATAAACCCTAAGCTACTAGTTCTCTACAAATAGGACCTTTTGCTATTGTATTGGAGATCTTTCGATCATGTTTGGATGATTGAACCCTCTTTGGGAGGCTGGCCATTCGGCCATGCCTAGACCTTGTTCTTATGTATGTGATGATCCGTGACACTCATCATCATTCTCACCTATGAACGCGTGCCTGACAACCACCTCTATTCTACCTTAGATTGAGTGGATATCTCTTGGATCCCTTAATCGGAATCTTCGTGGTATAAGCTAGAATTGATGGCGGCATTCAAGAGAATCCGGAAGGTCTAAACCTTGTATGTGGTATTCTGAGTAGGATTCAAGGATTGAATGAATGTGATGAGTTTCAAACTCCTGAAGGCTGGGCGTTAGTGACAGACGCAAAAGAATCAATGGATTCTATTCCAACCTGATTGAGAACCGATAGATGATTAGCCGTGCTGTGACAGAGCGCGTTGAACATTTTCACTGAGAGGACGGGATTGTAGCCACTGACAACGGTGATGTCCAACATACAGCTTGCCATGGAAAGGGGTAAGAAGGATTGGATGAAGACAGTGGGAAAGCAGAGAGATGGAAGGGACAAAGCATCTCTATACGCTTATCTGAAATTCTCTCCAATGAATTGGATAAGTATCTCTATCTTTACTTCATGTTTTATTTATCTTTTAATCATTAATCCTCCATAACCATTTGAATCAGCCTGACTGAGATTTACAAGATGACCATAGCTTGCTTCATACCAACAATCTCCGTGGGATAGACCCTTATTCGTGTAAGGTTTATTACTTGGACGACCCAGTGCACTTGTTGGTTAGTTGTGCAAAGTTTTGATAAAGAGTTGAGATTGCAATGAGCGTACTATGTTGATGGTGCCATTGATGATCACAATTTCGTGCTCCAAGTTTTTGGCGCCGTTGTCGGGGATTGTTTGAGTTTGGACAACTAACAGTTCATCTTGTTGCTTAGATTAGGTATTTTTCATAATTTTTAAGAATGAATTCTAGAGTTTCAAGGTGATGTTCTTATCATCACCAAAGCTGATTGATTCTCATCAATTTAGCTCTTGAATGCAATGTCCTGCTAAAGCTTGGCTAGCCTTGAATGTAATGTCTTGCTGAAGCTTGGCTAGCTATGTCTAATTCCTTTAGACTAAAGCTTTAGACTAACATTGCATGATTCCTGGAATTCTCATTAAGAATTTTGATACCTTTATTTTCTTTTTCCACTTAATTTTTGAAAATCCAAAAAAAATTACAAAATCATAAAATCCAAAAATATTTCTTGTCTGAGTCTAGTGTCTCATTTTAAGTTTGGTGTCAATTGCATGTTTCTATTCTTCTTGCATTTTTCGAATTCATTCATGTGTCTTCATTGATCTTCAAGTTGTTCTTGATGATTTCATTGCTCTGATCTTTAAATTCTCTTGTCTTGAGTGTTTTGTTGTTTCTTATATGCATTCTCAACTTGTTAGTGTCAGTAGTATACAAACTTCTACGTTTGGTGTCTTGCATGCATTGTTTATTTGATCTTAGTTTCATTTTGATTATTCCTCATTATTAAAAATCCAAAAAAAATTTTAATTTGTGTCTTTTCAAGTCAATAATATAGAGAATTAAAGATTCAGAACATACAGCAGAGGAATTACACAGAAAAGGCTAGACGTTCAAAATGCCCAGTAAGGAAGGAAAACTGGCATTTAAACGCCAGCCAGGGTGCCTAGCTGGGCGTTTAACGCCCAAAAGGGTAGCATTTTGGGCGTTAAATGCCAGAATGGATACCATTCTGGGCGTTTAACGCCAGGATGGCACAAGAGGGAAGATTTTTGTTTTTAATTCAATTTTTTTTCAAGTTTCCATAATTTTTCAAAATCAATTTCTTTCCATTTTCAAAAATACTTGGTAACAATTAATGATTTGATTCAACATTTCAAGTATGTTGCCTTTTCTATTGAGAAAGGTTTAATGTCTGAATCATATCTTTCAAATTTCTTGTTAGCTAAGTCATTAATTTTCAAAATCAAATCTTTTTTTAAATTATTTTTCAAATCATATCTTTTCAATCATATCTCTTTAAAACCATAACTTTTCAATCATATCTTTTTGATTTCTAATTTCAAAATCTTTTTCAAATTTCACTTAATTTCTTTCCCAATTTTAGTTTTCGAAAATCAATTACCATTTTTTTCAAAATTTCTTTTAATTAATTCACTTTAATTTTCAAAAATTTCTTCCCCTCTTCTCACATCCTTCTATTTATGGACTAACACTCCTCCTCAATGCACAATTTGAACTCTGTCTTTCTTGATAAGTTCAAATTCTTCTACCTCTTCCTTCTATTTTTCTTTTCCTCTGACACCTCAAGGAATCTCTATACTGTGACATAGAGGATTCCATATTTTCTTGTTCTCTTATCTTTCATATGAGCAGGAGCAAAGACAAAAGCATTCTTGTTGAGGCTGACCCTGAACATGAAAGGACCTTGAAGCGAAAGCTAAGAGAAGCTAAAGCACAACTCTCTGTAGAAGACCTAACAGAAATCTTCAAATAAGAAGAAGACATGGCAGCCGAAAACAACAACAATGCCAACAATGCAAGGAAGGTGCTGGGTGACTTTACTGCACCTACTCCCGACTTCTATGGGAGAAGCATCTCTATCCCTGCCATTGGAGCAAACAACTTTGAGCTTAAGCCTCAATTAGTTTCTCTAATGCAACAGAATTACAAGTTCCATGGATTTCCATTGGAAGATCCTCATCAGTTTTAAGCTGAGTTCTTGCAAATCTGTGACACTGTCAAGACTAATGGGGTTGACCCTGAGGTATACAGAATTATGCTATTCCCTTTTGCTGTATGAGACAGAGCTCGAATATGGTTGGACTCACAACCTAAAGAAAGCCTGAACTCTTGAGAAAAGCTAGTCAATGCCTTCTTGGCAAAGTTCTTTCCACCTCAAAAATTAAGTAAGCTTAGAGTGGAAGTCCAAACATTCAGACGGAAGGAAGGTGAATCCCTTTGTGAAGCTTGGAAAAGATACAAACAATTGATCAGAAAGTGTCCTTCTGACATGCTTTCTAAATGGAGCATCATAGGTATCTTCTATGATGGTCTGTCTGAAGTGTCCAAGATGTCATTAGACAGCTCTACAGGAGGATCTCTTCATCTGAAAAAGACGCCTGCAGAAGCTCAAGAACTCATTGAAATGGTTACAAATAACCAATTCATACACTTCTGAAAGGAATCCTGTGAACAATGGGACGAATCAGAAGAAAGGAGTTCTTGAGATTGATACTCTGAATGCCATATTGGCTCAGAACAAAATATTGACTTAGCAAGTCAATATAATTTCTCAAAGTCTGTCTGGAATGCAAGCTGCACCAGGCAGTACTAAGGACGCTTCATCTGAAGAAGAAGCTTATGATCCTGAGAACCCTTCAATGGAAGAGGTGAATTACATGGGAGAACCCTATGGAAACACCTATAATCCTTCATGGAGAAATCATAAAATTGGAGAGGAGAAAGAGGCAGTGAGTGCCACTGAGGAAGACCTCAATGGACGTTCACTGGCCTCCAATGAGTTTCCTAATGAGGAACCATGGGAATCTGAGGCTCACACTGAGACCATAGAGGTTCCATTGGATTTACTTCTGCCGTTCATAAGCTCTGATGAGTATTCTTCTTCTGAAGAGGACGAAGATGTCATTGAAGAGCAAGTTGCTAAGTACCTTGGAGCAATCATAAAGCTAAATGACAAGTTATTTGGTAATGAGACTTGGGAGGATGAACCCCCTTTTCTCACCAAAGAACTGGATGACTTGACTAGGCAGAGATTACCTCAAAAGAGACAGGATCCTGGGAAGTTCTCATTACCTTGTACCATAGGCACCATGACCTTTGAGAAGGCCCTGTGTGACCTAGGGTCAAGCATAAACCTCATGCCTCTCTCTGTAATGGAGAAGCTAGGGATCTTTGAGGTGCAAGCTGCAAGAATATCACTAGAGATGGCAGACAATTCAAGAAAACAAGCTTATGGACTTGTAGAGGATGTTCTGGTAAAGATTGAAGACCATTACATCCCTGCTGATTTCATAGTCCTAGAGACTGAGAAGTGCATGGATGAATCCATCATCCTTGGCAGACCCTTCTTAGTCACAACAAAGGCTATGATTGATGTTGACAGATGAGAATTGATCATTCAAGTGAATGAAGAATCCTTTATGTTTAAAGCTCAAGGATATCCCTCTGTAACCATGGAGAGGAAGCATGAAGACCTTCTCTCAAAATAGAGTCAAACAAAGCCCCCACAGTCAAACTCTAAGTTTGGTGTTGGGAGGCCACAACCAACTTCTAAGTTTGGTGTTGAACCCCCACATTCAAACTCTAATTTTGGTGTTGGGAGGTTCCAACATAGCTCTAAGTATCTGTGAGGCCCCATGAGAGCCACTGTCAAGCTACTGACATTAAAGAAGCGCTTTTTGGGAGGCAACCCAATGTTATATTTATCTATTTTCCTTTGTTATTTTATTTTTTTTAGGTTGATGATCATGGGAAGTCACAAAATCAATTGAAAAAAGCAAAAACAGAATGAAAAACAGAAAGAAAAATAGCACACCCTGGAGGAAAACTTGCTGGCATTTAAACGCCAGTGAAGACAGCAAATGAGCGTTCAACGCCTAGTCTGGCACCATTCTGGGCATTTAACGCCAGAAAGGGGCATTAGACTGGCGTTAAACGCAAGGAAAGGGCAAGAAGCTGGCGTTAAACGCCAGAAATAGGCACCAGCCCGGCGTTTAACGCCAGAATTGGCAGAAGGAGCATTTTTGCTCGCCACTTGGTGCAGGGATGAATTTTTCTTGATACCTCAGGATCTGTGGACCCCACAGGATCCCCACCTACCCCACCACTCCCTCTCTTCTTCACCCATTCACCAATCACCTCAACACCTCTTCCCCAAAAATACCTCACCTATCAAATCCCACTATTCTCTTCACCACTCACATCCATCCTTCATAAAACCCCACCTACCTCACCATTCAAATTCAAACCACTTTCCATCCCAAACCCACCCATACATGACCGAACCCTACCCCCCTCTCCACCCCTATATAAACCCATCTTCACTCCTTCATTTTCACACAACCTAAACACTACTTCTCCCCCTTAGCCGAACCACAAAGCCACCTACATCTCCTCTCTTTCTTCTTCTTCTACTCTCTTCTTCCTTCTTTTGCTCGAGGACGAGCAAACCTTCTAAGTTTGGTGTGGTAAAAGCATTGCTTTTTGTTTTTCCATGACCATTTATGGCATCTAAGGCCAGAGAAACCTCTAGAAAGTGGAAAGGGAAGGCAAAAGCTTCCACCTCCGAGTCATGAGAGATGGAGAGATTCATCTCAAGGGTGCATCAAGACCACTTCTTTGAAGTTGTGGCCATGAAGAAGGTGATCCCCATGGTCCCTTTCAAACTCAAAAAGAGTGAATATCCGGAGATCCGACATGAGATCCGAAGAAAAGGTTGGGAAATTCTTACCAACCCCATTCAACAAGTCGGAATCTTAATGGTTCAAGAGTTCTATGCCAATGCATGGATCACCAAGAACCATGATCAAAGTGTGAACCCGGACCCAAAGAATTGGCTTACAATGGTTCGGGAAAAATGCTTAGATTTTAGTCCGGAAAAAGTAAGGTTGGCATTCAACTTGCCCATAATGCAAGGAGTTGAACACCCCTACACCAGAAGGGTCAACTTTGATCAAAGGTTGGACCAAGTCCTCATAGACATTTGTGAAGAGGGCGCTCAATGGAAGAGAGATTCAAGAGGGAAGCCGGTTCAATTGAGAAGGCATGACCTCAAACCTTCAACTGAGAAGGCATGACCTCAAGCCCGTGGCTAGGGGATGGTTGGAGTTTATCCAATGCTCAATCATTCCCACTAGCAACCGGTCCGAAGTTACTATAGACTGGGCTATCCTGATTCATAGCATCATGATTGGAGAGGAAGTAGAAGTTCACGACGTTATATCCCAAGAACTTTATAAGGTGGCGGACAAGTCCTCTTCCTTGGAAAGGTTAGCCTTCCCTCATCTCATTTGTCACCTCTGTTATTCAGTCGGAATTGACATAGAGGGAGAAACCCTCATTGATGAGGACAATCCCATCACTAAGAAAAGGATGGAGCAAACAAAAGATCCCACTCATCATGAAATCCCTGAGATGCCTCAAGGGATGCACTTTCCTCCACAAAATTATTGGGAGCAAATCAACACCTCCCTAGGAGAATTGAGTTCCAACATGGGACAACTAAGGGTGGAGCACCAAGAACACTCCATCATCCTCCATGAAATTAGAGAAGATCAAAGAACCATGAAAGAGGAACAACAAAGACAAGGAAGAGACATTGAGGAGCTCAAGCACTCCATAGGATCTTCAAGAGGAAGAACAAGCCGCCATCACTAAGGTGGACCCGTTCTTTAATCTCCTTGTTCTTTATTTTTCTGTTTTTTGAATTTTTTATGCTTATGTCTATCTACGTTTGTGTCTTATGATCATTAGTGTCTTAGTGTCTATGCCTTAAAGTTATTCATGTCCTATGAATCCATCACCTTTCTTAAAAGAAAAATGTTCTTAATTGAAAAAGAGAAGAATTGCATGAATTTTGAATTTTATAACAGATTAATTATTTTGATGTGGTGGCAATACTTTTGATGTCTGAATGTATTCTTAAATAGTGTATATGTCTTTTGAATTTGTTGTTCATGAATGTTGGCTCTTGAAAGAATGATGAAAAAGGAGACATGTTACTGAGGATCTGAAAAATCATAAAAATGATTCTTGAAGCAAGAAAAAGCAATAAATACAAAAAAAAGGAAAAGGAAAAAAAATAATAAGGTTATGATCCAAGGCAAAAAGAGTGTGCTTAAGAACCCTGGACACCTCTAATTGGGGACTCTAGCAAAGCTGAGTCACAATCTGAAAAGGTTCACCCAGTTATGTGTTTGTGGCATGTATGTATCAGGTGGTAATACTGGAAGACAGAGTGCTTTGGGCCACGGCCAAGACTCATAAAGTAGCTGTGTTCACGAATCATCATACTTAACTAGGAGAGTCAATAACACTATCTGGATTCTGAGTTCCTATAGAAGCCAATCATTCTGAATTTCAAAGGATAGAGTGAGATGCCAAAACTGTTTAGAGGCAAAAAGCTAAAAGCCCCGCTCATCTAATTAATACTGATCTTCATAGATGTTTTTGGAATTCACTGCATATTCTCTTCTTTTTATCTTATTTGATTTTCAGTTGCTTGGGGACAAGCATCAATTTAAGTTTGGTGTTGTGATGAGCGAATAATTTATACGCATTTTAGCATTGTTTTTAGTATGTTTCTAGTATGTTTTAGTTAGTTTTTATTATATTTTTATTAGTTTTTAGTTAAAATTCACCTTTCTGGACTTTACTATGAGTTTGTGTGTTTTTCTGTGATTTCAGGTATTTTCTAGCTGAAATTGAGGGACCTGAGCAAAAATTTGATTCAGAGGCTGAAAAGGACTGCAGATGCTGTTGGATTCTGACCGCCCTGCACTCGAAGTGGATTTTCTAGAGCTACAGAAGCCCAATTGGCGCGCTCTCAATTGCTTTGGAAAGTAGACATTCTGGGATTTCCAGCAATGTATAATAGTCCATACTTTGCTCGAGATTTGATGGCCCAAACAGGCGTTCCAAGTCAGCTCAAGAATTCTGGCGTAAAACGCCGGAACTGGCACAAGAATGGGAGTTAAATGCCAAACTGACACAAAAGCTGGCGTTTAACTCCAAGAAGAGTCTCTACACATGAAAGCTTCAATGTTCAGCCCAAGCACACACCAGTGGGCCCGGAAGTAGATTTTTATGTCATTTACTCATCTTTATAAACCCTAAGCTACTAGTTCTCTACAAATAGGACCTTTTGCTATTGTATTGGAGATCTTTCGATCATGTTTGGATGATTGAACCCTCTTTGGGAGGCTGGCCATTCGGCCATGCCTAGACCTTGTTCTTATGTATTTTCAACGGTGGAGTTTCCACACACCATAGATTAAGGTGTGGAGCTCTGTTGTACCTCGAGTATTAATGCAATTACTATTGTTCTTCTATTCAATTCAGCTTATTCTTGTTCTAAGATATCACTTGTTCCTCAACTTGATGAATGTGATGATCCGTGACACTCATCATCATTCTCACCTATGAACGCGTGCCTGACAACCACCTCTGTTCTACCTTAGATTGAGTGGATATCTCTTGGATCCCTTAATCGGAATCTTCGTGGTATAAGCTAGAATTTATGGCGTCATTCAAGAGAATCCGGAAGGTCTAAACCTTGTATGTGGTATTCTGAGTAGGATTCAAGGATTGAATGAATGTGACGAGTTTCAAACTCCTGAAGGCTGGGCGTTAGTGACAGACGCAAAAGAATCAATGGATTCTATTCCAACCTGATTGAGAACCGATAGATGATTAGCCGTGCTGTGACAGAGCGCGTTGAACATTTTCACTGAGAGGACGGGATTGTAGCCACTGACAACGGTGATGTCCAACATATAGCTTGCCATGGAAAGGGGTAAGAAGGATTGGATGAAGACAGTGGGAAAGCAGAGCGATGGAAGGGACAAAGCATCTCTATACGCTTATCTGAAATTCTCTCCAATGAATTGCATAAGTATCTCTATCTTTACTTCATGTTTTATTTATCTTTTAATCATTAATCCTCCATAACCATTTGAATCTGCCTGACTGAGATTTACAAGATGACCATAGCTTGCTTCATACCAACAATCTCCGTGGGATCGACCCTTACTCACGTAAGGTTTATTACTTGGATGACCCAGTGCACTTGCTGGTTAGTTGTGCGAAGTTGTGATAAAGAGTTGAGATTGCAATGAGCATACCATGTTGATGGCGCCATTGATGATCACAATTTCGTGCACCAACATTCAAATTGACTAGCAAATTCCAATTATCAATCAACAAAAGAGTTTGATAACACAAGAGTCACTAATTACCCAACACAAGCCAAGAGAAGGAAAGATCTAACTCATAACTAAAAGAGACATTTCTACAAACACCTAGAAGGCAATACAAGTAAACAAAAAAAATTGCAAGAATTAAAGAGAGCTATAACTACAAAGGCAAGGATTCAACAATAGAAACCAAAGCAATTATAAAAAGACAAGGAATTCATAAAGTGCATTGAAAGGAAATGGAGATCTACATAAGAGTTCATAAGCTAAAATTAACAATATAAAGGAACAACAAGAAAAGTAAAATACTAGAACAAGTAAAGATAAAGGAAAATTAAAGCAAAAGAAGAATGAGATCTAGATCTAAAAGAAGAAAACTAAGAACCATAATCTAGAGAGAGGAGAGAGCCTCCCTCTCTAGAATTTTACATCTCTCTCTAAGCTAAAGTGTATGAAGGATCCCCCTAACTCCTCTTGAATTCTGCATGTAATAGGCTCAGAAATGAGTTGGATTTGGGCCTGGGCAGCTCAGAAATCGCCCCTAGTGTTCTCACTTTAATGAGGTCACACGCGAGCATCGATCTGTACACGTGAGTCACGCGTACGCGTTGCTGAGAATTTTCTATCCACGCATACGTGTAATGCATGTGTACGCGTTGATGAGTGCATCCCAAATCCTTGATTTCCTATGATTTCTCCACTTTGCATGCTTTCCTCTTCATTTTTTGATCCATTCCTAGCCTTTTCAACCTGAAATCACTAACAAACACATCAAGGCATCTAGTGGAATTAAAGGCGAATCAAAATTAGCAAATTAAATGGCTAAAAAACATGTTTTTACACTTAAGCACAAATTAGGAGAAAGTCACGAGACCATGCTATTTCATTGAATAAATGTGGGAAAAGATGATAAAATCCCCCAAAATAAGCACAAGATAAATCCTAAAAATGGGGTTTATCAAACTCCCCACACTTAAACCAAGCATGTCCTCATGCTAGAATCAAGAATGAAACAAATGGTATCGACATTTATTCAATGCAACCTATCTAGATGCAATCTATCAAAATGAATGCAGCTACTTGGTCAAAATAAATCAACTTCCAAGAATACATATACAAGTATAAGGGCTAAAGTAATAGCAATCGAATCAAATCCACAACTGAATTAAGTTATTAAAGATTTTTACAAACTTGCAAGAAAAGTGATGATTCTAGGTGAAAACATGTAATTGAGCAATCGAACCCTCACCGGATGTGTATCCGCTCTAGTCGCTTAGGTGTATAGGGTCGATTCAGTCAATTCTCCCCTAATCATGCTTTCCAAGATTTGTTTTTCATCTAACAATCAACAATTATTTCATGCATGCATAAAAATATCATGAGGTCTTTCCACAAGGTTGTAATGGGGTTAGGTTTGTAGAAATAGGGTGCATACAAATATCATACAAGTATCAACAAATATGCATACAAATATCATGATGATTTGTAGGCTGCATATGGTCAAGTGAGCTTGAGATTTGAATCTTTGATTAACTTAAGCTTCCCACCTAACCTATGACAACCTATACAATTTCAAAGTTAATCTAGCTACCCATTCTTCACTTTTTTCACATACTCAGGCATTCTCTTTTTTATCACAACCCATATACATTGATTGTTACTGAACTTTACCTTTGGGCATTTTGTCCCCTTCTTATTGCTTTTCTTTTTCTTTCTTTTTCTAATTTTTGTTTATATATTTTTCTTATTTATTTTGTATATACATACATACATACATACATACATACATACATACATATATATATATATATATATTCTTTTTGCACTAAAGTATATACAAAAAGTATCAATGCATATGGTTTTTTTCATTTAATTAACACATAAGTATGTACCCAATTTCCAATATTTTCAACAAAATACAAAAACACCCTTTTTCTCAACCAATGTCCCAAGTTTCCCCACACTTGAATGATACACACTCACTAGCCTAAGCTAATCAAAGATCCAAATAAAGGACAGTTATTGCTTTTCGCTTTAAGGCTTGTAATGTGCTAAATTAAGAACAAAGTGGGTTAATCGAAGGGTTGTAATGTGCTAAATTAAAGAACAAAGTGGGTTAATCGTAGGCTCAAAGTCGGCTAACAATGGAAGATAAAAGGTAGGCTATTTGGGTAAGTGAGCTAATGAAACAATTGCCTCAATCATATAAATGCATGTATACATGGAATAATGGACATAAAGAATCAAACAAATCAAAGATTACAATCAAAGGAAGAGAATAATACACACAGGAAGGAAAATAAGTTGTTATAAGATGTAACCACGCAGTTAGGCTCAAAACTCAAAAGCTTGTGTTCTTAGATCAAAAACATGATCCACAATACATAATTCAAGCAAGTTTAATGAATTTTTTTTACTCAATTCGATTGGGATGTCAATGCCCTATAAAGAATGCTTTTCTTAGTCAATTTCATTATTTTAACTAAGCTTATTATATATATAAATATGCACTAAAAATCCTAGAAGACCTAAAAATGAAATATAAAAGTGTTTGGACGGGAAGTGCACTAGGTTCCATTATTTTTGCCATATAATGGGGTTTTCTTCATCAAAAATGGCGCCGTTGCCGGAGAATTGCAAATGTGTGCCTTGTTATTGGTTATTGTACATATGTGAATATTGTGAATAGCTTGATTTTTGGATTTCTTGTTAGTTTTTGGTAGTTTTAGGACTTTGTTTCATTATTTCTTGTTAGCTTTTGTTTTTATTTTCTCTTTTTATTATGAGTTCTCACTTGGGCTATGAGTTTGGTTCTAACTATGTTGTAGGAAATGGGAGCTACAATGAAGACATGCATCAAGGATGGAACAATCAAGGGTGGGGGGAGCCATATGCATATGTTCAATCCTCTTGGCAACAACCTCCACCAATGCACTATGAACAAGAGCCATTTTATAATGCATACCAATCAAACGGTGATAAACCACTATTTTATGGTTTATCTTGTACTCAATTGAGTGGTTTTTATCAACTCTTTACCCACTTATTCATACTATTTGCATGGTTTTACATTTGCCTTCCTAATTATGTGCTTTGATTGAAAACATACTTCTTTGACCTTAATTTTATTAATATTAATTCTCCTTTTATACCATTAGATGCCTTGATATGTGTGTTAAGTGTTTTCAGAGATTATAGGGCATGAATGGCTCAGAGGATGGAAAGGAAGCATGCAAAAGTGGAAGGAATACAAAGAAGTTGGAGAAAACTGCTAAGCTGTCCAGCCTGACCTCTTCGCACTCAAACAGCGATAACTTTAGCTACAGAGGTCCAAACGACGCGGTTCTAGTTGCGTTGGAAAGCTAACGTCCGGGGCTTCGATTTGATAGATAATTTGCCATAGCTGCCCCAACGCTAGGCGACGCGAACGCGTGGGTCACGCGGATGCGTGACCTGGCAGGAGCGCAACCCGCGCGACCGCGTGGACGACGCGGCCGCGTCACTTTTCCGCGACCTGTACAGACCAAAAAGCGCTGGAAGTGACTTCTGGGCTGATTTTGACCCAGTTTTCAGCCCAGAACACACAGATTAGAGGCTATAAAGTGGGGGAATGCATGTATTCATAATTATTCACTCATAATTCACTTTTCATGTTTTAGATGTAGTTTTTAGAGAGAGAGGTTCTCTCCTCTCTCTTAGGATTAGGATTTAGGACTTCTCTTAATTTTAGGAGTAACTCTCAAATCCCAGGTTCTTTATTTTTATTTATTGTTCCAATTAAATTTATGAACTCTTTCATGTTATGATTTTCTTTGAATTAATATTATTTGAGATATTTCAGTTATTATTGCTTTCTTTTATTTACATGATTATTGCTTCCCATCTGAAGGCATTTTTATTTCAGCAGTTTCAATTTTCTTTCCTTTTGGCTTTGGTTAAATAATTGGTGACTCTAGAGTTATCAAACTCATTGTTGATTGAAAATTGGAATTCATCCACTTTACTTACCTTCATAGTTAGAGGTTAACAAAGTGGGAGAAAAATCCAATTCTCATCACAATTGATAAGGATAACTGGGATAGGACCTCCAGTTCTTATACCTTGCCAAGAGATTTTATTAGTATTATTTTATTTTACTTATCATACAAAAATGGGTGTAAAGGTAAAGGTTGGGATCCTGGAATCTGTTCTGACATTTGTCACCCCAGGAGCCTAAGAATCTATTTGAAGCTTCGTAAGGGCTTTACGTGCTTAGTCTGGGACCCCGGAGGTTATTGGATATACAAACATTGGTGGGGATTCCTGGATCAGTACAAGCATAAGCCACCATGACAGGAAGCTCATCAAATGTACAAATTAAGGTGGGAGACAACCCACCATGGTATGATCGTTCATTTTTCATTTTTATTTAGTTTTATTTGTTTTTGAATTTTATTTTATTTTATTATATTAAACCTGGAGTTTTGCATCACATTCATATTAACACTGCATTCTGCATCTTTTCAGATTAAAAAAAAAAGCGAGCACGCGACGCGACCGCATCAGCGACGCGTCCGCGTCGCAAGGAGATGGGAGACAATATTAATATGAACAGAGAGTTTCGCAGGAGCAGCGCTGGAGGCGTGCCAATGGCACAAATCGACCCACGCGACCGCGTCGCTGACGCGACTGCGTCACATGGGAATAATGGCCTCCCACGCGACCGCGTCACCCACGCGGCCGCGTGACCTGAAATCGACGTAAAAAGAGTGTATGGCCGAAAGTTGAGCTGGAATTGGGCTGGACCTGTGCTAGCAGCACAAGCCCTGCCACGCGAATGCGTCACCCACACGTCCGCGTTATATTGGAAATAAGGCCATCCACGTGATCGCGTCGACCACGCGACCGCGTCACCCTGGATTTTGGCAATACCAAGTTTCGAACAGAGAGTTGTGCGACCGTGAGGCTGCACTCGCACCACTAGCACAAATCGAGTCACGCGATCGCGTGCCCCACGTGTCCGCGTCGCCCAACCTTATTGCGCACCACGCGACCGCGTCACCCACGCGACCGCGTCGCCAGCGTCGCACAACCTATCCAGATTAGTGCCAATTTTCTTATCTTTTCTCTTCTAATCCTAATTTCTTCCTTCTCTCTCCTCTCTCACTTTCTTTTTCTACTTCTCATTCTTTTTCACTTTCATTTTATTTTATTTTATTTATTTGCATACTTTCATTCATCATATTTTATTTTTCTAAAAGTCATTATTGGTGTTCAAATATTCTTATTCAACTGTTACATCTTTTCTGGTATTATCTTGGTGCTTATGACTTGTTTTATTCTGGTTAGGTAATATTATTTAAATCAATGCCAATCTTTTATACATGTATTACTTTTGTATTGATTTTTAATTTATATATATTACTTTTGCATTGACATGAATTTATATTATCTCTCCTTACCCACACTCTCTTCCCTATTGTTGCAACTTTTTGCACTCTTGATTTGCCATGTCCTTCTATTATTTTCTCACTTGCATGTTGTAGCTACCATGTAATTGAGACCCTTATTTTTGGCATTAACCAACCCCTGTTTTATTTGTTTTCTATCTTTGCTTTGGGTTACTTTCCTTCCCTTTTTCTTG
Source organism: Arachis duranensis (assembly GCF_000817695.3). Lineage (NCBI taxonomy): Eukaryota > Viridiplantae > Streptophyta > Magnoliopsida > Fabales > Fabaceae > Arachis > Arachis duranensis. The sequence goes on from NC_029780.3 coordinate 43,220,340, forward strand.
CAGGATGGCCACCAGGAAGAGACCGGAAGACGTTTACATGGGAGAGACAAACAAGTTCCTACGCACATTCCTTGACGAGAAAAGCATCAGTTGGAGCAACCCGTCCACCTGCACATCTCAGCATGCACCGAGGATGGTGCAATCTTTAAGTGTGGGGAGGTCGATACCGATCTCCATGGGTTAGTACTTTCCTGTCTCAAACACCAATATTTTATTTTCTTTGTTAATTGTTGCATTTGCATATTTAATTTCATGTTTATTTTATTTTTGCATTTAGTTACTGCTTGGTTAAAATAATAAGTTTTTTCTTAAGATCCTATTTTTTGAAAAATTTTACTAATTTAAATTGAAATTTTTTTTTGTTAAATTTGTTTGAAGTTGTATTTGGAACATGGTTTTTGAGCTAAAGAACACACAACCTATGAGACTTTGAGCTTATTTACATGGTTATATTATTTAACCATAAATATTTTATTCCTGTGTGTTTCCTTCTCCATGATTGTAATCTGTATTTTGTTCCACTCTATATGTCCTTTGTTTAGTATATTTACATGCTTGCGTATGATTGAGGCCATATTTGATTATCAACTCACTTACCCCAAATAAGCCTACCTTTTACATCACCTTTGTTAGCCCCTTGAGCTTTTAATTCCCTTCTGTTCTATAACCACATCACTAGCCTTAAGCGGAAAACAAATTAATTATCCCAATTGAATCTTTGGTTAGCTTAAGATAGAGATTGTGTAGCAAATAAGTGTGGGGAAATTTTGGGAACATGGGTTGATAAGGGAATGTAACATGTTTCTAATTTATTTGAATATTAGGAATTTGGGAACCTACTCATGAAAAACCAAAATAAGAAAAATAATAGAAAATCCATGTGCATTGATAAGTTATGTTTATTTCTCTACAAAAAAAAGAGAAAAAAATAATATACAAATAAATAAAGGGGTATAAATATATATATATAATATAAATAAATAAATAAGGGGACAAAATTACCCCAATGTTAAGTTAATAAAAAGATCAATGCACATGTGATAAAAGAAAAAAAAAATTTAAAGAAAAGTTGATACATGAGTATGGGAATTATACAAAAGTGGGAATTATGGGTAGCTAGGCATGAATTTAAAAGTATATAGAGTATATGTATATTAGGTGAGAGTTTAGGTTAATTAAAGATTCAATTTATAAAGCTCACTTAGCCATATATATACCTTTACCCTTACCTTAGCCCCATTACAACCTTGAAAAAGACCTCATGACGTTTGCATTGGTATATTAAATATTGTTGATTGGTTAGATGAAGAACAAGGTTTAGAAAGCATGACTAGAGAAGAGTAGAGTGAATAACCCTATAGAAAGCAAGATTAGTAGAGAATTGAGAGAATTGACCCTAGACACTTGAGAGTTAGAATGATATACACTACCAGTAAGGGTTCAGTGCTCAATTCTATGTTCCCTGCTTTCATGAGCTATCTTTTTCTTGCAAGTTATTTGTATTGTATTTTGTGATTTGAATTAGTGAAATCCAGTTCATATTTGTCTTGAAGAGCTTATTTACTTTTAACCGAGTAGGTAGAAACATTTTTGCATGTAGTTGCATTCATATAGATAGGTTGCATTTCATACATTCTACCATTCCTCTTCATCTTTATAGCTTCTCTTGAGCTTAGCATGAGGACATGCTATTGTTTAAGTGTGGGGAGGTTGATAAACCACTATTTTATGGTTTATCTTGTACTCAATTGAGTGGTTTTTATCAACTCTTTACCCACTTATTCATACTATTTGCATGGTTTTACATTTGCCTTCCTAATTATGTGCTTTGATTGAAAACATGCTTCTTTGACCTTAATTTTATTAATATTAATTCTCCTTTTATACCATTAGATACCTTGATATGTGTGTTAAGTGTTTTCAGAGATTATAGGGCATGAATGGCTCAGAGGATGGAAAGGAAGCATGTAAAAGTGGAAGGAATACAAGAAGTTGGAGAAAACTGCTAAGCTGTCCAGCTTGACCTCTTCGCACTCAAACAGCGATAACTTTAGCTACAGAGGTCCAAACGACACGGTTCCAGTTGCGTTGGAAAGCTAACGTCTGGGGCTTCGATTTGATATATAATTTACCATAGTTGCCCCGACGCCAGGCGACGCGAACACGTGGGTCACGCGGACGCGTGACCTGGCAGGAGCGCAACCCGCGCGGCCGCGTGGACGAC
>NC_029780.3:43222614-43235689 GCF_000817695.3 Arachis duranensis
GGACCAGAAAGCGCTGGAAGTGACTTCTGGGCTGCTTTTGACCCAGTTTTCAGCCCAGAACACACAGATTAGAGGCTATAAAGTGGGGGAATGCATGTATTCATAATTATTCACTCATAATTCACTTTTCATGTTTTCGATGTAGTTTTTAGAGAGAGAGGTTCTCTCCTCTCTCTTAGGATTAGGATTTAGGACTTCTCTTAGTTTTAGGAGTAACTCTTAAATCCCAGGTTCTTTATTTTTATTTATTGTTCCAATTAAATTTATGAACTCTTTCATGTTATGATTTTCTTTGAATTAATATTATTTGAGATATTTCAGTTATTATTGCTTTCTTTTATTTACATGATTATTGCTTCCCATCTGAAGGCATTTTTATTCCAGTAGTTTCAGTTTTCTTTCCTTTTGGCTTTGGTTAAATAATTGGTGACTCTAGAGTTATCAAACTCATTGTTGATTGAAAATTGGAATTCATCCACTTTACTTACCTTCATAGTTAGAGGTTAACAAAGTGGGAGAAAAATCCAATTCTCATCACAATTGATAAGGATAACTGGGATAGGACCTCCAGTTCTTATACCTTGCCAAGAGATTTTATTAGTATTATTTTATTTTACTTATCATATAATATATTCGCACCTTACTTCCAAAACCCCAATTTTACCTTTTTCATAGCCAATAATAAGAACATACCTCCCTGCAATTCCTTGAAAAGACGACCCGAGGTTTAAATACTCGGTTATCAATTTATTTAGGGGTTTGTTACTTGTGACAACCAAAACGTTTGTACGAAGGGATTTTTGTCGGTTTAGAGACTATATCTACAACGCGACTGTTTTTATGAAATTCTTTACTGGCAAAAATCCTTATGTCAAACGGCTATAGTGATCCTCCTTGTGACTATCAAGAACCACCACCATATGCCTATGAGCCATATCCTCAACATAGCCATGAACCATACTCACAAGGCCATTTCCACCAAACACCTCTATATGATCCTAATCCATATCCACCATACCAACCACCTTTTGAACCATATGAACCATACATGGAACCACCACAATATCAACACTTCTAAAAACCACCTCCTCCATACTATGACCAAGATGAACCACCTCCAATGTATGTAAACTTTCATCCACAAGATGAATTCTACTTTTCACCACAACCCTCCATGGAAAAATATCAATATCCATCAATCCAAGAGCCATATGATCCTACTTATGTTAGTGAAGCGGAACAAGAATCAAAGGATCGTCTCAAAGGAAGCAATGGATCAGCTTCAAGCAACCTTCCGTCAAAAGCTAAACTCATGGGATTCATGACACATGTCCACGGATGATTATGGAGGAGCAACCGAAGAGTGGGGTATGAAGGGGTTTGTAGAATCTTAACTTGAGGATAAGGGATTGGAGTGTGTTGTACAAGTAGAACAAATAGAGAATATTGAATCACCACATCCTTATTATGATGAACCACCTTCCTATTATGAACCCTTCCTCCAAGATAATAAACCCTCTCATCCATCCCAACACTTTTCTTCTTCATATGGAATATGCCTTGGAGGGGTGTGCACTTAAGCATGTACCCTGCTATTTATATGGCAAATGAAGGTGCAAAATGATAAGTTATTTTTCATTTTCTTTTATTTCTTTTTTGTTTGTTCTATTTTCAAATATTTTAATAAATAACTTAATGGGAATTATTTCCACATAAATGGAGACAAATATGCACGAAATTTTCTTGGCAATCATAATCAGCAATAACATTCAAGATTAAGGATTTCTCATGAACAATGAATGGCAACAACATTCATTCAGGAAACCAATCCTATTCCTGTTAACTCAATTAAAAATGCATTCAAATATACAACAAAAACCCCAACTCAGAATTTCCTAATACTGATTTCTACTCTGCATCAACAAATTTTACTCCCCGTTAACAAATTAACTCAGTTAACAAGATCAAGAGAAGCTTGCATGTCAACTTAAGACTCATTAATGGCCTTACTTTCAATAAAAAAATCAGCAGTTGAGCACAGGGGGATCCAGTGGTGCTTACCCGGAAGTGGGATGATTGCTATTGACGACGAGAGAGGAACGACCGGGCCTCGAGCAGAGAGAGAAGGGGACAGAAATGTCTTCTTCCTTCTGACTATGATGAAGAACATAGAAGAATGATGGGTATGGTAACACCACAGATCCAAGCACAGATGTGAGAAGAAGACAACATGCAAGCTCTCGAACGGATGGAAAATATGAATGGTTTAGCAGTAGGAAAAAAAAAGGATTGTGGTAGCATGTGGTGGTGGGTTATATGATTTGAAAATTGAAGGAGTAACATGTTATTATAATAATTACTTATTGATGAGCAGATATTTTAAACACTTTTTGGCACTATTTTCTCAGTGTTTTTAGTATGTTTTGTAAAGTTTATTATGTTTTAGTAGGTTTTAGTGCAAAAATCACTCTTTGGATGCTACTTTGAGTCTTTGTGGTTTTTCTATGATTTTAGGTGATTTTTGGATTAATCTACCAACTTTTGGAAAGCTTTGATTCAAAGGTAAAGAAAGGACTGCAGATGTTGTCAACTCCTGACCTCCGTACATTCAAAGAAGTATTTCTGGAGCTACAGAGGTCTAATTGACGCGCTGATGAAGGAAAATTTGTCGGTAAAGAATTCACAAATAAATTCTCGTTGCAAGTATAGTTTCTAAACCAACAAACAATCCTTTCATACAAAAAATTGTTTGTCACAAGTACAAACCCCAATAAAAATAATCGAAGAATTCAAACATCGGGTCGTCTCTCAAAGAAATTGCAGGGAAGTGGTATTGTTATTGGTTATGGAGTATGTTTTGGAGTTTTTGAGTCAAGAAATAAGAAATGTAAATTGCAAAGGAAATAAACTAACAACTAAGAAAGCTCTTAGTAAGGTTTGAGAACTAGATATCCTATCTTTGTTATCCTTATCAATTGTGACAAGAATCATCCTCTACTCCACTTAGTTAATCTCTAACTATGAAGAAAAGTCAAGTGGAAGTAATCAAATTGAGTCCACAAGTCCTAGTCAAATCCTAAGGAGAGACTAGAGTTAGTGTTATTCAAATTGATTAGCAACTTCCAATTATCAATCAACAGGAGAGTTTGATAACTCAAGTGTCACTAATTACTCAACTCAAACCAAGAGGAGAGAAATATAAGCTATGAATACAAGAGACATTTCATCAAACACATAAAAGGCAATAAAGGTAAACATCATAAATTGGAAGAATTAAAGGGATCTACAACTACAAAAGCAAGAGATAAAAAATAGAAAACCAAAATAATTATGAAACAACAAAGAAATCATGAATTTCATTGAAATGAGATCAAAGTACAATAATAGTGCATCAATGATGAGCGGATAATTTATACGCTTTTTGGCATTGTTTTTAGGAAGTTTTTAGTATGTTTTAGTTAATTTTTAGTATATTTTTATTAGGATTTATGCAAAAATCACATTTCTGGACTTTACTATGAGTTTGTGTTTTTCTATGATTTCAGGTATTTTCTGGCTGAAATTGAGGGACCTGACCAAAAATCTGATTCAGAGGCTGAGAAAGGACTGCAGATGTTGTTAGATTCTGACCCTCCTACACTCAAAGTGGATTTTCCAGAGCTACAAAAGCCCAATTGGCTCGCTTTTAATTACGTTGGAAAGTAGAAATCTTGGGCTTTCCAGAAATGTATAATACTCTCTACTTTTCACAAGATTTGATGGCCCAAACTGGCATTTAAACACCCAACAGAGACCCTTTTCTGGCGTTAAACACCGGAACTAGCACCAGAACTGGAGTTAAACGCCCAAACTGGCATCCAAGCTGGCGTTTAACTCCAAGGATGGCCTATGCACGTGAAAGCTTCAAAGCTCAGCCCAAGCACACACCAAGTGGGCCCCGGAAGTGGATTTCTGCACTATCTGCACTTAGTTACTCATTTTCTGTAAACCTAGTATACTAGTTTAGTATAAATAGCACTTTCTACTATTGTATTGGAAGTCTTTGACCTTCTGGGTGTTCTTCGAACCTTTTTTGGAGGCTGTCCATTCGGCCATGCCTAGACCATTTTGTTCTTATGTATTTTCTACGGTGGAGTTTATACACCTCATAGATTAAGGTGAGGAGCTCTGCTGTTCTTCATGAACTAATGCAAGTATTATTATTTCTCTTTCAATTCACACATACTTCTTCTCCAAGATATACTCTCACACTTAATTCAGTTAAGTCAGAATGAAGGGGTGACTGGTGTATGAAATTGTGATACACAATGGTGCCAACAACTTGGTATGCACAATTGTACTCTCAATTCTTTTTCACAACTATGCATAACTAACCAGCAAGTGCACTGGGTCATCCAAGTAATAAACCTTACGTGAGTAAGGGTCGATCCCACGGAGATTTTTAGCTTGAAGCAAGCTATGGTCACCTTATAAATCTCAGTCTGGCGGATTCAAATGGGTTATGGAGTTTTGATAATTAAAAGATAAATAAAACATAAAATAAAGATAGAGATACTTTTGTAATTCATTGGTGGGAATTTCATATAAGCGTATGGAGATGCTTCATCCCTCTTGAATCTCTGCTTTCCTACTGTCTTCATCCAATCCTTCATACTCCTTTCCATGGCAAGCTGTATGTTGGGCATCACCGTTGTCAATGGCTACTTCCCGTCCTCTCAGTGAAAATGGTCCCAATGCGCTGTCACTGCATGACTAATCATCTGTCGGTTCTCGATCATGTTGGAATAGAATCCAGTGATCCTTTTGTGTTTGTCACTACGCCCAACACTCGCGAGTTTGAAGCTCGTCACAGTCATCCCTTCCAAGATCCTATTCGGAATACCACAGACAAAGTTTAGACTTTCCGGATCTCAGGAATGGCCGCCAATAATTCTAGCTTATACCACGAAGACTCTGATCTTTCATAATGGAGGCTAAGAGATATGCATTCAAGCTTGTTTTCATGTAGAATAGGAGTGTTTGTCACGCACGCGTTCATAGGTTGAGAATGATGATGAGGGTCACATAATCATCACATTCATCAAGTTCTTGTTTGCGAATAGATATCTTAGAACAGGGATAAGCATGAATTGAATAGAAAATAGTAGTAATTGCATTAATAATCGAGGAACAACAGAGCTCTACACCTTAATCTATAGTGTGTAGAAACTCCACCGTTGAAAATACACAAGAACAAGATCTAGGCATGGCCAAATGCCCAACATCCCCAAATATGAAAATATAACATCCAAAATGTCTCTATGATCAGAAGATGAAAATACAACAGTAAAAGGTCCTATTTATAATGAAACTAGCTACTAGAGTTTACAGAAATAGGTAAATAATGAAGAAATCTACTTCCGGACCCACTTGGTGTGTGCTTTGGCTGAGCATTGAGCTTTACACATGTAGAGGTCTTCCTTGGAGTTAAACACCAGCTTTGGTACCAGTTTGGGCGTTTAACTCCAACTTTTATGCCAGTTTTGGCGTTTTGACGCCAGAAAAGGGCAGAGAGCCGGCGTTTTGATGCCATTTTACATCATCAAAACTCGTGCAAAGTATGGACTATTATATATTGCGGGAAAGCTTAGGATGTCTACTTTCCAACGCAATTGAGAGCGCGCCATTTGAAGTTCTTTAGCTCAAGAAAATTCACTTCGAGTGCAGGGAGGTTAGAATCCAACAACATATGCAGTCCTTTGTCAACCTCTGAATCAGATTTTTGCTCAGGTCCCTCAATTTCAGCCAGAAAATACCTGAAATCACAGAAAAACACACAGACTCCTAGTAAAGTCCAGAAATGTGAATTTTTCTTAAAAACTAATAAAAATATACTAAAAACTAACTAAATCATACTAAAAACTATATAAAAACAATGCCAAAAAGTGTATAAATTATCCGCTCATCAGTGACCCGTGACAATTACCCACTATCTTCATTACCCGCTTAGCCAAGATCCACATGCCTGACAACCACAAAGCAGTCTACATGATGTTCAACGTAGTCATTAGACGACAGCCGGAGTATATACTCTTGGGTCTCTGATCCACGATTCGCATTGTCTCTCCTGACAACAGAGCATCCAAATCTGAGATTAGAACCTTTGTGGTATAGGCTAGAACCAATAGACATCATTCCTGAGATCCGAAAAGTCTAAACCTTGTGTGTGGTATTCCGAGTAGGATCTGGGAAGGGATGACTGTGACGAGCTTCAAACTCGCGACTGTTGGGCGCAGTGATAGTGTGCATTAGGATCAATGGATCCTATTCTGACACAAGTGAGAACTGAGAGATGATTAGCCCTGTGGTAGCTGTGCCTGGTATTTTTCATTCGAGACGAGAAATTCGACAGTTGATTAGCCGTACAGAAACTGTAGCCAGACCATTTTCACTGAGAGTATGTTACAGCTTGCCATGGAAGGGAGCACGCATGATTGGATGAAGACAATAGGAAAGTAGAGGTTTAGAAGCAACAAAGCATCTCCAAACGCTTATCTGAAATCCCCACCAATGAATTACATAAGTATCTCTATGTTAATTTTTCGTTTTATTTATCTTTTAATTATCAAAATCTCATAACCATTTGAATTCGCCCGACTGAGATTTACAAGATGACCATAGCTTGCTTCAAGCCGTCAATCTCCGTGGGATCGACCCTTACTCATGTAAGGTATTACTTGGACGACCCAGTGCACTTCTGGTTAGTTGTGCGGAATTGTGAAAAGTGTGATCACAATTTCGTGCACCAAGTTTTTGGCGCCGTTGCAGGGGTGTGTTCGAGTTTGGACAACTGACGGTTTATCTTGTTGCTTAGATTGGGTAACCTTCTTTCTTGTTTCAACCTTTGTTTTCTTTTCAAAAGGTTTTCCAAAAAAAATTAATAAAATCATAAAAACCAAAAAAATATGCATTGTGTTCTTCTGTGATCTTCAAGTTGTTCTTGATTATTTGCTTTGTTCAATCCCATTGTTTTCTTGTTTTGTGTTTTATGTTGTTTTTCATATACATTTTCGAATTCATAGTGTCTAAACATTCAAAATTTCTAAGTTTGGTGTCTTGCGTGTCTTTCTTTTCACAAAAATTTTCAAAAATATGTTCTTGATGTTTATCATGATCTTCATAGTGTTCTTGGAGTTCATCTTGACATTCAAAGTGTTCTTGCATGCATTAGTGGTTTGATCTTAAATTCTTATGATTTGAGACATTTTTTGTTTTTCTCTCACCTTATTAAAAATTCAAAAAAAATAAAAAATATATATCTTTTCCAGTAAATAATACAGAGAAATAAAGATTCAGAACATAAAGCAGAAGAATCATAGAGAACAAGTGCTCACTGGTAATAAAATGCCAGTAAAGAGGCACTTTGGGCGTTAAACGCCAGAATGGCTATCATTCTGGGCGTTTATCGCCAGTAAAGCTATCATTTTGGGCGTTAAATGCCAGAATGGGCAGCATTATGGGCGTTTAGAAAAACACCCAGTAAAGAAGGATTTCTGGCATTTAACGCTAGCCAGGGTATATGGCTAGGCGTTAAACGCCCAAAGAGGTAGCCACATGGGCGTTAAGGGCCAGAATGGATATCATTCTGGGTGTTTAACGCCGGGATGACACAAGGGAGGTAATTTCATTTCCAATTCAAATTTTTTCAAATCTTCATGTTTTAATTCATAATTTTAAAATCTTATCTTTCAACATTTTCAAAAATCCTTGCTAACAATTAATGGTTTAATTCAAAAGATTGCAAGTTTGTTACTTTCTTGTTAAGAAAGGTTCAATATTTGAATTTTAGAATCATATCTTTTATTTTCTTGTTAGTCAAGTCATCAATTTTAAAAATAAAATCTTTTTCAATCATATCTTTTTAAAATCAAATCTTTTTTCAATCATATCTTTTTAAAATTTTGATTTCAAAATCTTTTTCTAACTTCTTATCTTTTCAAAATTATTTTCAAATCTTTTTCAACTAATTACTATTTCTTATCTTTTTCAAAACCACCTAACCACCTAACCACTTGTCCACTTCCAATTAGTTAATTAAAAATCTTTTTAGTTTTAAAATCTTTTTTTTTAATTGTTTTAGTTCTAATTTTCATATATTCTCTCTCATCTCTTTCTAAAGCACAACACTCCGGAGAGGACCTTACAGAAAATTTCAAAAAAAAAAAGCAGACAGGGCAGCCGAACCCAACAACAATGATAGAGATGCAAAGAAGATACTTGGTGACTATGTGATGACAAGTCATCATATACCCATTTTTCAAGCTAATTTCACTTGTTTTATTAATCTTTATGCACTTTCTTGCATTCTAAGTAAGTGATTTGGAGTGAAAATGCATAACTTCTTTAGATCAAGCAACTACCATTAAATTGATGCTAACTCATGAGGTTTAAGCTAAATTTAATTGAATTTTAATTGATTTATAAGCCTTGTGAATTCAGTGATACTTTGAGTGGTTGTTTTGGTTGATTGTAGGTGAAGAAAAGAAGAAAAGAGAAAGCGTGGCTTAAGAAAGCGTGACCCAAGGAGAAAAAGGCGTGGCGCATAAAGGAGGAGTGCAAGTATTGCCCTCCACAAGGGCACACTGCCCTCTAGGAGGGCAACATAAGGAAACAAGGCTTGAGAGGCAACTCTGCCCTGCCCACGACAAGGGCAGAGCACAAAATTGTGCCTTGGATCAAAGAAGAGCAAAACCTTGCCCTGCCCTCCACAAGGGCAGTATCGGGCCTTCATGGAAAATAAATCAAAGGAAAAAGCCTACCAATGCTTGCCATAAAAGTCGAACACGGCACAAGGAGAAAGCAAGGAACTAGGCCTCATTATGGTGCCAAGAAAGCCGAGGAAAAATAGTAGCGTGTGCATCGGCCAAGTCTCGAACACGGGACTTCAATTTGGAAACACTGCCCTGCCCTCCGCGAGGGCAGGGCAGCATTTTATTGTGGCACGGCCAGCGCACCAACCTGGCGCACCAAAGCATAATCCGGCAGTACCAGCAGCGCGCACAGGCACCAAAATGGCGCACCAAAAATTTCTGCCCTGCCCTCCGCGAGGGCAGGGCAGCATCATGCGCACCAAGCTCGCACACCACGCCTGCACCATGGCCGCACGCACCAAATCCTGCCCTGCCCTCCACAAGGGCAGGGCAGCCTCCTGGAAGCAATCCTTCATGGGCTAAAATTGGATTTAAAAATCCAATAAAATTCATTCCTTCACCAAATCAAAAGCCCATCCAAATCCTAAGATCCAAGAATGGAAAGTGTATAAATAGGAGCTAGTTTGATGTAAATAGAAACTTTTACTTTACTTTTGAACTTTGAATTTTCCTTTGAACCTTTACTTTTATTTTGAGCTTTTGAACTTTCTCTTAGGGACTTCACTGAGATTTCAGAGAATTGGGGAGGAGAATTGATCTCTCTTCTTCCTCGTTCTTGTGTGGGCATTTTTATTTTTCTTGTTTGAGTTTTGGGTGTGAAGAATTGAGGAAATTCTGTCTCAATCTCCATTCAAAATCTCTTTAATTCCTCTTCTGCATAATTGAGTTTAATTTCAATTTCCTTTACTGCTTCTTCTTCTATTTCTTGTTAATTGCTTTGTGAACTTGGATCTGGGAAGGCAATTGAGATCAATTTACATTTCTTTCACTTTAAGTTTTAGTCATTTAATTTCTTGTCTTTTAAGATTCAGCATCTTTTACTTTCCTGTTCTTTAATTTACAGCAATTCTCCCCTCTCCCTTTACATTCCAAGCAATTTAGCTTCTATTAAAGATAAACCACTCAACCAATACTTGATTCGCTTGACTAAATCAACCACTAAACTAAAATTGCTCAATCCTTCAATCCCTGTGGGATCGACCTCACTCCCGTGAGTTTTATTACTTGATGCGACCCGGTACACTTGCCGGTGAGTTTTGTGTTGGATCATTTTCCACACATCACTATGCTGCACCAACTTCCAACTTCTATGGAAGAAACATCTCAATTCCTACCATTGGAGCAAACAACTTTGAGCTTAAGCCTCAATTAGTTTCTCTAATGCAGCAGAATTGCAAGTTTCATGGACTTCTATTGGAAGATTCGCATCAGTTCTTAGCTGAATTCTTATAGATTTATGATACTGTTAAGACCAATGGGGTTGATCCCGAGGTCTACAGACTTATGCTTTTCCCCTTTACTATAAGAGACAGAGCTAGAACATGGTTGGACTCACAACCTAGAGAAAGCCTGAACTCTTGGGATAAGTTGGTCAATGCTTTCTTGACCAAATTCTTTCCCCATCAAAAGCTGAGCAAGCTTAGAGTGGACGTCCAAACCTTCAAATAGAAGGAAGGTGAATCCCTTTATGAAGCATGGGAAAGATACAAGCAACTAACCAAAAGGTGTCCTTCTGACATGCTTCCCGAATGGAGCATCATATGTATATTCTATGATGGTCTGTCTGAATTATCCAAGATGTCATTGGACCATTCTGCTGGTGGATCCCTTCATCTAAAAACCCTGCAGAAACCCAGGAACTCATTGAGATGGTTGCAAATAACCAGTTCATGTACACTTCTAAAAGAAATCCTATAAATAATGGGATGACTGAGAAGAAAGGAGTTCTTGAAATTGATACTCTGAATGCCATATTGGCTCAAAACAAAATATTGACTCAGCAAGTTAATATGATTTCTCAGAATCTGACTGGATTACAAGCTACATCTGGCAGTGCTAAAGAAGCCTCCTCAGAAGGAGAAGCTTATGACCCTGAGAATCCTACAATGGAAGAGGTGAATTACATGGGAGAATCCTATGGAAACACCTATAATCCTTCATGGAGGAATCATCCAAATTTCTCCTGGAAGGATCAACAGATGCCTCAACAAGGCTTCAACAACAATAATAGTGGGAGAAATAGGTTTGGCAATAGCAAGCCTTTTCCATCATCTTCTCAGCAACAGACAGAGAATTCTGAGTAGAGCCTCTCTGGCTTAGCAAATATACTCTCTAATCTATCTAAGACCACTCTCAGATTCATGAATGAAACAAGGTTCACCATCAAAAATTTGGAGGCACAAGTGGGTTAGCTGAGTAAAAGAGTTACTGAAACTCCTACTAATAATCTCCCAAGAAATACAGAAGAGAATCCAAAAAGAGAGTGCAAGGCCATTGATGAGCGGATAATTTTTACGCTTTTTGGCATTATTTTTAGGTAGTTTTTAATATGATCTAGTTACTTTTAGGGATGTTTTCATTGGTTTTTATGCTAAATTCACATTTTTGGACTTTACTATGAGTTTGTGTGTATTTCTGTGATTTCAGGTATTTTCTAGCTGAAATTGAGGGACCTGAGCAAAACTCTGATAGGAGGCTGACAAAGGATTGCTGATGTTGTTGGAATCTGACCTCCCTGCACTCAAAATGGATTTTATGGAGCTACAGAACTCCAAATGGCACGCTCTCAACGGCGTTGGAAAGTAGACATCCAGAGCTTTCCAGCAATATATAATAGTTCATACTTTATTCGAGATTTGACGACTTAAACTGGTGCTCAACGCCAGTTCCATGCTGCATTCTGGAGTCAAATGCCAGAAACACGTCACGAACCAGAGTTGAACGCCCAAAACACGTTACAACTTGGCGTTCAACTCCAAGAGAAGCCTCAGCTCGTGGATAGATCAAGCTCAGCCCAAGCACACACCAAGTGGGCCCCGGAAGTGAATTTATGCATCAATTACTTACCTCTGTATACCCTAGTAGCTATTTTAGTATAAATAGAATTTTTTACTAGTTTATTAGATATCTTTGATTGTATTATTCAATCTTTGGACGTTTAGTTCTTAGATCTGGGGGCTGGCCGTTTGGCCATGGCTGGACCTTTCACTTATGTATTTTCAACAGTGGAGTTTCTACACACCATAGATTAAGGGTGTGGAGCTCTGCTGTACCTCAAGTTTCAATGCAATTACTACTATTTTCTATTCAATTCGATTTATTCCTGTTCTAAGATATTCGTTGCACTTCAACTTGATGAATGTGATGATCTGTGACACTCATCATCATTCTCACCTATGAACGCACGTGACTGACAACCACTTCCATTCTACCTTAGACCGGGCGCATATCTCTTGGATTCCTTGATCAGAATCTTCGTGGTATAAGCTAGAATTGATTGCGGCATTCATCGGAATCCGGAAAGTCTAACCTTGTCTGTGGTATTCCGAGTAGGATTCTGGGATTGAATGACTGTGACGAGCTCCAAACTCCTGAAGGCTGGGCGTTAGTGACAGACGCAAAAGAATCACTGGATTCTATTCCAACCTGATTGAGAACCGACAGATGATTAGTCGTGCTGTGACAGAGCATTTGGACCATTTTCACTGAGAGGATGGGATGTAGCCATTGAGAACGGTGATGCTTTACATACAACTTGCCATAGAAATGAGTGACGAAAAATCAGAAGGAAGAAGTAGGAAAGCAGAGATTCAGAAGGAACACAGCACCTCGATACACCTATCTGAAATTCCCACCATTGGATTACATGAGTAACTTTATCTTTATTTTCTGTTTATTTTATTATCTTTATTTAAACCAATAATCTCTTAATCCAGTTAAATCCGCCTGACTGGGATTTACAATATGACCATAGCTTGCTTCATACCAACAATCTCTGTGGGATCGATCCTTACTCACGTAAGGTATTACTTGGACGACCCAGTACACTTGCTGGTTAGTTGTGCGGAGTTGTGACAAAGTGAGATTCACGTTTGAGAGCACCAAATCTTTGGAGCCATTGTTGATGATCACAATTTCGTCCACCAAGTTTTTGGCGCCGTTGCCAGGGATTGTTCGAGTATGGACAACTGACGGTTCATCTTGTTGCTCAGATCAGGTAATTTTCTTTTTATTCTCCTTTCAAAAAAGTTTTCAAAAATCTTTCAAAAATTTTTTTCTTTATTTTCGTTTTTCAAAAATATAATTTTCGAAAAAAATAATAAAAATACAAAAAAATCATAAAATCATAAAAACCAAAAATATTTTGTGTTTCTTGTTTGAGTCTT
>NC_029780.3:43235773-43238765 GCF_000817695.3 Arachis duranensis
TCTTGCATTTTTCGAAAATTCATGCATTCATGGTGTTCTTCATGATCTTCAAGTTGTTCTTGACAAGTCTTCTTGTTTGATCTTGATGTTTTCTTGTTTTGTGTTGTATGTTGTTTTTCATATGCATTTTTGCATTCATAGTGTCCATGCATTAAACAATTCTAAGTTTGGTGTCTTGCATATTTTCTTTGCATCAAAAATTTTTTCAAAAATATGTTCTTGATGTTCATCATCATCTTCAAAGTGTTCTTGGTGTTCATCTTAACATTCATAGTGTTCTTGCATGCATAATTGGTTTTGATCCAAAATTTTCATGTTTTGGGTCATAATTGTGTTTTTCTCTCTCATCATTAAAAATTTAAAAATCAAAAAATATCTTTTCCTTATTTCTCTCCAAATTTTCGAAAATTTGAGTTGACTTGGTCAAAAAATTTTAAAATTAGTTGTTTCTTACAAGTTAAGTCAAATTTTCAATTTTTTAAAAAAAATCTTATCTTTTTAAAACTTTTTCCAAAATTAAATCTTTTTCATTTTTCTTATTAATTTTCGAAAATTCTTTAAAATGTTTTTCAAAAAAATCTTTTTCTTAATTTTATCTTAATTTTTGAAATTATGCTAACAATTAATATGATTGATTCAAAAATTTGAAGTTTGTTACTTTCTTGTTAAGAAAGGTTCAATATTTAAATTCTAGAACCATATCTTTTAGTTTCTTGTTAGTTAAGTAATTAATTTTAATTTTAAAAATTAAATCTTTTTCAATCCTATCTTCTTATCATATCTTCTTATCTTATCTTTTTATCATATCTTTTTCAAAATTTTATCTTTTTCAAAAATTTGATTTCAAAATATCTTATCTAACTTCTTATCTTCTTATCTTTTCAAATTTGATTTTAATATCTTTTCAACTAACTATTTGACTTTTTGTTTGTTTCTTATCTTTTTAAAACCACCTAACTACTTTTCCCTCTTTAATTTTTGAAAATATCTCATCTCTTTTTCAAAAATTCTTTTTAATTATTTTAAATTTTAATTTTAATTATATCTTATCTTTAATTTTCGAAAATCATTAACTACTTTTTCAAAATTATTTTCGAATTCTCCCCTCTCTTCTCTTCTTCTATTTATTTATTTATTTACTAACACTTCTCTTCACCTCTCTTCATCTCCAATCACTGCCTCTATCCTCACCCTTGTGATTGGATTCTCCACTTTTATTCCTTTCTTCTTCTACTAATAATAAGAATCCTCTTTGTCCAGATATAGAGGATTCCTCTTCCTTTTTCTTTTTCTCTTCTCTTTCATATGAGCAGGAATAAGGAAAAAGGCATCTTTGTTGAAGCTGATCCAGAACCTGAAAGGACTCTGAAAATGAAACTAAGAGAAGCTAAATTACAACAATCCAGAGGCAACCTTTCTCAAATTTTCGAACAAGAGAAGGAGATGGCAGCCGAACCCAAAAACAATAATGCAAGGAGGATGCTTGGTGATTTCACTAAACCAATGTCCAAGTTTGATGGAAGAAGCATCTCAATTCCTGCTATTGGAGCAAACAATTTTGAGCTAAAACCTCAATTAGTTGCTTTGATGCAACAAAACTGCAAGTTTCATGGACTTCCATCTGAAGATCTTTATCAGTTTTTAACTGAGTTCTTGCAGATTTGTGAGACTGTTAAGACAAATGGAGTAGACCCTGAAGTCTACAAGCTCATTCTTTTCCCTTTTGCTGTAAGAGACAGAGCTAGAACATGGTTGGACTCACAACCTAAAGATAGCCTGGACTCCTAGGATAAGCTGGTCACAGCCTTCTTGGATAAATTCTTTCCTCCTCAAAAGTTGAGCAATCTTAGAGTGGATGTTCAGACCTTCAAGCAAAAAGATGGTGAATCCCTCTATGAAGCTTGGGAAAGATACAAGCAGATGACCAAAAAGTGTCCTTCTGACTTGTTTTCAAAATGGACCATATTAGATATATTCTATTATGGTCTATCTGAGTTTTCCAAAATGTCATTGGACCATTCTGCAGGTGGATCCATTCACTTAAAGAAAATGCCTGCAGAAGCTCAAGAACTTATTGACAAGGTTGCAAATAACCAATTCATGTACACTTCTGAGAGGAATTTCGTGAATAATGGGACGCCTCAGAGGAAGGGAGTTCTTGAAATTGATGCTCTGAATGCCATACTGGCTCAGAACAAAGTGTTGACTCAGCAAGTCAACATGATTTCTCAAAGTCTGAATGGATGGCAAAATGCATCCAATAGTACTAAAGAGGCAGCTTCTGAAGAAGTTTATGATCCTGAGAACCTTGCAATAGTAGAGGTAAATTACATGGGTGAACTTTATGGAAACACCTATAATTCATCATGGAGAAATCATCCAAATTTCTCATGAAAGGATCAACAAAAGCCTCAACAAGGCTTTAATAATGGTGGAAGAAATAGGCTAAGCAATAACAAGGCTTTTCCATCATCTTCTCAGCAACAGACAAAGAATTCTGAGCAGAGCCCCTCTAATTTAGCAAATTTAGTCTCTGATCTGTCTAAGGTCACCTTAAGTTTCATGAGTGAAACAAGGTCCTCCATCAAAAATTTGGAGGCACAAGTGGGCTAGCTAAGTAAGAAAGTCACTGAAACTCCTCCCAGTATTCTCCCAAGCAATACAGAAGAAAATCCAAAAGGAGAGTGCAAGGCCATTGATGTAATCAATATGGCCTAATGCACAAGGGAGGAGAAGGATGAAAATCCTAGTGAGGAAGACCTCTTGGGACGTCTCTCAAACAAGAAGGAGTTCCCTATTGAGGACCTAAAGGAATCTGAGGCTCATATAGAGACCATAGAGATTCTACTAAATCTCCTTCTGCCATTCATGAGCTCTGAAGACTATTCTTCCTCAGAAGAGGATGAAGATGTGACTGGAGAGCAAGTTGCTCAATATCTAGGAGCCATCATGAAGCTGAATGCCAAGTTGTTTGGTAATGAGACTTGGGAAG
>NC_029780.3:43238825-43241783 GCF_000817695.3 Arachis duranensis
AGTAAGACAAGCTTATGGATTAGTAGAGGACGTGTTGGTAAAGTTTGAAGGCCTTTACATCCCTGCTGATTTCATAATCTTAGACACTAAGAAGGAGGAGGATGAATGCATCATCCTTGGAAGACCTTTCATAGCCACAGCAGGAGCTGTGATAGATGTTAACAGAGGAGAATTAGTCCTTCAATTGAATGGGGACTACCTTGTGTTTAAGGCACACGGCTATCCTTCTGTAACAAGGGAGAGTAAGCATGCAGAGCTTCTCTCAGTATAGAGTCAAACAGAGCCCCCACAATCAAACTCTAAGTTTGGTGTTGGGAGGCCACAACCAAACTCTAAGTTTGGTGTTGAACCCCTATATCCAAACTCTAAGTTTGGTGTTGGGAGTCCACAACATTGACCTGATCACCTTTATGGCTCCAAGAGAGCCCACTGTCAAGCTAGTGACACTAAAGGAGCGCTTGTTGGGAGGCAACGCAATTTTTATTTATCTAATTTTATTTTATTTTCATTGTTCTTTTATGTTTTATTAGGTTCATGATCATGTGGAATCACGAAAAAAATATTAAAATTAAAAACAGAATTAAAAATAGCAGAAGAAAAATCACACCCTAGAGGAAGGACTTACTGGCGTTTAAACGCCATTAAGGAGCATCTGGCTGACGTTCAACGCCAGAACAGAGTATGGATCCGGCGCTGAACGCCAAAAAAAAGCAACATCCTGGCATTTGAATGCCAGGAATTTGCCCTGAGGAAAGCTGGCGCTGAACGCTAGTAACAAGCATGGAACTGGCGTTCAACGCCAGAAACATGCTACACATGGGTGTTGAACGCCCAGAATGAGCATCACTTCGGCGTCTAAATGCCAGAATTGCATGCAAAGGCATTTTACATGCCTAATTGGTGCAGGGATGTAAATCCTTGACACCTCAGAATCTGTGGACCCCACAGGATCATCTCAGGATCTGTGGATCCCACAGGATCCCCATCTACCATATTCTCACCTTACCTCCTAATAATCCTATAACACACTTTCCCGAAAACCCTTCACCAATCACCTCAATCTCTCTTCCCAATTACCCCCTTCACCACTCACATCCATCCACTATTTCCCATAAACCCCACCTACCTTCAAAATTCAAAAATCTTTCACACCCAAACCCACCCTAAATGGCCGAACCTACCCTCTCTCCCCTCCCTATATAAACCCCTCTATTCTCCTTTACTTTCACACAACACAAACCTCTCTTCTCCTTCTTGGCCGAATACACCTCTCCCCCTCTCCTCCATCTTTTCTTCTTCTTTTTCTTCTTTTCTTTCTTCTCTTGCTCGAGGGCGAGCAATATTTTAAGTTTGGTATGGTAAAAGCATAAGCTTTTTGTTTTTCCATTACCATTGATGGCACCTAAGGCCGGAGAATCCTCTAGAAAAGGGAAAGGGAAGACAAAAGCTTCCACCTCTGAGTCATGGGAGATGGAAAGATTCATCTCCAAAGCCCATCAAGACCACTTCTATGATGTTGTGGCTAAGAAGAAGGTGATCCCTGAGGTCCCTTTCAATCTCAAGAAAAATGAGTATCTGGAGATCCGACATGAGATCCAAAGAAGAGGTTGGGAAGTTCTAACCAACCCCATCCAACAAGTCAGAATCTTAATGGTTCAAGAGTTCTATGTCAATGCATAGATCACTAGGAACCATGATCAAAGTAAGAATCCGAACCCAAAGAATTATCTTACAATAGTTCGGGGGAAATACTTAGATTTTAGTCCAAAAAATGTGAGGTTGGCATTCAACTTGCCCATGATGCAAGGAGATGAACGCCTGATGAGCGAATAATTTATACGCTTTTTAACATTGTTTTTAGTATGTTTTAGTTAGTTTTATTATATTTTTATTAGTTTTTAGTTAAAATTCACTTTTCTGGACTTTACTATGAGTTTGTGTATTTTTCTGTGATTTCAGGTATTTTCTGGCTGAAATTGAGGGACCTGAGCAAAAATCTGATTCAGAGGCTGAAAAGGACTGCAGATGCTGCTGGAATCTGACCTCCCTACACTCGAAGTAGCTTTTCTGGAGCTACAGAAGCTCAATTGGCACGCTATAAACTCCAAGAAGAGTCTCTACACGAAAATGGGAGTTAAACGCCCAAACTGGCACAATAGCTGGCGTTTAACTCCAAGAAGAGTCTCTACACGAAAATGCTTCAATGCTCATCCCAAGCACACACTAAGTGGGCCCAAAAGTGGACTTTTATGTCATTTACTCATCTTTGTAAACCCTAAGCTACTAGTTCTCTACAAATAGGACCTTTTGCTATTGTATTAGACATCTTGGTAGCTATCTTTGAGTAGTCTTATGCTATCTTAGATCATGGGGGCTGGCCTCTCGGCCATGCCTAGAGCTTGTTCTTATGTATTTTCAACGGTGGAGTTTCTACACACCATAGATTAAGGTGTAGAGCTCTGCTGTACCTCGAGTATTAATGCAATTACTATTGTTCTTCTATTCAATTAAGCTTATTCTTGTTCTAAGATATCAATTGTTCCTCAACTTGATGAATGTGATGATCTGTGACACTCATCATCATTCTCACCTATGAACGTGTGCCTGACAACCACCTTCGTTCTACCTTAGATTGAGTGGATATCTCTTGGATTTCTTAACTGGAATCTTCGTGGTATAAGCTAGAATTGATGGCAGCATTTAAGAGAATCCGGAAGGTCTAAACCTTGTCTATGGTATTCTGAGTAGGATTCGAGGATTGAATGACTGTGACGAGCTTCAAACTCACGATTGTGGGGCGTTAGTGACAGACACAAAAGAATCACTGGATTCTATTCCGACATGATCAAGAACCGATAGCTGAATAGCCCTGCTGTGACAGAGCGCGTTGAACATTTTCACTGAGAGGACGGGACTGTAGCCATTGACAACGGTGATGCCCAACATACAGCTTGCCAT
>NC_029780.3:43241814-43242052 GCF_000817695.3 Arachis duranensis
TTGAGATTGCAATTGAGCGTACCATGTTGATGGCGCCATTGATGATCACAATTTCGTGCACGAAGTTTTTGGCGAGTTGCCGGGGAATTAAATGTCCTAACTATAGTTTCGCATTTGTTCCCTGCAATAACAGTGCCAAGTTTTGATCCAGCAACAACACCAAGTTTTTGGCGCCGTTGCCGGGGATTGTTTGAGTTTGGACAACTGACGGTTCATCTTGTTGCTTAGATTAGGTATC
>NC_029780.3:43242250-43243275 GCF_000817695.3 Arachis duranensis
ATGATTCCTGGAATTCTTATTAAAAATTTTGAATCTCTTTATTTTCTTTTCCATAAAAAAAAATTATTTTATGTTTCTTGTTTGAGTCTAGTGTCTCATTTTAAGTTTGGTATCAATTGCATGTTTCTGTTCTTCTTGCATTTTTCGAATTCATTCATGTGTCTTCATTGATCTTCAAGTTATTCTTGATGATTTACTTGCTCTGATCTTTAAATTCTCTTGTCCTGAGTGTTTTGTTATTTCTCATATGCATTCTCAATTTGTTAGTGTCAGTAGTATACAAACTTCTAAGTTTGGTGTCTTGCATGCATTGTTTATTTGATTTTAGTTGCAGTTTGATTTTTCCTCATCATTAAAAATCCAAAAAATTCTTAATTTGTGTCTTTTCAAGTCAATAATACAGAGAATTGAAGATTCAGAACATACAGCAGAGGAATTACACAGAAAAAGCTGGGCGTTCAAAACCCCCAGTGAGGAAGGAAAACTGGCGTTTAATCGCCAGCCAGGGTACCTGGCTGGGCGTTTAACGCCCAAAAGGGTAGCATTTTGGGCGTTAAACGCCAGAATGGATACCATTCTGGGATTTTAACGCTAGGATGGCACAAGAGGGAAGATTTTGTTTTCAATTCAAATTTTTTTCAAGTTTTCATAATTTTTCAAAATCAAATCTTTTTCAAATCGTATATTTTCAATCATATATTTTCAAAATCAATTTCTTTCCAATTTCAAAAATACTTGCTAACAATTAATGATTTGATTCAGCATTTCAAGTATGTTGCCTTTTCTATTGAGAAAGGTTTAATGTTTGAATCATATCTTTTCTTGTTAGCCAAGTCATTGATTTTAAAAATCAAATCTTTTTAAATTGTTTTTCCAAATCATATCTTTTTAAAACTATATCTATTCAATCATATCTTTTTAATCATATCTTTCTCAAAATAAGCTTTCAATCATTTCTTTTTTATTTCTAATTTCAAAATCTTTTTCAAAAATCACTTTACTTCTTTCTCAATCTTAGTTTTCGA
>NC_029780.3:43243874-43249839 GCF_000817695.3 Arachis duranensis
TTGGGAAAGATACAAACAATTGATCAGAAAGTGTCCTTCTGACATGCTTTCTGAGTAGAGCATCATATGTATCTTCTATGATGGTTTGTCTGAACTGTCCAAGATGTCATTGGATAGCTCTGCTGGAGAATCTCTTCATCTGAAGAAGACGCCTGCAGAAGCTCAAGAACTCATTGAAATGGTTGCAAATAACCAATTCATGTACACTTCTGAAAGGAATCCTGTGAACAATGGGACGAATCAAAAGAAAGGAGTTTTTGAGATTGATACTCTGAATGCCATATTGGCTCAGAACAAAATATTGACTCAGCAAGTCAATATGATTTCTCAAAGTCTGTCTGGAATGCAAGCTACACCAAGCAGTACTAAGGACGCTTCATCTGAAGAAGAAGCTTATGATCTTGAGAACCCATCAATGGAAGAGGTGAATTACATGGGAGAACCCTATGGAAACACCTATAATCTTTCATGGAGAAATCATCCAAATCTCTAATGGAAGGATCAACAAAGACCTCAACAAGGTTTCAACAATAATAATGATGGAAGAAATAGGTTTAGCAATGGCAAGCCTTTTCCATCATCTTCTCAGCAACAGACAGAGAATTCTAAGCAGAGCCACTCTGACTTAGTAACCACGGTCTCTGATCTAATCAAAGCCACTCAAAGTTTCATGACTGAAACAAGGTCCTCCATTAGAAACTTGGAGGCACAAGTGGGTCAGCTGAGTAAGAAAGTTACTGAACTCCCTCCTAGTACTCTTCCAAGCAATACAGAAGAGAATCCAAAAGGAGAATGCAAGGCCATCAACATGGCCGAACTTGGAGAGGAGAAAGAGGCAGTGAGCGCCACTGAGGAATGCCTCAATGGACATCCACTGGCCTCCAATGAGTTCCCTAATGAGGAACCATGGGAATCTAAGGCTCACACTGAGACCATAGAGATTCCATTGGATTTACTTCTACCATTCATGAGCTCTGATGAGTATTCTTCCTCTGAAGAGGATGAAGATGTCATTGAAGAGCAAGTTGCTAAATATCATGGAGAAATCATGAAGCTAAATGACAAGTTATTTGGTAATGAGACTTGGGAGGATGAACCTCCTTTGCTCACCAAAGAACTGGATGACTTGACTAGGCAGAGATTACCTCAAAAGAGATAGGACCTTGGAAAGTTCTCAATACCTTGTACAATAGGCACCATGACCTTCAAGAAGGCTCTGTGTGACCTAGGGTCAAGCATAAACCTCATGCCTCTCTCTGTAATGGAGAAGCTATGGATCTTTGAGGTACAAGTTGCAAGAATCTCACTAGATATGGCAGACAATTCAAGAAAACAAGCTTATGGACTTGTAGAGGATGTTCTGGTAAAAGTTGAAGACCATTACATCCCTACTGATTTCATAGTCCTAGAGACTGGGAAGTGCATGGATGAATCTATCATTCTTGGCAGACCCTTCCTAGCCACAGCAAAGGCTGTGATTGATGTTGACAGAGGAGAATTGATCATTCAAGTGAATGAAGAATCCTTTGTGTTTAAGGCTCAATGATATCCCTCTATAACCATAGAGAGGAAGCATGAAGAGCTTCCCTCAAAACAGAGTCAAACAGCGCTCCCACAGTCAAACTCAGTTTGGTGTTGGGAGGCCACAACCAACTTTTAAGTTTGGTGTTGAACCCCCACATTCAAACTCTAAGTTTGGTGTTGGGAGGTTCCAATATTGCTCTGAGTATCTGTGAGGCACCATGAGAGCCCACTGTCAAGCTACTGACATTAAAGAAGTGCTTGTTGGGAGGCAACCCAATGTTATATTTATCTATTTTCCTTTGTTATTTTATGTTTTCTATAGGTTGATGATCATGGGAATTCACAAAATCAATTGAAAAAGCAAAAATAGCATGAAAAACAGAAAGAAAAACAGCACACCCTGGAGGAAAACTTGCTGGCTTTTAAACGCTAGTAAGGGTAGTAAATGG
Source organism: Arachis duranensis (assembly GCF_000817695.3). Lineage (NCBI taxonomy): Eukaryota > Viridiplantae > Streptophyta > Magnoliopsida > Fabales > Fabaceae > Arachis > Arachis duranensis. Next base: position 43,245,848 of record NC_029780.3, read on the forward strand.
GCGTTTAACGCCCAGTCTGGCACTATTCTGGGCGTTTAACGCCAGAAAGGGGCACCAGACTGGCGTTAAACGCTAGGAAGGGGCAAGAAGCCGGCGTTAAACGCCAAAAATGGGCACCAGCCCCGTGTTTAACGCTAGAATTGGCAGAAGGAGCATTTTTGCTCGCCACTTGGTGCAGAGATGAATTTTCCTTGACACCTCAGGATCTGTGGACCCCACAGGATCCCCACTTACCCCACCACTCTCTCTCCTCTTCACCCATCCACCAATCACCTCAACACCTCTTCCAAAAACCCCTCACCTATCATATCCCACTATTCTCTTCACCACTCACATCCACCCTTCATAAAACCCCACCTACCTCACCATTCAAATTCAAACCACTTTCCCTCCCAAACCCACTCATTATGGCTGAACCATACACCCCCTCTCCACTCCTATATAAACCCATCTTCACTCTTTCATTTTCACACAACCTAAACACTACTTCTCCCCCTTGGCCAAACCACAAAGCCACCTCCATCTCCTCTATTTCTTCTTCTTCTACTCTCTTCTTTCTTCTTTTGCTCGAGGATGAGCAAACCTTTTAAGTTTGGCGTGGTAAAAGCATTTCTTTTTGTTTTTCCATAACCATTTATGGCATCTAAGGCCGGAGAAACCTCTAGAAAGAGGAAAGGGAAGGCCAAAGCTTCCACCTCCGAGTCAGGGGAGATGGAGAGATTCATCTCAAGGGTGCATCAGGACCACTTCTATGAAGTTGTGGCCATGAAGAAGGTGATCCCCGAGGTCCCTTTCAAACTCAAAAAGGGTCAACTTTGATCAAAGGTTGGACCACATGGATACCACTAAGAAAAGGATAGAGTAAACAAGAGATCCCACTCATGGACATGAGGAAATTCCTCCCCATGAAATCCCTGAGATGCCTCAAGGGATGCACTTTCCTCCACAAAACTATTGGGAGCAAATCAACACCTCCCTAGGAAAATTGAGTTCCAACATGGGACAACTAAGGGTGGAGCACCAAGAACATTCCATTCTCCTCCATGAAATTAGAGAAGATCAAAGAATCATGAGAGAGGAGCAACAAAGGCAAGGAAGAGACATTGAGGAGCTCAAGCACTCCATAAGATCTTCAAGAGGAAGAACAAGCCGCCATCACTAAGGTGGACCCGTTCTTTAACTTCCTTGTTCTTTATTTTCCTGTTTTTCGAATTTTCATGCTTATGTTTATCTATGTTTGTGTCTTAATGTTTGCTCTTGAAAGAATGATGAAAAAGGAGATATGTTACTGAGGATCTGAAAAATCATAAAAATGATTCTTGAAGCAAGAAAAAGCATTGAATTCAAAAAAAAAAAAAAGAGAGATTATGTTCGGAAAAAAAAAGAGAGAGAAAGCAAGCAGAAAAAGCCAATAGCCCTTTAAACCAAAAGGCAAAGGTAAAAATAAAGTTGTGATTCAAGGCAAAAAAGAGTGTGATTAAGAACCCTGGACACCTCTAATTGGGGACTCTAGCAAAGCTGAGTCACAATCTGAAAAGGTTCACCCAGTTATGTGTCTGTGGCATCTATGTATCCGGTAGTAATACTGGAAGACAGAGTGCTTTGGGCCACGGCCAAGACTCATAAAGTAGCTGTGTTCAAGAATCATCATACTTAACTAGAAGAATCAATAACACTACCTAGATTCTGAGTTCCTATAGAAGGATAAAGTGAGATGCCAAAACTGTTCAGAGGCAAAAAGCTAAAAGCCCTGCTCATCTAATTAATACAGATCTTCATAGATGTTTTTGGACTTCATTGCATATTCTCTTCCTTTTATCTTATTTGATCTTCAGTTGCTTGGGGACAAGCAACAATTTAAGTTTGGTGTTGTGATGAGCGGATAATTTATACGCTTTTTGGCATTCTTTTTAGTATGTTTTTAGTATATTTTAGTTAGTTTTTATTATATTTTTACTAGTTTTTAGTTAAAATTCACTTTTCTGGACTATACTATGAGTTTATGTGTTTTTCTGTGATTTTAAGTATTTTCTGGCTGAAATTGAGGGACCTGAGCAAAAATCTGATTCAGAGGCTGAAAAGGACTGTAGATGCTGTTGGATTCTAACCTCCCTGCACTCGAAGTGGATTTTCTGGAGTTCTAGAAGCCCAATTGGCGCGTTCTCAACTGCGTTGGAAATTAGACATCCTGGGCTTTCCAGCAATATATAATAGTTCATACTTTGCCCGAGATTTGATGGCCCAAACAGGCGTTCCAAGTCAGCTCAAGAATTCTGGCGTAAAACGCCGGAACTGGCACAAGAATGGGAGTTAAACGCCCAAACTGGCACAAAAGCTGGAGTTTAACTCCAAGAAGAGTCTCTACACCAAAATGCTTCAATGCTCAGCCCAAGCACACACCAAGTGAGCCCGGAAGTGAATTTTTATGTCATTTACTCATCTTTGTAAACCCTAAGCTACTAGTTCTCTACAAATAGGACCTTTTGCTATTGTATTAGACATCTTGGTTGCTATCTTTGAGTAGTCTTATGCTATCTTAGATCATGGGGGCTGGCCTCTCGCCCATGCCTAGACCTTGTTCTTATGTATTTTCAACGGTAGAGTTTCTACACACCATAGATTAAGGTGTGGAGCTCTGCTGTACCTCGAGTATTAATGCAATTACTATTGTTCTTCTATTCAATTCAACTAATTCTTGTTCTAAGATATCACTTGTTCCTCAACTTGATGAATGTGATGATCCGTGACACTCATCATCATTCTCACCTATGAATGTGTGCCTGACAACCACCTCCGTTCTACCTTAGATTGAGTGGATATCTCTTGGATTTCTTAACCAAAATCTTCGTGGTATAAGCTAGAATTGATGGAGGCATTCAAGAGAATCCGGAAGGTCTAAACCTTGTCTGTGGTATTCTAAGTAGGATTCGAGGATTGAATGACTGTGACGAGCTTCAAACTCGCGATTGTGTGGTGTTAGTGATAGACGCAAAAGAATCACTGGATTCTATTCCGACATGATCGAGAATCGACAGCTGAATAGCCGTGCTGTGACAGAGCGCGTTGAACATTTTCACTGAGAGGACGGGACTGTAGCCATTGACAACGGTGATGCCCAACATATAGCTTGCCATGGAAATGAGTAAGAAGGATTGGATGAAGACAGTAGGAAAGCAGAGAGACAGAAGGAACAAAACATCTCCATACGCTTATCTGAAATTCTCACCAATGAATTACATAAGTATCTCTATCTTTACATTATGCTTTATTCATAAATCATCTATAACCATTTGAATCTGCCTAACTGAAATTTACAAGATGACCATAGCTTGCTTCATACCAACAATCTCCGTGGGATCGACCCTTACTCACGTAAGGTTTATTACTTAGACGACCCAGTGCACTTGCTGGTTAGTTGTGCGAAGTTGTGATAAAGAGTTGAGATTGCAATTGAGCATACCATGGTGATGGCACCAACGCCCCTACACTAGAAGGGTCAACTTTGATCAAAGGTTGAACCAAGTCCTTATGGACATATGTGTGGAAGGAGCTCAATGGAAAAGAGACTCCAAAGGCAAGCCAGTTCAACTAAGAAGACTGGACCTCAAGCTTGTGGCTAGAGGATGGTTGGAGTTCATTCAATGCTCCATCATCCCCACTAGCAACCGATCTGAAGTTACTGTGGATGGGCCATCATGATTTATGGCATCATGATTGGAGACGAAGTAGAAGTTCATGAAGTCATCTCCCATGAATTCTACAAAATAGCCGATAAGTCCTCTACTTTGGCAAGGCTAGCTTTTCCTCATCTTATTTGCCATTTATGTTACACAGCTGGAGTTATCATAGAAGGAGACATCCTCATTGAGGAGGACAAGCCCATCACTAAGAAAAGGATGGAGCAAAAAAGAGAGCCCACTCATGGAACCCAAGAGACGCATGAGGAAGCTCATCACCAAGAAATCCCGGAGATGCCTCAAGGGATGCACTTT
>NC_029780.3:43249883-43256236 GCF_000817695.3 Arachis duranensis
GAGCACTCCATCATTCTCCATGAAATAAGAGAAGATCAAAGAGCAATGAGGGAGGAGCAACAAAGGCAAGGAAGAGACATAGAAGAACTCAAGGACATCATTGGTTCTTCAAGAAGAAAGCGCCACCATCACTAAGGTGGATTCATTCCTTGTTCTTATTTTTTTCTGTTTTTTGGTTTTTATGCTTATTATGTCATCTATATTTGTGTCTCTACTTCATGATCATTAGTGTTTAGTAACTATGTCTTAAAGCTATAAATAAATTCCATGAATCCTTTATCTCTCTTAAAAGAAAAATGTTTCTAATTCAAAAGAACAAGAAGTACATGATTTTTGAATTTATCCCTGAATTTAGTTTAATTATATTGATGTGGTGATAATACTTTTTGTTTTCTGAATGAATGATTGAACAGTGCATATTTTTGATCTTGTTGTTTATGAATGTTAAAATTGTTGGCTCTTGAAAGAATAATGAACAAAGAAAAATGTTATTGACAATCTGAAAAATCATGAAATTGATTCTTGAAGCAGAAAAAGCAGTGAAAAAGCAAAAGCTTGCGAAAAAAATTTGGCAAAAAAAATAGAAAGAAAAAGAAAAAGCAAACAGAAAAAGCCAATAGCCCTTAAAACCAAAAAGCAAGGGTAAAAAGGATCCAAGGCTTTGAGCACCAATGGATAGGAGGGCCCAAGGAAATAAAATCCAGGCCTAAGCGGCTAAATCAAGCTGTCCCAGACCATGTGCTTGTGGCATGCAGGTCCAAGTGAAAAGCTTGAGACTGAGTGGTTAGAGTCGTGATCCAAAGCAAAAAGAGTGTGCTTAAGAGCTCTGGACACCTCTAACTGGGGACTCTAGCAAAGCTGAGTCACAATCTGAAAAGGTTCACCCAGTCATGTGTCTGTGGCATTTATGTATCCGGTGGTAATACTGGAAAACAAAGTGCTTAGGGCCACGGCCAAGACTCATAAAAGTAGCTATGTTCAAGAATCAACATACTTAACTAGAAGAATCAATAACACTATCCAAAATTTTAAGTTTCCATAGATGCCAATCATTCTAAACTTCAAAAGATGAAGTGAGATGCCAAAACTGTTCAGAAGCAAAAAGCTACAAGTCCCGCTCATCTAGTTAGAACTAATATTCATTGATATTCTGGGATTTATAGTATATTCTCTTCTTTTTATCCTAATTGATTTTTAGTTGCTTGGGGACAAGCAACAATTTAAGTTTGGTGTTGTGATGAGCGGATAATTTATATGCTTTTTGGCATTATTTTTAGGTAGTTTTTAATATGATCTAGTTACTTTTAGGGATGTTTTCATTGGTTTTTATGCTAAATTCACATTTCTGGACTTTACTATGAGCTTGTGTATTTTTCTGTGATTTCAGGTATTTTCTGGCTGAAATTGAGGGACCTGAGCAAAACTCCGATAGGAGGCTGACAAAGGACTACTGATGCTGTTGGAATCTGACCTTACTGCACTCAAAATGGATTTTCTGGAGCTAAAGAACTCGAAATGGCGCGCTCTCAACAACGTTGGAAAGTAGACATCCAGAGATTTTTAGAAATATAAAATAGTCTATACTTTATTCGAGATTTTATGACTAAAATTGGCGCTCAACGCCAGTTCCATGCTGCATTCTGGAGTCAAACGCCAGAAACACGTCACGAACCAGAGTTGAACGCCCAAAACACGTTACAACTTGGCGTTCAACTCCAAGAGAAGCCTCAGCTCGTGGATAGATCAAGCTCAGCCCAAGCACACACCAAATGGGCCCCGGAAGTGAATTTATGCATCAATTACTTACCTCTGTAAACCCTAGTAGCTAGTTTAGTATAAATAGAACTTTTTACTAGTTTATTAGATATCTTTGATTGTATTATTCAATCTTTGGATGTTTAGTTCTTAGATCTGGGGGCTGGCCATTCGGCCATGGCTGGACCTTTCACTTATGTATTTTCAATGGTGGAGTTTCTACACACCATAGATTAAGGGTGTGGAGCTCTGCTGTACCTCAACTTTTAATGCAATTACTACTATCTTCTATCCAATTCGATTTATTCCTGTTCTAAGATATTCGTTGCTCTTCAACTTGATGAATGTGATGATCCGTGACACTCATCATCATTCTCACCTATGAACGCGCGTGACTGACAACCACTTCTATTCTACCTTAGACCGGGCGCATATCTCTTGGATTCCTTGATCAGAATCTTTGTGGTATAAGCTAGAATTGATGGCAGCATTCATGGGAATCCAGAAACTCTAACCTTGTCTGTGGTATTCCGAGTAGGATTCTGGGATTGAATGACTGTGTTGAGCTCCAAACTTCTGAAGGCTGGGCGTTAGTGACAGACACAAAAGAATCACTGGATTCTATTCCAACCTGATTGAGAACCGACAGATGATTAGCCGTGCTGTGACAGAGCATTTGGACCATTTTCACTGAGAGGATGGGATGTAGCCATTGACAACGGTGATGCCCTACATACAGCTTGCCATAGAAAGGAGTGATGAAAAACCAGAAGGAAGAAGTAGGAAAGCAGAGATTCAGAAGGAACACAGCACCTCCATACACCTATCTGAAATTCCCACCATTGGATTACATGAGTAACTTTATCTTTATTTTCTGTTTATTTTATTATCTTTATTTAAACCAATAATCTCTTAATCCAGTTAAATCCACCTGACTGGGATTTACAAGATGACCATAGCTTGCTTCATACCAACAATCTCTGTGGGATTGACCCTTACTCACGTAAGGTATTACTTGGACGACCTAGTACACTTGCTGGTTAGTTGTACGGAGTTGTGACAGTGAGATTCACGTTTGAGAGCACCAAATCTTTGGAGCCATTGTTGATGATCACAATTTCGTCCACCAGCCATAACTATTGTTCATACCCTGGGTCGAGCTGTTCGACCTAGGATGTTCTACCGACAAAGCGACCGACCTCTTCAGGAAAGAACAATCCGACCTCTTCTCAAAGAGCTCGGCCAAACTACCAGAAAAGCCCAATAAAGGGCCCAAACAGAAGAACACGACCCGAATTCAAGGGCAGCCCAAGCCTATAGAGATAAAGGCAGTTCCCTTAAAGATAAGATGGCCTCACTCGAAGATAAAGATAAGATAAGATAACTAACTTATCTTATCTAAGGAAGGTCTCTCTACACCATTATAAATACACTGGAGGACCCAGGTATAACTCATACTCTGATTCTACTCAATGCCTGCTTAATACCTGGTGGACGAAATTGTGATCATCAACAATGGCTCCAAAGGCTTGGTGCTCTCAAACATGAATCACACTTTATCACAACTCCGCACAACTAATCAGCAAGTGTACTAGGTCGTCCAAGTAATACCTTACGTGAGTAAGGGTCGATCCCACAGAGATTGTTGGTATGAAGCAAGCTATGGTCATGTTGTAAATCTCAGTTAGGCGGATAATAATTTATTATGGGAAATATAAAGAGATATTTGCTTAAATAATAAAGGATAGAAATACTTATGTAAATTAATGGTTGGAATTTCAGATAAGCGTATGGAAATGTTTGTCCCTGTTGAATCTCTGCTTTCCTACTGCTTTTATCCAATTTTATCACTCCCTTCTATTCCCTTCTATGGCAAGCTGTATGTAGGGCATCACCGTCATCAACGGATACATCCCATCCTCTCAATGAAAATGGTCCAAATACTCTGTCACAGCACGGCTAATCATCTGTCGGTTCTCAATCAGGTTGGAGTAGAATCCAGTGATTCTTTTGCGTCTGTCACTAACGCCCAGCCCTCAGGAGTTTGAAGCTCGTCACAGTCATTCAATCCTGGAATCCTACTTGGAATACCACAGACAAGGTTAGACTTTCCGGATTCCCATGAATGCCGCCATCAATTCTAGCTTATACCACGAAGATTCTGATTAAGGAATCCAAGAGATATGCGCCCGGCCTAAGGTATAACGGAAGTGGTTGTCAGTCACGCGCGTTCATAGATGAGAATGATGATGAGTGTCACGGATCATCACATTCATCAAGTTTAAGTGCAACGAATATCTTAGAACAAGAATAGATCGAATTGGATACAAAATAATAGTAATTGCATTGAAACTTGAGGTACAGCAGAGCTCCACACCCTTAATCTATGGTGTGTAGAAACTCCACCATTGAAAATACATGAGTGAAAGGTCCAGGCATGACCGAATGGCCAGCCCCCAAGACGTGATCAATAGTCTCCTAAGATGAATAATAAAATAAAACTGAGACCAAAGATGTCTAATACAATAGTAGATTATCCTATTTATACTAGACTAGCTACTAGGGTTTACAAGAGTCAGTAATTGATGCAAAAATCCACTCCCGGTGCCCACTTAGTGTATGTTTGGGCTGAGCTTGATCTATCCACGAGCTGAGGCTTCTTTTGGAGTTGAACGCCAAGTTGTAACTCGTTTTGGGCGTTCAACTCCGGTTCGTGACGTGTTTCTGGCGTTTGACTCCAGACAGCAACATGGAACTAGCGTTGAGCGCCAGTTTACGTCATCAAATTACAAATAAAGTATAAACTATTATATATTGCTGGAAAGCTCTGAATGTCTACTTTCCATCGCTTTTGAAATCGCGCCATTTGGAGTTCTGTAGCTCTAGAAAATCCATTTCGAGTGCAGGGAGGTCAGATTCCAATAGCATCAGTAGTCCTTTGTCAGCCTCCTTATCAGAGTTTTGCTCAGGTCCCTCAATTTCAGCCAGAAATTACATGAAATCACAGAAAAACACACAAACTCATAGAAAATTCCAGAAATATGAATTTATCATAAAAACTAATGAAAATATTCCTAAAAGTAACTAGATCATGCTAAAAACTACTTAAAAACAATGCCAAAAAGCGTATAAATTATCCGCTCATCAATACCCTTGCTAACTCAAGCATCAGAGTCCCTTGAACACAGCTACTTTTATGAGTCTTAGCCGTGGCCCTAAGCATTTCGTTTTCCAGTATTACCACCAGATACATAAATGTCACAGACACATAACTGGGTGAACCTTTTCCGATTGTGAATCAGCTTTGCTAGAGTCCCCAGTTAGAGGTGTCTAGAGCTCTTAAGCACACTTTTTTTGCTTTGGATCATGACTTTAACCACTCAGTCTCAAGCTTTTCACTTGGACCTGCATGCCACAAGCACATGGTTAGGGACAGCTTGATTTAGCCGCTTAGGCCTGGATTTTATTTCCTTGGGCACTCCTATCCATTGATTCTCAAAGTCTTGGATCCTTTTTACCCTTTCCTTTTGGTTTTAAGGGCTATTGGCTTTTTCTGCTTGCTTTTTATTTTTCTTTCGATTTTTCTTCGCAAGCTTTTGCTTTTTCACTACTTTTTCTTGCTTCAAGAATCAATTTCATGATTTTTCAGATCATCAATAACATTTCTCTTTGTTCATCATTCTTTCAAGAGCCAAAAATTTTAACATTCATAAACAACAAGATCAAAAATATGCACTGTTTAAGCATTCATTCAGAAAATAAAAAGTATTGTCACCACATCAATATAATTAAACTAAATTCAAGGACAATTTTCGAAATTTATGTACTTCTTGTTCTTTTGAATTAAAAACATTTTTTATTTAAGAGAGGTGAAGAATTAATGGAATTATTCATAACTTTAAGACATAGTTACTAACTACTAATGATCATGAAGTAGAGACACAAAACATAAATAGACATGAAGCATAAAAATAAAAAAAAAACAGAGAAATAAGAATAAGGAATGAGTCCACCTTAGTGGCGTCTTCTTCTTGAAGGACCAACAATGTCCTTAAGCTCTTCTATATCTCTTCCTTGCCTTTGTTGCTCCTCCCTCATTGCTCTTTGATCTTCTCATATTTCCTAGAGAATGATAGAGTGCTCTTGATGTTCCACCCTTAATTGTTCCACATTGTAACTCAAATCTTCTAAGGAAGTATTGAGTTGTTCCCAATAGTTGTTGGGAGGAAAGTGCATCCCTTGAGGCATCTCCGGGATTTCTTGGTGATGAGCTTCCTCATGCGTCCCTTGGGTTCCATGAGTGGGCTCTCTTGTTTGCTCCATCCTTTTCTTAGTGATGGGCTTGTCCTCCTCAATGAGGATGTCTCCTTCTATGATAACTCCAGCTGAGTAACATAGATGGCAAATAAGATGAGGAAAAGCTAGCCTTGCCGAAGTAGAGGACTTATCGGCTATTTTGTAGAATTCATGGGAGATGACTTTATGAACTTCTACTTCCTCTCCAATCATGATGCTATGAATCATGATGGCCAGATCCACAGTAACTTCGGATCGGTTGCTAGTAGGGATGATGGAGCGTTGGATGAACTCCAACCATC
>NC_029780.3:43256333-43257748 GCF_000817695.3 Arachis duranensis
CCATGGGCAAATTGAATGCCAACCTCACATTTTCCGGACTAAAATCTAAGTATTTCCCCCGAACCATTGTAAGATAGTTCTTTGGATTCGGGTTCATACTTTGATCATGGTTCCTAGTGATCCATGCATTGGCATAGAACTCTAGAACCATTAAAATCCTGACTTGTTGAATGGGGTTGGTTAGAACTTCCCAACCTCTTCCTTGGATCTCATGTCGGATCTCCGGATACTCATTTTTCTTGAGCTTGAAAGGGACCTTAGGGATCACCTTCTTCTTGGCCACAACATCATAGAAGTGGTCTTGATGGGCTTTGGAGATGAATCTTTCCATCTCCCATGACTCGGAGGTGGAAGCTTTTGTCTTCCCTTTCCCTTTTCTAGAGGATTCTCCGGCCTTGGGTGCCATCAATGGTTATGGTAAAACAAAACGCTTATGCTTTTACCACACCAAACTTAAAATATTGCTCGCCTTCGAGCAAGAGAAGAAAGAAGAGAAGAAGAAGAAGAAGAAAATATAGAGGAGAAGGGGAGGTGTAGGTTTCGGCCAAGGTATAGAAGAGGGGGTTGTGTTGTGTGAAAATGAAGTAGAATGGAAGGGTATATATAGGGAGGGGGTGAGGGTAGGTTCGGCCATTTAGGGTGGGTTTGGGAGGGAAAGATTTTTGAATTTTGAAGGTAGGTGGGGTTTATGGGGAAGAGTGGATGGATGTGAGGTAAGGTGGGAATATGTTAGGTGGGGATCCTGTGGGGTCCACAGATCTTGAGGTGTCAAGGATTTACATCCCTGCACCAATTAGGCATGTAAAATGCCTTAGCATACCATTCTGGCATTTAAACGCCGAAGTGGTGCACATTCTGGGCGTTCAACTCCCATGTGTAGCATGTTTCTGGCGTTGAACGCCAGTTCCATGCTTGTTACTGGCGTTCAGCGCCAGTTTTCCTCAGGGCATGATGAGCGGATATTTTATACGCTTTTTGGGGGTAATTTCATGTAGATTTTAGTATGTTTTAATTAGTTTTTAGTAGAATATTATTAGTTTTTAGGCAAAAATCATATTTCTGGACTTTACTATGAGTGTGTGTATTTTTTTGTGATTTCAGGTATTTTCTGGCTGAAATTGAGGGAGTTGAGCAAAAATCTGACTTAGGCTGAAAAAGGACTGCTGATGCTGTTGGATCCTGACCTCCCTGCACTCGGAATGGATTTTTTGGAGCTACAGGAGTCCAATTGGCGCGCTCTCAACGGCGTTGGAAAGTAGACATCCAGGGCTTTCCAGCAATATATAATAGTCCATACTTTGCGCGAAGATAGACGACGTAACTTGGCGTTGAACGCCAAGTACATGCTGCTGTCTGGAGTTAAACGCCAGAAAAACGTCATGATCCGGAGTTGAACGCCCAAAACACGTCATAAC
>NC_029780.3:43258034-43285194 GCF_000817695.3 Arachis duranensis
AACCTTGTCTGTGGTATTCCGAGTAGGATTCCGGGATTGAATGACTGTGACGTGCTTCAAACTTTAACTGGCTGGGCGTTAGTGACAGACGCAAAAGAATCAATGGATTCTATTCCAACCTGATTGAGAACCGACAGATGATTAGCCGTGCTGTGACAGAGCATAGGAACGTTTTCACTGAGAGGATGGGAAGTAGCCATTGACAACGGTGACACCCTACATAGAGCTTGCCTGGAAGGGACTTTGCGTGTGTTGAAGGATTTCAAGGAAGAGTTGAAGTCAGAGGACAAAGCATCTCCAGAACTCCAACATATTTCTCATTACTGCACAACAAGTAACGCTATTATTCTCTTTTATTTATCCAATAATTTTAAATACTTTGACTTCTTACAATTAAATCCAAATAATCTTATTGGCTTCCTGACTAAGATTAATAAAATAAACATTGATTGCTTCAAACCAATAATCTCCGTGGGATCGACCCTTACTCACGTAAGGTATTACTTGGACGACCCAGTGCACTTGCTGGTTAGTTGTGCGGATTACAAATTCGTGCACCAGGGCACATTCCTGGCGTTCAAATGCCAGGATGTTTGCTTGTTTCTGGCGTTCAGCGCCAGATCCATGCTCTGTTCTGGCGTTGAACGCCAGCCAGATGCACCTTACTGGCGTTTAAACGCCAGTGAGTCCTTCCTCCAGGGTGTGATTTTTCCTCTGCTGTTTTTTATTTTGTTTTTAATTTTAATATTTTTTCGTGACTCCTCATGATCATGAACCTACTAAAACACAAAATAATAATAAAATAAAAATAAAATTAGATAAATAAAAATTGGGTTGCCTCCCAACAAGCGCTCTTTTAATGTCACTAGCTTGACAGTGGGCTCTCACAGAGCTTTAGAGAAGTTCAAAGCATGATGAAGGTTTTCCAACACCAAACTTAGAGTTTGAATGTGGGGTCTTCTTAACACCAAACTTAGAGTTTGGTTGTGGCCTCCCAACACCAAACTTAGAGTTTGATTGTGGTGGCTCTTTTTGACTTTGTACTGAGAGAAGCTCTGTATGCTTACTATCTTTTGTTACAGAGGGATGGTCGTGTGCCTTAAACACAAGGTAGTCCCCATTCAATTGAAGGACTAATTCTCCTCTGTTAACATCAATCACAGCACCTGCTGTGGCTAGGAAAGTTCTACCAAGGATGATGCATTCATCTCCTTCCTTCTTAGTGTCTAGGATTATGAAATCAGCAGGGATGTAAAGGTCTTCAATCTTTACTAACATGTCCTCTACTAATCCATAAGCTTGTCTTACTGACTTGTCTGCCAATTGTAATGAGAATAAGGTAGGTTGTACCTCAATGATCCCTAGTTTCTCCATTACAGAGAGTGGGATAAGATTTATGCCTGACCCCAGGTCACATAGAGCTTTTTCAAAGATCATGGTGCCTATGGTACAGGGTATTAAGAATTTCCCAGGATCTTGTTTCTTTTGAGGTAGAGTTTGCAGAACCCATGTATCTAGTTCACTAATGAGCAAGGGAGGTTCACCTTCCTAAGTCTCATTACCAAACAACTTGGCATTCAGCTTCATGATAGCTCCTCGATATTGAGCAACTTGCTCGCCAGTCATAACTTCATCCTCTTCTCAGGAAGAATAGTCTTCAGAGCTCATGAATGGTAGAAGGAGATTTAGTGGAATCTCTATGGTCTCTATATGAGGCTCAGATTCCTTTAGGTCCTCAATAGGGAACTCCTTCTTTCTTGAGAGACTTCCCAAGAGGTCTTCCTCACTAGGATTTTCGTCCTTCTCCTCCCTTGTGCATTCGGCCATATTGATTACATCAATGGCCTTGCACTCTCCTTTTGGATTCTCTTCTGTATTGCTTGGGAGAATACTGGGAGGAATTTCAGTGATTTTCTTACTCAGCTGGCCCACTTGTGCCTCTAAATTTCTAATGGAGGATCTTGTTTCACTCATGAAACTTAAAGTGGCCTTAGACAGATCAGAGACTATGTTTGATAGGTTAGAGGGGCTCTGTTCAGAATTCTCTGTCTGTTGCTGAGAAGATGATGGAAAAGGCTTGTTATTACTTAGCCTGTTTCTTCCACCATTATTAAAGCCTTGTTAAGGCTTTTGTTGATTCTTCCATGAGAAATTTGGATGATTTCTCCATGATGAATTATAGGGATTTCCATAAGGTTCACCCATGTAATTTACCTCTGCCATTGCAGGGTTCTCAGGATCATAAGCTTATTCAAAAGCTGCCTCTTTAGTACTGTTGGATGCATTTTGCCATCCATTCAGACTCTGAGAGATCATGTTGACTTGTTAAGTCAACACTTTGTTCTGAGCCAATATGGCATTCAGAGCATCAATTTCAAGAACTCCTTTCCTCTGAGGCGTCCCACTATTCATGGAATTCCTCTCAGAAGTGCACATGAATTGGTTATTTGTAACCATGTCAATAAGTTCTTGAGCTTCTGCAGGCGTTTTCTTTAGGTGAATGGATCCACCTGCAGAATGGTCTAATGACATCTTAGAAAACTCAGATAGACCATAATAGAATATATCTAATATGGTCCATTCTGAAAACATGTCAGAAGGACACCTTTTGGTCATCTGCTTGTATCTTTCCCAAGCTTCATAGAGGGATTCACCATCTTTTTATTTGAAGGTCTGAACATCCACTCTAAGCTTGCTCAGCTTTTGAGGAGGAAAGAATTTATCCAAGAAGGCTGTGACCAGCTTATCCCAGGAGTCCAGGCTATCTTTAGGTTGTGAGTCCAACCATGTTCTAGCTTTGTCTCTTACAGCAAAAGGGAAAAGCATGAGCCTGTAGACTTCAGGATCTACTCTATTCGTCTTTACAGTCTCTTAAATCTGCAAGAACTCAGTTAAAAATTGGTAAGGATCTCAGATGGAAGTCCATGAAACTTGCAGTTCTGTTGCATTAGAGCAACTAATTGAAGTTTTAGCTCAAAATTGTTTGCTCCAATGGCCAGAATGGAGATGCTTCTTCCATCAAATTTGGAAGTTGGTTTAGTGAAATCACCAAGCATCCTCCTTGCATTATTGTTGTTGGGTTCGGCTGCCATCTCCTTTTCTTGTTCGAAAATTTCAGAAAGGTTATCTCTGGATTGTTGTAATTTAGCTTCTCTTAATTTCCTCTTCAGAGTCCTTTCAGGTTCAGGATCAGCTTCAACAAGAATGCCTTTTTCCTTGTTCCTGCTCATATAAGGAAGAAGAGAACAAGAAAAGAAAGAAATTCCTTTATGTTAGTAGAAGAAGAAAGGGAATAGGAGTGAAGAAGAATGAATAGGTAGGGGCAGTGATTTGAGATGAAGAGAGGTGAAGACAAGTGTTAGTAAATAAATAAATAAATAGAAGAAAGGGAGAGGGAAGAAATTTCGAAAATAAATTTGAAAAGAAATTAAATGATTTTCGAAAATAAAAGATAAGATAGAATTAAAATTAAAACAATTAATTAATTAAAAATAATTTTTGAAAAAGGGATGAGATATTTTCTAAAACTAGAGAGGGAAAAGTAGTTAGGTGGTTTTGAAAAAGATAAGAAATAAACAAAAAGTCAAATAGTTAGTTGAAAAAGATATTAAAGTCAAATTTGAAAAGATAAGACGATAAGAAGTTAGATAAGATATTTTGAAATTAAATTTTTGAAAAAGATAAAATTTTGAAAAAGATATGATATAAAAGATAAGATAAGATAGATTTAATTTTTAAAATTAATTACTTAACTAACAAGAAATTAAAAGATAAGATTCTAGAATTTAAAGATTGAACATTTCTTAACAAGAAAGTAACAAACTTCAAATTTTTGAATCAATCATATTAATTGTTAGCATAATTTTCGAAAATTTGAAATAAAATTAAGAAAAAGATTTTTGAAAAGTAATTTTCAAAATTTTCGAAAAAATAGAAAAAATGAAAAAGATATGATTTTTGAAAAGGATTTTAAAAAGATAAGATTTTTAAAATTGAAAATTTGACTTGACTTACAAGAAATAACTAATTTTAAAAACTTTTGACTAAGTCAACTCAAATTTTTGAAATTTTGGAGAGAAATAAGGAAAAGATATTTTTTATTTTTGAATTTTTGATGAGGAGAGAGAAAAACACAAAAGTGACCCAAAACATGAAAATTTTAGATCAAAACACAAGATGCATGCAAGAACACTATGAATGTCAAGATGAACACCAAGAACACTTTGAGAATCATGATGAACATCAAGAACATAATTTTGAAAAATTTTTGATGCAAAGAAAACATGCAAGACACCAAACTTAGAAATCTTTAATGCATGGACTCTAACAAACGAAAAATGCATATGATAAACAACAAACAACACAAAACAAGAAAATCATGAAGACTTACCAAGAACAACTTGAAGATCATGAAGAACACTGTGAATGCATGGATTTTTCGAAAAACTAATGCATAAATTTTAAAAACATGCAATTGACACCAAACTTAAAAATTGACTTAAGACTCAAACAAGAAACACAAGATATTTTTGGTTTTTATGATTTTATGACTTTTTTTTGTATTTTTGTAATTTTTTCGAAAATTAATTTTTTGAAAAACGAAAATAAAGAAAAAAATTTGAAAAATTTTTGAAAACTTTTTGAAAAGAAAATTACCTAATCTGAGCAACAAGATGAACCGTCAGTTGTCCATACTCGAACAATCCTCGGCAACGGCGCCGAAAACTTGGTGGACGAATTTGTGATCATCAACAATGGCTCCAAAGGCTTGGTGCTCTCAAACGTGAATTACACTTTGTCACATCTCCGCACAACTAACCAGCAAGTGTACTGGGTCGTCCAAGTAATACCTTACGTGAGTAAGGGTCGATCCCACAGAGATTGTTGGTATGAAGCAAGCTATGGTCATCTTGTAAATCTCAGTTAGGCGGATAATAATTGATTATGGGAAATATAAAGAGATACTTGCTTAAATAATAAAGGATAGAAATACTTATGTAAATTAATGGTGGGAATTTCAGATATGCGTATGGAGATGTTTGTCCCTGTTGAATCTCTGCTTTCCTACTGCTTTTATCCAATTTTATCAGTCCCTTCTATGGCAAGCTGTATGTAGGGCATCACCGTTGTCAATGGCTACATCCCATCCTCTCAGTGAAAATGGTCCAAATGCTCTGTCAGAGCACGGCTAATCATCTGTCAGTTCTCAATCAGGTTGGAGTAGAATCCAGTGATTCTTTTGCGTCTGTCACAAACGCCCATCCTTCAGGAGTTTGAAGCTCGTCACAGTCATTCAATCTCGGAATCCTACTCGGAATACCACAGACAAGGTTAGACTTTCCGGATTCCCATGAATGCCGCCATCAATTCTAGCTTATACCACGAAGATTCTAATTAAGGAATCCAAGAGATATGCGCCCGGCCTAAGGTAGAACAGAAGTGGTTGTCAGTCACGCGCGTTCATAGGTGAGAATGATGATGAGTGCCATGGATCATCACATTCATCAAGTTGAAGTGCAACGAATACCTTAGAATAGGAATAGATCGAATTGGATAGAAAATAATAGTAATTGCATTGAAACTTGAGGTACAGCAGAGCTCCACACCCTTAATCTATGGTGTGTAGAAACTCCACCGTTGAAAATACATAAGTGAAAGGTCCAGGCATGGCTGAATGGCCAGCCCCCAAGACGTGATCAATAGTCTCCTAAGATGAATAATAAAATAAAACTGAGACCAAAGATATCTAATACAATAGTAGACTATCCTATTTATACTAGACTAGCTACTAGGGTTTACAAGAGTAAGTAATTGATGCATAAATCCACTCCCGGGGCCCACTTGGTGTATGTTTGGGCTGAGCTTGATCTATCCACGAGCTGAGGCTTCTCTTGGAGTTGAACGCCAAGTTGTAACATGTTTTGGGCGTTCAACTCCGGTTCGTGACGTGTTTCTGGCGTTTGACTGCAGACAGCAACATGGAACTGGCATTGAGCACCAGTTTACGTCATCAAATCACGAATAAAGTATGGACTATTATATATTGCTGGAAAGCTCTGGATGTCTACTTTCAAACGCCGTTGAGAGCGCGCCATTTGGAGTTCTGTAGTTCCAGAAAATTAATTTCGAGTGCAGGGAGGTCAAATTCCAACAGCATTAGCAGTCCTTTGTCAGCCTCCTTATCAGAGTTTTGCTCAGGTCCCTCAATTTCAGCCAGAAATTACCTGAAATCACAGAAAAACACACAAACTCATAGTAAAGTCCAGAAATATGAATTTAGCATAAAAACTAATGAAAATATTCCTAAAAGTAACTAGATCATGCTAAAAACTACTTAAAAACAATGCCAAAAAGCGTATAAATTATCTGCTCATCAATACCCTTGCTAACTCAAGCATCAGAGTCCCTTGCAGGTACCCCCCACCCTCCGGGGATGAAGGAATCAGCACCACCATCAAGTCCAACAAATCGGATACAACCGTTCCGACCAGCACGGAAGATCTCATCCGAGATCGACCTACAGTTTCAGGTAACCCTCGGAACAACTATAACCAAAATGGCTGAACCTGGAGAGAGTGAAAAGGTAGTGATTCCCAGTGAGGAAGACCTCAAGGGACATCCACTGACCAATAATAAGTTTCTTATTGAGGAACCAAAGGAATCTGAGGCTCATACAGAGACCATAGAGATTCCACTGAACTTACTATTGTCATTCATGAGCTCTAATGAATATTCTTCCTCTGAAGAGGACGAAGACACTGTTGAAGAGTAAGTTGATCAGTATCTAAGAGCAATTATGAAGCTGAATTCCAAGTTATTTGGTAATAAGACTTGGGAGGATAAACCTCCATTGCTCATCAATGAACTGAATACATGGATTCAGCAGACATTGCCTCAAAAGAAACCGGATCCCGGAAAGTTCTTAATACCTTGCACCATAGGCACCATGACCTTTGAAAAGGCTCTGTGTGACCTTGGGTCAGGTATCAACCTCATGCCACTCTCTGTAATGGAGAAACTAGGAATCTTTGAAGTACAAGCTGCAAGAATCTCACTAGAGATGGCAGACAAATCAATAAAACAGGCTTATGGACTTGTAGAGGATGTCTTAGTGAAGGTTGAAGGCCTTTATGTCCCTGCTGACTTCATAATCCTAGACACTGGGAAGGATGAAGATGAATCCATCATCCTTGGAAGACCCTTGCTGTGATGGATGTGGACAGAGGAGAGTTAGTCCTTCAATTGAATGAGGACTACCTTATGTTTAAGACTCAATGATCTTCTTCTGTAGACATGGAGAAGAAGCATGAAAAGCTTCTCTCAATACAGAGTCAGACAGAGCCCCCACAATCAACTTCTAAGTTCGGTGTTGGGAGGCCATAACCATGCTCTGAGTATCTGTGAAGCTCTGTAAGAGTTTCCTGTCAAGCTATTGACATTAAAGAAGCGCTTATTGGGAGGGAACCCAATTTTATTTATCTATATTAATTACTTTTTCATTTTATTGTCCATTGTTAGTATATGTTTTCTTTAGGTTGATAATCATGTGAAGTCACAAGAACAGCTGTAGAATTAAAGCAGAATCAAAAAATAGTGTTAAAAATAGCACACCCTGGAGGACGAGCTTACTGGCGTTTAGACGCCAGTAAGGGTAGCAAAATGGGCGTTTAACGCTGATGCCAGGGCATCTTGGCTAGTTTTACTAGCCATTTTTGTATGCTTTAGGTTGGTTTCATGCATTTTCTTAGGAAATAAGAAAGTATTTGGTTGAAAATGCATTCATACCATGATTCAAGCAAACATTGTGAATTTTGAATGATTTCATGAGAATTATGCATGAATTGAATGATAAAATGAATGATGCATAATCTCATGATTAAGAGCAAGACTTTGATGCACTTTGTTTGATTGATTTCAGGTAACAAGAAGCAGAGAAGAGCCACATTAGTGCCACTAACGTGGAAGAAAGTAGAAGCCCCAACGTTAGTGGGAACGTTAACGTCATTAACTTTGAAGGAGGAGAGCATGAAAAGTTAGTGGCAACGTTAATGCCACTAACTTTGGTGAACCAAAAAAGGCCCACGTTAGTGGCCACATTAACACCACTAACGTGGGCATTAACATGGAAGAAGGGGGGTTTTTGTAGCGTTAGTGACAAAGGTAAGTGTCACTAATGCCCTCGAGCCTTGGCATGCCTACGTTAAGGGCCACATTAGTTACACTAACGTGGACCATTAACGTGGGAAAGAGGGGCAAGGAGCAGCGTTATTGGAAAAAGTGAGTGCCAATAACACTAGCGAAGGACTAAAAGCCTACGTTAAGGGCCACGTTAGTTACACTAACGTGGGCAAAATCTCACCCGATAGCCTGGCCATGCCTTCTTCAAAGAAGAATAACTTGAGCCAAAAGGCTCCAAATGAAGTGATTCTAGTGGCATTGGAAAGTAGGATTCCAGAGCTTTCTAAGCATATATGGCACTACATGGTGGACACTAAGTTTGAGGGAGAAAATCTGTCCCGAAAGTTCAAAGATGAACATGGTATCAACCTGTTTTAAGGCCAGCTGACCTTTTCACCTTCCAAGAGGTGTAACGCGAGCTGTAGAGCTTCAAATGATGCGCTTCCAAAAGTGTTGGAAAGTAGACATCCAGGGCTTTCCAAAGATATCTAATAGTATGGGTGGACACTAAGTTTGAACTTCAGAACCTAGCAATATTAATCCCCTGAACGCTAACGTTATTGTGGCTAACTTTGCCGATAACGCCTACGATTATGCCAGCGACCCTGTCCCCTTCAAAGAGGCATAACGTGAGTCACAGAGGTCCAATTGAGATGATTTTAGTTGCGTTAGAAAGCTGACATTCAGAGCTTTCCAATGATATATAATACTTTAGAGTGGGCAGGAAATTGGAGCACAAACAATGGGCATCCTTTAAGCCCCAAAAACACCAACTGGGTAGCAAGTGTGACGTTAGCCACACTAACTTCAGCACTAACGCCACACTTGTAGTGTTAGTGTGGCTAACGGTAGCACTAACATTAGCACCTGGACCTCAGCGTGATTCACTTCTCTTTTAAGGATCGCCCAACCTCAAGGAAGCAAGCCCACAAGTGTCAACCAATCAAGGCCACAAGAAGCATCTAGAATAGAAATTTTCATCTAATTGTAATTTGCTTTTAATTTTCATTTTATTTTGTAATTTAAGAGAGCCTATATAAAGGCCTTAGTTTTTACATTCAATTCATTTGGAAAATTAAAGCAAGGGGGAGAGAGTGAAGACCAATTCGAACTTTTATGAATTGGCACACTCTAAGGGGAGTAGGTCTTTAGACCCCTCTCCTCCTACACTTTTCTACCTTTTCTCTTCTTTTTCTTTTCTTAGTAGTAGTTTAATTCTAGTTTGTACTTTTCATTTATGAACTTTGAAGTTTCAATTTCAGTTTTAATCTTCATTTTTATTTTTCTGCACTTTCTTCCTTTTTTGTTTGAGTAGAGCAATGAATAACTAACTCTTTTCATTGGGTTAGAGAGCTCTGTTGTATTTAATGGATCAATTGTAGTTTTTATTATTCTTCCTCTTTCTTTTTTCTTGATTTTACTTGAGAGCTTTCGATCTTCATCCAATTGGGTAATTGTCTCGGAAGAGAAATTGCTCATACTTGGATTTCCTCTGAACCTTGGAAGAGGAATAAGGAAATCATGCTAGAAATGCTCTCTCACATTAGATTAAGTTGGGGGTTGGATGGATATTGTGACATTTAATCCTACCAATACTTTGATCTATGAATGTGTATGGTATAATCAGTGACCAAACTTCATCTCTTCCCATGAGCAATTAAATCAAGGAATTGGGAAATTGTTCAAGTTTAGAGAGATTGGATTGCCAAGGAATTGGGATCCAATCACACTTAAGATTTCTAAGGAGATCAATGAATGCATTGATTAAGGAAGAGATGAGAATGAACTTGATCCAGAGGATTGCAATATCTCTTGATCTCAATGTTCATTTTATTTTTAGTTCTTACATTTACTTTTCTTGCCATTTTACTTTTCTGCACTTTATTGCTTTCTTTACTTTTATGCCATTTACATTTCCTTGTTACTTATCACTCCAATATGATTCGTCTAACTAGGATACTCAATTAACCATTGATTGCTTAATCCATTAATCCCTGTGGATTCGACCTCACTCTATTGTGAGTTTTTACTTGACAACAATTCGGTATACTTGCTGAAGGGAAATTTGTTGAGAGACAAGTTTTCGTGCATCAAACGCCCAGTCTGGCAGCATTCTGGGCGTAAAACACCAGAACTGGCAGCCAGACTAGCATTTAACGCCAGAAATGCCACACAGAGGGCATTTAAACGCCAGAAAGGTGCAGGGATGAGAAATTCTTGACACCTCAGGATCTGTGGACCCAACAAGATCCCCACCTACCCCAACTCACTCTCTCCCTTCTTCACACTTCTTTTGCTCGAGGACGAGCAAACCTTTTAAGTTTGGTGTGGGAAAATCATTGCTTTTTGTCTTTCCATAACCATTAATGGCACCAAAGACCGGAGAAACCTTTAGAAAGAGGAAAGGAAAGGCAATTGCTTCCACCTCTGAGTCATGAAAGATGGAGAGGTTCATCTCAAAGGTCCATGAAGACCACTTCTATAAAGCTGTGGCCAAGAAAAAGGTGATCCCCGTGGTCCCATTCAAGCTTAAAAAGAGTGAATATCCAGAGATTCGACATGAGATTCGAGGAAGAGGTTGGGAAGTTCTCACCAACCCCATCCAACAAGTCAGAATATTAATGGTTCAAGAGTTCTATGGTAATGCATGGATCGCTAATAACCATGATCAAAGTGTGAACCCAAACCCAAAGAATTGGCTCACAGTGGATCGTGCGAAATACTTGGATTTCAGTCCGAAAATCGTGAGGTTTGCATTCAACTTGCCAATGATGCAAGGAGATCTTCATCCTTTCACAAGAAGGGTCAACTTTGATCAAAGGTTGGACCAAGTTCTTGTGGACATCTGTGTGGAAGGAGCCCAATGGAAGAGATACTCCAAAGGCAAGCCGGTTCAATTGAGAAGGCTAAACCTCAAACCCATGGCTAGAGGATGGTTAGAGTTCATCCAACGCTCTATCATTCCCACTAGCAACCGGTCCGAAGTAACTGTGGATCGGGCTATCATGATCCATAGTATCATGATTGGAGAGGAAGTGGAGGTTCATGAGATCATACCTCTAAAACTATACAAGGTGGCTAACAAGCCTTCCACTTTGGCAAGGTTAGCCTTTCCTCATCTTATCTGTCACCTATGCAATTTAGCTGAAATTGTCATAAAGGAAGACATCCTCATTGAAGAGGACAAGCCCATCACTAAAAAGAGGATGGAGCAAACAAAAGAGTCCACTCATGGACCTCAACAAGAGCATGATGAAGTCCCTCATCAAGAAATCCCTGAGATGCCTCAAGGGATGCATTTTTCTCCACACAACTATTAGGAGCAACTCAACACATCTTTAGGAGATTTGAGTTCTAATATGGAGCAACTAAGGATGGAGCACCAAGAGCACTCCATTATCCTCCATGAAATTAGAGAGGACCAAAGAGCTTTGAGGGAGGAGCAACAAAGGCAAGGAAGAGATGTTGAGGAGCTCAAGCACTCCATAGGATCTTCAAGAGGAAGAACTAGCCGCCATCATTAAGGTGGACCCGTTCTTTAATTTTCTTGTTCTTATTTTTCTATTTTTTGGTTTCCTATGCTTGATGTTTTTGTCTATATTTGTGTCTTTATTACATGATCATTAGTGTCCAATGTCTATGTCTTAAAGCTATGAGTGTTCCATGAATCCTTCACCTTTCTTAAATGAAAAATGTTTCTATTTGAAAAAGAAGAAGAAGTACATGGATTTCAAATTTCATCTTGAAATTAGTTTGATTATTTTGATGTGGTGGCAATACTTTTTATTTTCTGAATGAATGCTTGAACAGTGCATATTTTTTATAGTGAAGTTTATGAATGTTAAAATTGTTGGCTCTTGAAAGAATAATGAAAAAAGAGAAATGTTATTGATAATCTGAAAAATCATAAAATTGATTCTTGAAGCAAGAAAAAGCAGTGAAAAACACAAAGCTTGCGAAAAAAAAAAGAAAAAAAATGGCAAAAAATAAAGAAAAAAGAAAGAAAAAGAAAAAGCAAGGAGAAAAAGCCAATAGCTCTTTAAACCAAAAGGCAATAGCAAAAAGCCAGTAACCCTTTAAACTAAAAGGCAAGGGTAAAGAAGATCCAAGGCTTCGAGCATTAGCGGATAGGAGGGCCTAAAGGAATAAAATCCTGGCCTAAGTGGCTAAATCAAGTTGTCCCTAACCATGTGCTTGTGTCATGAAGGTCCAAGTGAAAAGCTTGAGACTGAGTGGTTAAAGTCATGATCCAAAGCAAAAGAATGTGATTAAGAACTTTGGACAACTTTAACTAGGGACTCTAGCAAAGCTGAGTCACAATCTGAAAAGGTTCACCAAGTTATGTGTCTGTGGCATTTACGTATCCGGTAGTAATACTGGAAAACAAAATGCTTAGGGTCACAGCCAAGACTCATAAAGTAGTCGTGTTCAAGAATCAACATACTAAACTAGGGGAATCAATAACACTATCTGAATTCTGAGTTCCTATGGATGCCAATCATACTGAACATCAAAGGATAAAGTGAGAAGCCAAAACTGTTCAGAAGCAAAAAGCTACTAGCCCCGCTCATCTAATTAGAACTAAACTTCATTGATATTTTGAGATTTATTGTATATTCTCTTCTTTTTATCCTATTTTGTTTTTAGTTGCTTGGGGACAAGCAATAATTTAAGTTTGGTGTTGTGATGAGCGGATAATTTATACGCTTTTTGGCATTATTTTTAGGTAGTTTTTAGAATGTTTTAGTTACTTTTTAGTATATTTTTATTAGTTTTTATGAAAAAATCATATTTCTGGACTTTACCATGAGTTTTTGTGTTTTTCTATGATTTTAGGTATTTTCTGGCTGAAATTGAGGGACCTGAGCAAAAATCTAATTCATATGCTGAGAAAGGACTGCAGATGCTGTTGGATTTTGATCCTCCTGCACTCGAAGTAGATTTTCCAGGGCTACAGAAACCCTATTGGCGCTTGCTCAATTGCGTTGGAAAGTAGACATCTTGGAATTTCCAGCAATGTTTAATAGTCCATACTTTGACCGATATTTGATGGCCCAAACTGGCGTCTAACGCCTACCAGAGACCCTTTTCTGGCGTTAAAGGCCGGAACTGGGACCAGAACTGGAGTTAAACGCCCAAACTGACATCCAAGCTGGCGTTTAACTCCAAGGATGGCCTATGCATGTGGAAGCTTCAAAGCTCAGCCCAAGGACACACCAAGTTGGCCCCGGAAGTGGATTTCTGCACTATCTGCACTTAGTTACTTATTTTTTGTAAACCTAGTTTACTAGCTTAGTATAAATAGCACTTTCTACTATTGTATTTGAAGTCTTTGACCTTTTGGGAATTCTTCCAACCCTTTTTGGAGGCTGGCCATTTGCCATGTCTAGACCATTTTGTTCTTATGTATTTTCTACGGTGGAGTTTCTACACCTCATAGATTAAGGTGAGGAGCTCTGTTGTTCTTCATGAACTAATGCAAGTATTATTGTTTCTCTTTCAATTCACGCCTACTTCTTCTCCAAGATATACTCTCGTACTTAATTCAATTAAGTCAGAATGAAGGGGTGACCTGTTACAATCACCCACTATCTTCATTACTCGCTTAGCT
The DNA here is from genome assembly GCF_000817695.3 of Arachis duranensis. Lineage (NCBI taxonomy): Eukaryota > Viridiplantae > Streptophyta > Magnoliopsida > Fabales > Fabaceae > Arachis > Arachis duranensis. Next base: position 43,271,824 of record NC_029780.3, read on the forward strand.
AAGATCCGCGTGCCTGACAACCACAAAGTGATCTACATGATGTTCAACGTAGTCATTGGACGACAGCCGGAGTATATTCTCTTGGGTCTCTGATCCGCGATTCACATCGTCTCTCCTGACAACAGCGCATCCGAATTTGAGATTAGAACCTTCGTGGTATAGGCTAGAACCAATAGACAGCATTCCTGAGATCCGAAAAGTCTAAACCTTGTCTGTGTTATTCCGAGTAGGATCTGGGAAGGGATGACTGTGACGAGCTTCAAACTCATGACTGTTGGGCAGTATGACAATGTGCAATAGGATCAATGGATCCTATTCCGACACAAGTGAGAACCGATAGATGATTAGCCCTACGGTAGCTGTGCCTGGTATTTTTCATTTGAGACGAGAAATCCGACAATTGATTAGCCGTACAGAAATCGTAGCCGGAACATTTTCACTGAGAGGATCTTACAGCTTGCCATGAAAGGGAGCACTCATGGTTGGATGAAGACAATAGGAAAACAGAGGTTCAGAAGCAACAAAGCATCTCCAAACGCTTATCTGAAATCCCTACCAATGAATTACATAAGTATCTCTATGTTAATTTCCGTTTTATTTATCTTTTAATTATCAAAACCTCATAACCATTTGAATCTGCCTGACTGAGATTTACAAGATGACCATAGCTTGCTTCAAGCCGTCAATCTCCATGGGATCGACCCTTACTCACATAGGGTATTACTTGGACGACCCAATGCACTTGATGGTTAGTTGTGCGGAGTTGTGAAAAGTGTGATCACAATTTCGTGCACAAATCAACATGAAAGAGACATCAAAGGGAAATTGGAAAGAAAACTAAGAGAGCAAAGATGTAACAACAAGAAATTATAGTGGAAACAAGATGAAAGTAAGTGATTAAACCTAGATCTAGAGAAGAATTAAACCTAATCCTAGTCCTAATTCTAGAGAGAATGGAGAGCTTCTCTCTCTAGAAACTACCTCTAAACTAGCCTTAAGTTTATTTATCCCCTTTCCCCTTCAATCCTTGGTCCTTTTAGTCTTTTCCCGCCAAAATTCAGCTCAAAACTGGGCGAGGAGCACTTCTGAATTAACCAGGCACGATTTCACTAAAGAAGTCACGTGCGAGCATCGACACATACGCATGGTCACGCGTACGCGTCGCTTGGCATTTTTGCTATCCACGCGTACGCGTCATGTACACGTACACGTTGCCTTGCAACTTCAGATTCACGCGTACGTGTCTGTTGCATGTGCGCGTCGATGAGTGCATCCCAAATCCTTGGTTTTCCATGATTTCTCCACTTTGCATGCTTTTCTCTTCACTCCTTTGATCCATTCCTAGCCTTTTCATCCTAAAATCACTAACAAACACATCAAGGCATCCAGTGGAATCAAAGGTGAATAAAAATTAACAATTTAAGGGCCTAAAAAGCATGTTTTTAGACTTAAGCACAATTTAGGAGAAAATTATGAACCATGCTATTTTCTTGAATAAATGTGGAGAAAATGGATAAAATCCACCTAAATTAAGCACAAAATATACCACGAAATAGTGGTGCATGATGCGCTCTCAACGGCGTTGGAAAGCTAACTTCCAGAACTTTCCAGCAATATATGATAGTCTATACTTATTATGGGAAATGATGGCCCAAAACAGGCGTTGAACGGCCAAAACACCCCTCTTTCCGGCGTTCAACTCCCCAAATAGAGCAAGCTAGCATTTGGATGCCCAAAAGGGATCAAACTCGGCATCCAACGCCCCAAGAGGATCACTAGGATGTGGATTCACGAAAAGCTCAGCCCAAACACTCACAAAGTGGGCCTGAAAGTGGATTTTCTCACCCTTTAGTTTAGTTTATCATATTTTTGTAATTTTTAATTATGAGTAACATCTTTTAGGTGTAGTATCTTATTATAAATAAGAGACCTCCTTCCTCCTGAGGATCATGCCTCCCAGGAGGAGAGAAGCACAGACACATTACTACTATTATTTTTTGTAAGCTCTGAGCAACTAAACCTCCTAGGTTAAGGTTAGGAGCTCTGCTGATTCTTATGGATTAATAATATTACTATTTCTATTTCAATATATGTTTGATTCCATTCTAAGATATATCTTCGTTCTTCAAACTAATCAAACCGGGTGGAACGAGAGTATGACTCATTTTCTACATGGGTTCTTGTGAGTCTCTAGCGGGATAGCATTAAATCATAAGCTTGATTATACATCTCTTAGACGACTAATCCACGACTTCATTGGGGACATGGGAACATCTGTTCAGCCGAGGTACAGGGCGATTACGGCCTTTGTGGTATAGACTCGAATCATAAAGCTTTATTCTCTAATCCGTAAGATCCGACATTGTCTGTGACATTTTGAGTATGATCACCAGGGATTGAATTGCTAGAGCTTCACCCTCATTCAGATTGGATGACCATTAGCACCGACATGTGATTTGAAGTAGAGGAGATTAATGACCACTAGCCCTGATGTTAATCACTTACAGTTTGCCATGGAATGATTCACCATTGTTGGGGTAGACAGTAAGAAAAGTTGATTCATAAAGAAGAAACATCTCCGAAGCCTCAACTGATTTCTTATCATTATCTTCAGACCAATTCAGTAATTCTTTTCTTATTCTATTTTTATGTGTTTTTCGCAACCACTATCTTTTCTATCCGCCTGACTAAGATTTGCAAGATAGCCATTTCTTGCTCAATCCGACAATCCTCGTAGGATTCATGTAACGGCCCAATTTTCAGTATGTCTAGATTATACTGGAAATCGAGCATTATTGGTACACAAAATCGTGAGTTCACACTTTTCTCACAACTCCGCGCAGCTGACCAGCAAGTGCACTAGGTCGTCCAAGTAATACCTTACGTGAGTAAGGGTCGATCCCACGGAGATTGTCGGCTTGAAGCAACCTATGGTCATCTTGTAAATCCCAGTCAGGCGGATTCAAATGGTTATAAGGTTTTGATAATTAAAAGAGAAATAAAACATAAAATAGGATAGAGATACTTATGCAATTCATTGGTGGGAATTTCAGATAAGCGTACGGAGATGCTTTGTTCCCTCTAAGCCTCTACTTTCCTATTGTCCTCATCCAATCTTGCGTACTCCCTTCCATGGCAAGCTGTCTATTGGTGGATCACCGTTGTCAATGGCTACCATCTGTCCTCTCAGTGAAAATATATCCGCTACGGTTTCCCGCATGGCTAATTAGTTGTCGGTTCTCAATCGTGTCAGAATAAGATCCATTGATCCCTTTGCACACTGTCACTGCACCCAACAGTCCCAAGTTTGAAGCTTGTCACAGTCATCCAATCCCAGATCCTACTCAGAATACCACAGACAAGGTTTAGACTTTCTGGATCTCAAGAATGCTGCCAATTGATTCTAGCTCATACCACAAAGACTCTGATCTCACGGAATGGAAGGCTCTATTGTCAAGAGAGGCAACCATGCATCGTGGACCAGGAGGCCAAGAGATACACACTCAAGCTCTTGTAAATAGAACAGAGGTGGTTGTCAGGCACGCGTTCATAAGGGAGGATGATGATGAGTGTCACGGATCATCACATCCATCAGGTTGAAGTACGAGTGAATATCTTAGAACAAGAATAAGCGTGAATTAAATAGAAAAACAATAGTACTTTGCATTAATTCATGAGGAGCAGCAGAGCTCCACACCTTAATCTATGAGGTGTAGAAACTCCACTGTTGAAAATACATAAGTGATGAAGGTCCAGGCATGGCCGAATGGCCAGTCCCCAAACGTGATCAAAAGATCAAAAGTGATCCAAAGATAGTGTCAAAAATGATCTAACGATATGAATACAATAGTAAAAATTGCTATTTATACTAAACTAGTAAACTAGGTTTACAGAAAATGAGTAACAAGTGTAGATAGTGCAGAAATCCACTTTCGGGGCCCACTTGGTATGTGTTTGGGCTGAGCATTGAAGCTTTCACGTGCATAGGCCCTTTTTGGAGTTTAAACGCCAGTTTTGGTGCCAGTTTGGGCGTTTAACTCCAGCTTTGGTGCCGGTTCTGGCGTTTTACGCTAGAAAAGGGTCTCTGGTGGGAGTTTGGACGCCAGTTTGGGCCATCAAATCTCGAGCAAAGTATGGACTATTATACATTGCTGGAAAGCCTAATATGTCTAATTTCCAACGCAATTGAGAGCAACCCAATTGGGCTTCTGTAGCTCCAGAAAATCCACTTCGAGTGTAGGGAGGTCAGAATCCAACAGCATCTTCAGTCCTTTCTCAGCCTCTGAATCAGATTTTTGCTCAGGTCCCTCAATTTCAGCCAGAAAATACCTGAAATCACAGAAAAACACATAAACTCATAGTAAAGTCCAGAAATGTGATTTTTGAATAAAAACTAATAAAAATATACTAAAAAGTAACTAAAACATATTAAAAACTGTGTAAAAACAATGCCAAAAGGCGTATAAATTATCCGCTCATCAGTTACCAACTTGTCTTCCTAATTGTTATCTATTATTTATTATATGAGCCTGATTCGCTGTTAAAAATGTAGTTATTTTCTGAGGTACTTTTTTTTGAAAATGTTTGGATTAATAGACGGAATCATTCATAATCAACTCACAACTGATAACAGATAAAACAGTTATAAACAACCACACATAAATACATCACAAGCAGCTAACAACATTCAGTGATCCAGCCTTTATTTAAGTATAGACTTTTAGTTAGAACACCCCTTGATATAGCTAGATAATAACTATATACATATATATACATACAACATCCCAGGTCCTGACCTGTCCAAGAAGTCCCTAAGCTGGCACCCAAGCTAGCCTAGACTTTATACTCACGTAGTCCCTCTAAACTATTAAAGCGAGGGAAAATACGTTCTAGGCCTTCAAAACTTAGGTCAGGTGGAATGTCATCAAAAGGTGGATGGTCGTCTACTACTCCTCTGCACGATCATATGTCATCAAAGAGCGTCTCTCAAGTACTTCATCGAGTGGCCACATAACAGCAACATCGTATGGAGGACTTAGGCTAAATTTTGTAGATAAGCGGGGTGCAGACGTTGGCTGGCCTCACAATATGTACATATAAACAGGTAACGGAGTTCACTCTAGACTCAGAAGACTACCTAGAGCAGAATCCTCTATGCAGAAGGATCATCAATGAACTATGAAAGGGTACTCTTGCTTCCATCTGAGGGTGAAGGGAGAGAGAAGGGGTAAGAACTGGGGAGTTCTTAGTAGGGTGGGGGTTATTAGTTAAGTTCATTAATTCCATGTTGTTTAGCAGACAAATAGTAGAATACCGAGAAGCAGTAAACAAAATAAATAGATAAATAGAGAAAATAGAGAAAAGAGAAACAAAAACACAAACAAAAGAATACAAGAAAACAAAACACAGACACAATGTATAGAATACAAACAAAGAAAGCATACATTATCGGTTACATACCTGCTCCCGATGTTACCCGGAGTCCTTTGACCAGGTAAGGCTTCCCTGTTGGCAATGCCCCTCGCAAGAGTCCTTTGACTTGTGAGGCAAACCACTGCAAGAGTCCTTTGACTTGCAGGGCGGCACTAGCAACCCACTGTAAAAGTCCTTTGACTTGCATGGTGGAGCTAGTTAACTTATATCTGCCCAACACACTCACTGTAAGAGTCCTTTGACTTACAAGAGCACACACACACTCTCACTATAAGAGTCATTTGACTTATAGGAGTATATGCTAGTTGTGTTTTCTCGATACCTCTGTAAGAGTTCTCTGACTTACAGAATAGCATTATAGCTAAGTATCCCAGGGAAGCATTCTCAGTGGTCGTACCACCATCTATCTGACTGCTTCTCTGCAGTAGATTCTTACATAATCATTCTCATTGTCATCATTCATTGTCATTCTCATTATTCATCATCACTTTCACATTATTATGCAGTACCTCTTTCTTTCTCTGTTTAATCATGCTATACAAACTCTACAGCTTTTACCTTTACAACATCTTAACTTAAACCATTTCTTTGTATCAGATTACTGATGAGCGGATAATTTATACGCTTTTTGGCATTGTTTTTAGATAGTTTTTAGTAGGATATAGTTACTTTTAGGGATGTTTTCATTAGTTTTTATGGTAAAATCACATTTCTGGACGTTACTATGAGTTTGTGTATTTTTCTGTGATTTCAGGTATTTTCTGGCTGAAATTGAGGGACCTGAGCAAAACTCTGATAAAAGGCTGTCAAAGGACTGCTTATGTTGTTGGATTCTAACCTCCCTGCACTCGAAATGAATTTTCTAGAGCTACAAAACTCTAAATGGCGCGCTCTTAACGGCGTTGGAAAGTGGACATCTAGAGCTTTCCATCAATATATAATAGTCCATACTTTATTCGAGATTAGATGACGTAAACTGGCGCTCAACGCCAGTTCCATGCTGCATTCTGGAGTCAAATGCCAGAAACACATCACGAACCAGAGTTGAACGCCAAAGATACGTTACCACTTGGCATTCAACTCCAAAAGAAGCCGCTGCACGTGTAAAGCTCAAGCTCAGCCCAAGCACACACCAAGTGGTCCCCAGAAGTAGATTTCTGCATCAATTACTTACTTCTGTAATCCTTAGTAGCTAGTCTTGTATAAATAAGACATTTTATTATTGTATTAGACATGCTGGATGCTAGATCCTAGATTATATTTTTGATCCTGTGATCAAGTTTTTGGGGCTGGCCATTCGGCCATGCCTGGACCTTCATCACTTATGTATTTTCAACAGTGGAGTTTCTGCACACCCTAGATTAAGGGTGTGGAGCTCTGCTGTACCTCAAGTTTTAATGCAATTACTACTATTTTCTATTCAATTCAGTTTATTCCTATTCTAAGATATTTGTTGCACTTCACCATGACGAATGTGATGATCCGTGACACTCATCATCATTCTCACCTATGAACACGTGATTGACAACCACTTCCGTTCTACCTTAGGCCGGGCGCATATCTCATGGATTCCTTAATCAGAATCTTCGTGGTATAAGCTAGAATTGATGGTGGCATTCATGAGAATCCGGAAAGTCTAAACCTTCTCTGTGGTATTCCGAGTAGGATTCAGGGATTGAATGACTGTGACGAGCTTCAAACTCGCGATTGTTGGGTGTGATGACAAACGCAAAAGAATCAATGGATTCTATTCCGACATGATCGAGAACCGACAGATGATTAGCCGTGCCGTGACAGAGCATTTGGACCTTTTTCACTGAGAGGATGGGATGTAGCCATTGACAATGGTGATGCCCTACATACAGCTTGCCATGGAAAGGAATAAGAAGGATTGGATGAAGGCAGTAGGAAAGCAGAGATTCAAAAGGAGCACAGCATCTTCATACGCCTATCTGAAATTCCCACCAATGATTTACATAAGTATTTCTATCTTTATTTATTATTATTATTCGAAAACTCCATAACCAATTATTATCTGCCTAACTGAGATTTATAAGATGACCATAGCTTGCTTCATACCAACAATCTCCGTACATGAATGCCATTATCAGAAATCCCAATTTTGCCTATCAAGTTTTTGGCGCCGTTGCCAGGGATTGTTCGAGTTTGGACAACTAACGGTTCATCTTGTTGCTCAGATTAGGTAATTTTCTTTTTGTTTTATTTTCAAAAATTTTTCAAGAATTCTTTCAAAAAAAATTCTCCTTTTATTTTCGAAAATTATTCAAAATTTTTAAGAATGAATTCTAGAGTTTCATGGTAACATGTTGAAGCCTGGTTGGCTGTAAAGCCATATCCAAATTCTTTTGGATTGAGGCTTCCACTTGTCAACATAAAAGGCATGTATATGGAGTTGGATGAAGTATCAGCTGTTGCATGCCTGATTTATATCCTAAAGCTGGCTGGCTATTAAGCCATGTCCAACCCTTGGATTGGAGTTTTAAGCTAACATTGAAAGATTCCTGGAATTCTTCTTAAAAATTTTTGAAATTCTTATTTTCTTTTTCCTATATGTTTTTCGAAAAAAATAAAAGAAAATACAAGAAAATCATAAAAAAATCAAAAATATTTGTGATTCTTGTTTGAGTCTTGTGTCATGTTTTAAGTTTTTTGTGTCAATTGCATATTCATCTTGTTCTTGCATTTTTCGAAAATTCATGCATTCATAGTGTTCTTCATGAGCTTCAAGTTGTTCTTGGTAAGTCTTCTTGTTTGATCCTTAAATTTTCTTGTTTTGTGTTATATAATATTTTTCATGTGCATTTTTGCATTTATAGTGTCTAAACATGAAAGATTTCTAAGTTTGGTGTCTTGCATGTTTCTTTGCATTAAAAGTTTTTCAAAAAATATGTTTTTGATGTTTATCATGATCTTCAAAGTATTCTTGGTGTTCATCTTGACATTCATGGTGTTCTTGCATGCATCATTGGTTTTGATCCAAAATTTTCATATTTTGGGTCATATTTGTATTTTTCTCTCTCATCATTAAAAATTCAAAAATAAAAAAATATATTTTCCTTATTTCTCTCAAAATTTCAAAAATTTGAGTTGACTTAGTCAAAAATTTTTTAAAACTTAGCTATTTCTTATAAGTCAAGTCAAATTTTCAATTTTAAAAATAATATCTTTTCAAAACTTTTTCAAAAATCAAATTTTTTTCATTTTTTTATTATTTTCGAAAATTTTAAAATTATTTTCAAAATCTTTTTCTTATCTTTACTTCAAAATTTCAAAAACTTTACTAACAATTAATGAGATTGATTCAAAAATTTGAAGTTTGTTACTTTCTTGTTAAGAAAGGTTCAATTTTTAAATTCTAGAATAATATCTTTTAGTTTCTTGTTAGTCAAGTAATCAAATTTTAATCTTAAAAATCAATTCTTTTTAAAATATCTTTTATATCATATCTTTTTCAAAATTTTATCTTTTTCAAAAATTTGATTTCAAAAATCCTTTCTAACTTCCTATCTTTTCAAAAATTGAATTTCAAATCTTTTTCAACTAACTAACTGATTTTTTGTTTGTTCTAATATTTTTTATCTTTTTCAAAACCACCTAACTACTTTCCCTTCTCTAATTTTTGAAAATTCCTCACCCCTTTTTAAAATTCTTTTTTTAATTAATTATTTCAAATTCTAATTCTAATTTTATTTCTTCCTTTAATTTTCGAAAATCACTAACTTATTTTTCAAAATTATTTTTCGAAAACTCCTCCCTTTCATATTCTTCTATTTATTTATTCATTTGCTAACACTTCTCTTCATCTCAAGAATCTGAACCTAACCTTGTGTTTGGATTCTTACCTTTTCCTTCTTCTATTCCCTTTTTCATCTACTAACATAAAGGAATCTTTCTACTGTGGTAAAGAGGATCCCTATTATTATTTTCTATTCCCTTCTTTTTCATATGAGTAGGAGCAAGGACAAGAATATTCTTGTTGAAGTAGATCCTGAACCTGAAAGGACTCTGAAGAGGAAACTAAGAGAAGCTAAATTACAACAATGCAGAGACAACCTTACAGAAACTTTCGAAAAGGAAGAGAAGATGGCAGCCGAAAATAATAATGCAAGGAGGATGCTTGGTGACTATACTACACCTACTTCCAAATTTGATTGAAGAAGCATCTCAATCCCTGCCATTGGAGCAAACAATTTTGAGCTGAAACCTCAATTAGTTACTCTACTGCAACAAAACTGCAAGTTCCATGGATTTCCATCAGAAGATCCCTACCAGTTTTTAACTGAGTTCTTGCAGATTTGTGAGACTGTTAAGACTAATTGAGTAGATCCTAAAGTCTATAGGCTCATGCTTTTCCCTTTTGCTGTAAGAGACAAAGCTAGAATATGGTTGTATTCACAACCTAAAGATAGCCTGGACTCATGGGATAAGCTGGTCATGGCCTTCTTGGCTAAGTTCTTTCCTCCTCAAAAGCTGAGCAAGCTTAGAGTGGATGTTCAGACCTTCAAACAAAAAGATGGTGAATCCCTCTATGAATCTTGGGAAAGATACAAGCAGATGACCAAAAGGTGTCCTTCTGACATGCTTTCAGAGTGGACCATTATGGATATATTCTATTATGGTCTATCTGAGTTCTCTAAGATGTCACTGGACCATTCTGCAGGTGGATCCATTCACCTAAAGAAAATAAGCTCAAGAACTTATTGACATGGTTGCAAATAACCAATTCATGTACACTTCTGAGAAAAATTCCGTGAACAATGGGATGCCTCAAAAGAAGGGAGTTCTTGAAATTGATGCTCTGAATGCCATATTGGCTCAGAACAAAATGTTGACTCAGCAAGTCAACATGATTTCTCAAAGTCTGAATGGATGGTAAAATGCATCCAACAGTACTAAAGAGGCATCTTCTGAAGAAGAAGCTTATGATCCTGAGAACCCTGCAATGGCAAAGGTAAATTACATGGGTGAACCTTATGGAAACACCTATTATTCATCATGGAGAAATCATCCAAATTTCTCATGGAAGGATCAACAAAAGCCTCAACAAGGCTTTAAGAATGGTGGAAGAAATAGACTCAGCAATAGCAAGCCTTATCCATCATCTTTTTAGTAACAGATAGAGAATTATGAGCAGAGCACCTCTAACTTAGCAAACTTACTCTCTGATCTGTCTAAAGCCACTTTAAGTTTCATGAGTGAAACAAGGTCCTCCATTAGAAATCTGGAGGCACAAGTGGGCCAGCTGAGTAAGAAAATCACTGAAACTCCTCCGAGTACTCTCCCAAGCAACACTGATGAGAATCCAAAAAGAGAGTGCAAGGCTGATGAGCAGATAATTTATACGCTTTTTGGCATTATTTTTAGTATGCTTTTAGTATGTTTTAGTTAGTTTTTATTATATTTTTATTAGTTTTTATTTAAAATTCACTTTTCTGGACTTTACTATGAGTTTGTGTGTTTTTCTGTGATTTCAGGTATTTTCTGGCTGAAATTGAGAGACTTGAGCAAAAATCTGATTCAGAGGCTGAAAAGGGCTGCAGATGCTGTTCGATTCTGACCTCCCTGCACTCGAGGTGGATTTTCTCGAGCTATAGAAACCCAATTGGCGCGCTCCCAATTGCGTTAGAAAGTAGACATCCAGAGCTTTTCAGAAATATATAATAGTCTATACTTTGTCTGTGGTATTCTGAGTAGGATTTAGGGATTGAATAACTGTGACGAGCTTCAAACTCGCGATTGTGGGGCGTTAGTGACAGACGCAAAAGAATCACTGGATTCTATTCTGACATGATCGAGAACCGACAGATGAATAGCCGTGCTGTGATAGAGCGCGTTTCGACCCTTACTCGCGTAAGGTTTATTACTTGGACGACCCAGTGCACTTGCTGGTTAGTTGTGCGAAGTTGTGATAAAGAGTCTAGATTGCAATTGAGCGTACCATGTTGATGGCGCCATTGATGATCACAATTTCTTGCACCAAGTTTTTGGCGCCGTTGCCGGGGATTGTTCGAGTTTGGACAACTGACGGTTCATCTTGCTGCTTAGATTAGGTAATTTTATTTTATGTTTAAGCTTTTTACTTTTCGAAAATTTTTCAAAAATACAAAAAAATATTTCTATTTTGTTCTTCAGAGTTTTTAAGAATGGATTCTAGAGTTTCATGATGATTTGTTGAAGTCTGGCTGGCTATACTTATCATCACAAGAGCTTGTTGATTTCTATCAATTTTGCTGTTGTGAGCAATGATCTGCTAAAGTCTAAGACTAGCATTGCAATGATTCCTGGAATTCTCATTAAGAATTTTGAACCATTGTTTTTCTTTTCCACTCAATTTTCGAAAAACCACAAAAAAAAATTTATAAAATCTTAAAATCAAAAATATTTTTATGTTTCTTGTTTGAGTCTAGTGTCTAATTTTAAGTTTGGTGTCAATTGCATGTCTTCATTCTTCTAATTTTCGAAAATTACATGCATTATGTTCTTCATTGATCTTCAAGTTGTTCTTGATGATTTCGTTGCTCTGATCTTTAAATTCTCTTGTCTTGAGTGTTTTGTTGTTTCTCATATGCATTCTCAATTTGTTAGTGTCAATAGTATACAAACTTCTAAGTTTGGTGTCTTGCATGCATTGTTTATTTGATCTTAGTTTCATTTTGATTATTCCTCATCATTAAAATTCAAAAAAATTTTTAATTTGTGTCTTTTCAAGTCAATAATACAGAGAATTGAAGATTCAGGACATGCATCAGATGAATTATACAGAAAAAGCTGGGCGTTCAAAACGCCTAGTGAAGAAGGAAAACTGGCGTTTAAACGCCAGCCAGGGTACCTAGCTGGGCGTTTAACGCCCAAAAGGGTAGCATTTTGGGCATTAAACGCCAGAATGGATACCATTCTGGGCGTTTAACGCCAGGATGATACAAGAGGGAAGATTTTGTTTTTAATTCAAATTTTTTTTTCAAGTTTTCATAATTTTTCAAATCAAATCTTTTTCAAACCATATATTTTCAATCATATATTTTCAAAATCAATTTCTTTCCATTCTCAAAAATACTTGCCTACAATTAATGACTTGATTCAACATTTCAAGTATGTTGCCTTTTCTGTTAAGAAAGGTTTAATGTTTGAATCATATCCTTTAAATTTCTTGTTAGCCAAGTCATTAATTTTAAAAATCAAATCTTTTTAAATTGTTTCTCAATCATATCTTTTCAATCATATATTTTTAAAACCATAATTCTTCAATCATATCTTCTTAATCACACCTTTTTCCAAATAATTTTCAATCTTTTTTATTTCTAATTTCAAAATCTTTTTAAAAAATCACTTTATTTCTTTCCCAACTTTAATTTTCGAAAATCATTCTTCAATTTTTCAAAATTTCTTCAAAATCTTTTAATTTATTTTCGAAAATTCTTCCCCTCTTCTCACATTCTTCTATTTAAGGACTAACACTCCTCCACTATCAACAATTCGAACTCTATCTCTCTTGATAAGTTCGAATTCTTCTTCTTCTACCTCCTCCTTCTATTCTTCTTTTCCTCTGACATCTCAAGGAATCTCTATACTGTGACATAGAGGATTCCATATTTTCTTGTTCTCTTCTCTTTCAGATGAGCAGGAGCAAAGACAAAAGCATTCTTGTTGAGGCTGACCCTGAACCTGAAAGGACCTTGAAGCAAAAGCTAAGAGAAGATAAAGCACTACTCTCTGTAGAGGACCTAACAGAAATCTTCAAACAAGAAAAAGAAATGGTAGCCGAAAATAACAACAATGCCAACAATACAAGGAAGGTGCTGGGTGACTTTACTGCACCTACTCCCGACTTCTATGGGAGAAGCATCTCTATCCCTGCCATTGGAGCAAACAACTTTGAGCTTAATCCTCAATTAGTTTCTCTAATGCAACAGAATTGCA
>NC_029780.3:43285401-43287735 GCF_000817695.3 Arachis duranensis
TGGTGCACGAAATTGCAATCACACTTTTGCAATTCCGCACAACTAACCAGCAAGTGCACTGGGTCGTCCAAGTAATACCTTACGTGAGTAAGGGTCGATCCCACAGAGATTGTCGGCTTGAAGCAAGCTATGGTTATCTTGTAACTCTTAGTTAGGATATCAATAATTCTCAGGTTTAATTGTGAAAAGTAAAAGAACATGAAATAAATACTTGTTTTGCAGTAATGGGGAACAGGTTGAGGTTTTAGAGATGCTCTATCTTCTGAATCTCTGCTTTCCTACTATCTTCTTCTTCATGTACGCAAGGCTCCTTCCATGGCAAGCTGTATGTAGGGTTTCACCATTGTCAATGGCTACCTCCCATCCTCTCAGTGAAAATGTTCAACGCGCTCTGTCACAGCACGGCTAATCATCTGTCGGTTCTCAATCAGGTTGGAATAGAATCCAGTGATTCTTTTGCGTCTGTCACTAACGCCCAGCCTTCAGGAGTTTGAAACTCGTCACATTCATTCAATCCTCGAATCCTACTCAGAATACCACAGACAAGGTTTAGACCTTCTGGATTCTCTTGAATGTCGCCATCAATTCTAGCTTATACCACGAAGATTCTGATTAAGGAATCCATGAGATATTCACTCAATCTAAAGTAGAATGGAGGTGGTTGTCAGGCACACGTTCATAGGTGAGAATGATGATGAGTGTCACGGATCATCACATTCATCAAGTTGAGGAACAAGTGATATCTTAGAATAGAAGCAAGTGTGATTGAATGAAAAACAGTAGTAATTGCATTAATCCATCAAGACACAGCAGAGCTCCTCACCCCCAACCATGGGGTTTAGAGACTCATGCCGTAGAAGATACAATAAGAAACGCGTAATGTGTCATGATGTCAAGATACAAAGTCAAAAGGTCCTATTAATAGTGAACTAGTAACCTACGGTATACAGAAATGAGTAAATGACATAAAAATCCACTTCTGGGGTCCACTTGGTGTGTGATTGGGCTGAGAATTGAAGCTTTCATGTGTAGAGACTTTTCCTGGAGTTAAACGCCAGCTTTTGTGCCAGTTTGGGCGTTTAACTCCAATTTTTGTGCCAGTTCCGGCGTTAAACGCTGGGAATTCTGAAGCTGATTTTCAACGCCGGTTTGGGCCATCAAATCTCGGGCAAAGTATGGACTATTATACATTACTGGAAAGCCCAGGATGTCTACTTTCCAACCCAATTAATAGCGCACCAATTGGGCTTCTATAGCTCCAGAAAATCCACTTTGAGTGTAGGGAGGTCAGAATCCAACAGCATCTGCAGTCCTTTTTCAGCCTCTGAATCGGATTTTTGCTCAGGTCCCTCAATTTCAGCCAGAAATGACCTAAAATCACAGAAAAACACACAAAATCATAGTAAAGCCCAGAAAAGTGAATTTTAAATAAAAACTAATAAAAACATACTAAAAATTAACTAAAATGTACAAAAAACATACTAAAAACAGTGCCAAAAAGTGTATAAATTATCCGCTCATCACAACACCAAACTTAAATTGTTGCTTGTTCCCAAGCAACTGAAAATCATTTAGGATAAAAAGAAGAGAACATACTATAGACTCCAAAATATCAATGAAACTTAGCCCCAATTAGATGAGCGGGACTAGTATCTTTTTGCTTCTGAACAGTTTTGGCATCTCACTTTATCCTTTGAAGATTAGAATGTTTGGCATCTATAGGAACTCAGAATTCAGATAGTGTTATTGATTCTCCTAGTTAAGTGTGATGATTCTTGAACATAGCTACTTTATGAGTCTTGGCTGTGGCCCAATACACTCTGTCTTCCAGTATTACCACTGGATACATACATGCCACAGACACATAACTGGGTGAACCTTTTTAGATTGTGACTCAGCTTTGTTAGAGTCCCCAATTAGAGGTGTCCAGGGTTCTTAAGCACACTCTTTTTGTCTTGGATCACTTTTTATCTCTCTCTCTTTTTTTCTTTTTTTTTGAATTCACTGCATTTTCTTGCTTCGAGAATCAATTTGATGATTTTTCAGATCCTCAATAACATTTCTCCT
Organism: Arachis duranensis; assembly: GCF_000817695.3. Taxonomy (NCBI): domain Eukaryota; kingdom Viridiplantae; phylum Streptophyta; class Magnoliopsida; order Fabales; family Fabaceae; genus Arachis; species Arachis duranensis. The sequence continues at coordinate 43,287,469 of NC_029780.3, forward strand.
TTTCCATCATTCTTTCAAGAGCCAACAAGTTTAACATTCTTTAATCAACAAATTCAAAAGACATATGCACTATTCAAGCATTCATTCAAAAAATAAAAAGTATTGTCACCACATCAAGCTAATTCAACTAGTTTCAGAGATGAATTCGAAATCCTGCACTTCTTGTTCTTTTGTGATTAAAGCATTTTTCATTTAAGAGAGGTGATGGATTCATAGGACATTCATAGCTTTAAGACATGAACCTTAAATTTTATTAATCATGAATTA
>NC_029780.3:43287910-43296950 GCF_000817695.3 Arachis duranensis
CTCGCTCAACTTGTGGGGTATTTGACCCTTCAAGGGAGAGCTTCTGGCGCTTCAGCTCCTGTAGCTTACGCCCCTGCTTCTCTTGTTCCTTCAGCAATTTGCAGAGCATGCATTTTTGATTCTGCTGTTGTTCCTTAATTTGTTCCATAGCTTCTTGCAGCTTGGCAACAGATGCTTCTAGGTGGGTCCAGTAGTCAATTTCAGGGAGTTAAGGGAGGAACTCATGCACCCTCCTTTTGATAGAATTATCTTGCATTTGTCCTTCCATTGACTTCTTGGTGATTGGATGTTCAATTGGGATGAATTCATCTACTCCCATTCTCACCCCAGCATCTTTACATAGCAAAGAGATTAAGCTTGGGTAAGCTAGTTTGGCTTCAGTGGAATTCTTGTTTGCAATTGTGTAAATCTCACAAGCAATCAGATGATGAACCTCCACTTTTTTTCCCAGCATAATGCAATGAATCATCACTGCTCTCTTGATAGTGACCTCAGAACAGTTGCTAGTGGGCCATATGGAACGCCCAATGAAGTCTAGCCAACCTCTTGCAATTGGTTTGAGATCTCCCCTCTTGAGTTGGTTTGGGACACCTTTTGAATTGGTTGTCCACTTAGTTCCAAGGAGGCATATGTCCTCTAGAACCTGGTCCAAACGCTTATCTACTCTCACTATTTTCCTATTAAAGGATTCTGGATCATCTTGTAGTTGAGGTAGCTTGAAGAACTCTCTTATTTTGTCATGGTGGAAATAAATAATTATTTTGTGGTAATGGTCTGCATGTTCTTTGGTTAAGAACCTCTCTTGACTCCAAAGATCCTTTAGAGCATTCTCTTTCTTGCCTCTAGAATTGGTTTGTCTTCCTTTGGGAGCATTCTCTTTCTTGCCTCTAGAATTGGTTTGTCTTCCTTTGGGAGCATTCTCTTTCTTGCCTCTAGAATTGGTTTGTCTTCCTTTAGCAAAATGGGCGTTAAACGCCAGTCTGGTGCCATTTTCTGGCGTTAAATGCCCAGAATGGTGCCAGACTGGGCATTTAACGCCCATTCTGCTACCCTTACTGGCGTTTAAACGCCAGTAAGCTCCTCCTCCAGTGTGTGCTATTTTTAATGTTGTTTTTGAGTTTGCTTTGATTTTTGCAGTTATTTTTGTGACTCTACATGATCATCAACCTAAAGAAAACATAAAATAACAATGCAAAATGGAAATTTAAGATAGATAAGTAAAAATTAGGTTGCTTCCCAACAAGCTCTTATTTAATGTCACTAGCTTGACAGTGAGCTCTCATAGAGTCTCACAGATACTCAGAGCATGATGATGGCCTCCCAACACCAAACTTTGAGTTTGAATGTGGGGGCTTTGGTTGACTCTATATTGAGAGAAGCTTTTAATGTTTCTTCTCCATGTGTACAAAAGGAGATCCTTGAGCCTTAAACACAAGGTAGTCCTCATTCACTTGAAGGATTAATTCTCCTCCGTCAACATCAATCATAGCTTTTGCGGTGGCTAGGAAGGGTCTGCCGAGGATGATGGATTCATCATCGTCCTTCCCAGTGTCTATGATTATGAAGTCAGCAGGGATGTAAAGGCCTTCAACCTTTACCAAGACATCCTCTACAAGTCCATAAGCCTGTTTCTGTGATTTGTCTCCCATTTCTAGTGAGATTCTTGCAGCTTGTACCTCAAAGATTCCCAGTTTCTCCATTACAGAGAGTGGCATGAGGTTTATGTCTGACCCCAAGTCACACAAAGCCTTCTCAAAGGTCATGGTGCCTATGGTATAGGGTATTAAGAACCTTCCAGGATCCTCTTTCTTTTGAGGTATCTTCACCTGAGCCAATGCACTTAGTTCATTGGTGAGCAAGGGGGATTCATCCTCCCAATTCTCATTACCAAATAACTTGGCATTCAGCTTCATGATTACTCCAAGGTACTTAGCAACTTGCTCTTCAGTAATGTCTTCATCCTCTTCAAAGGAAGAATACTCATCAGAGCTCATGAATGGCAGAAGTAGGTTCAATGGAATCTCTATGGTCTCTGTATGAGCCTCAGATTCCCTTGGTTCCTCAAAGGGGATCTTCTTTTTGTCCAGAGGACATCCCATGAGGTCTTCCTCACTGGGATTCACGTACTCTTCCTCCCCTGTGCATTCGGCCACTTTGGTTATGGTTATGGCCTTGCACTCTCTCTTGGGATTTTCTTCTGTATTGCTTGGGAGAGTGCTAGGAGGAGTTTCAGTAACCTTCTTACTCAGCTGACCCACTCGTGCCTCCAGATTTCTAATGGAGTATCTTATTTCATTCATGAAACTTAGTGTGGTCTTAGATATATTAGAGACTATGGTTGCTAAGGCAGAACGGCTCTGCTCAGAGTTCTCTGTCTGTTGCTGAGAAGATGATGGGAAAGGTTTGCTATTGCCAAACCTATTTCTCCCACCATTATTGTTATTGAAGCCTTGTTGAGGCTTCTGTTGATCCTTTCATGAGAAATTTGTGTGATTCCTCCATGAAGAATTGTATGTATTTCCATAGGATTCTCCCATGTAATTCACCTCTTCCATTGCAGTATTCTCAGGGTCATAAGCTTCTCCTTCAGAGGAGGCTTCTTTAGCACTACCGGATGCAGCTTGCAATCTAGTCAGATTCTGAGAAATCATATTGACTTGCTGAGTCAATATTTTATTCTGAGCTAATATGGCATTCAGAGTATCAATCTCAAGAACTCCTTTCTTCTGAGTTGTCCCATTATTCACAGGATTTCTTTCAGAAGTGTACATGAACTGGTTATTTGCAACCATTTCAATGAGTTCCTGGGCTTCTACAGGTGTCTTCTTCAGATGAATAGATCCACCTGCAGAATGGTCTAATGACATCTTGGATAACTCAGACAGACCATCATAGAAGATACCTATGATGCTCTATTCTGAAAGCATGTCAGATGGACACCTTCTGATCAATTGCTTGTATCTTTCCCAAGCTTCATAGAGGGATTCACCTTCCTTCTGTTTGAAGGTTTGAACTTCCACTCTAAGCTTACTCATCTTTTGAGGTGGAAAGAATTTAGCTAAGAAGGCATTGACTAACTTTTCCCAAGAGTTCAGGCTATCTCTAGGTTGTGAGTTCAACCATATACTAGCTCTGTCTCTTACAGCAAAAAGGAAAAGCATGAGTCTGTAGACCTCGAGATCAACTCCATTGGTCTTAACAGTATCACAGATTTACAAAAATTCAGCCAAGAACTGATGAGGATCTTCCAATGGTTGTTTGGTCAAATGGCAGGAATAGAGATGCTTCTCCCATAGAAGTCAGGAGTAGGTGCAGTAAAGTCACCAAGCACCATTCTTGCATTGTTGGCATTGTTGTTATTTTCGGCTGCCATGTCTTCATCTTTTTTCAAAAAACTCTGTCAGGTCCTCTCCAGAGAATTGTGCTTTAGCTTCTCTTAGCTTCCTCTTCAGAGTCCTTTCAGGTTCAGGATCAGCTTCAACAAGAATGCCTTTATCTTTTTTCCTACTCATTTGAAAGAGAAGAGAACAAGAAAGTATGGAATCCTCTATGTCATAGTATAGAGATTTCTTGAAGTGTCAGAGGAAAACAGGAATAGAAGGATGAGGTAGAGAGAAGAATTCGAACTTATAGAGAGAGAGGGGGTCCGAATTATCAAAGGATGATAAGTGTTAGTGTTTAAATAGAAAAAGATGAGAGAGAGAGTTTTCAAAAATTAAAAAGACTTTTGAAAAAGTGGTTAGTGATTTTCGAAAATTGTAAGTGAAAAAGTGGTTAGGTGGTTTTGAAAAAGATAAGAAATAGTAATTAGTTGAAAAAGTTTTGAAAATCAATTTTGAAAAGATAAGAAGTTAGAAAAGATTTTTGAAATCAAGATTTAAAAAGATATGATTTAAAAAGATATGATTGAAAAGATATGGTAGGTTATTGAGAGCATTGACACGTACGCGTGAGGCACACGTGCGCGTCGGTGGCCTTGTGCCTTGGACACAAAGTTGGCACACTTCAGGCACAACTCTCGGGTTTTTGGCTAGGGGTGGAAATTTTGAATCCACGCGTATGCGTGGATGAAGCGTGTGCGTGGATGGTTGAAAATACTTGGGTCACGCGTACGCGTGGGGCATGCGTACGCATGGGTTGGTGCTCTATTTTTCAAAATTTTTCCAAGTTCTTGCACCAAGCCAAGCATTTCAAACCTCCAAACAGCTACCAAAACACCATAAAACCCTATTTAACATACTAGACTACTAACTAAACTCAACTAACCAATCAAAGCATGAAATTAAACTAATTACCAATATGTACAAAAGAGAAAATGAAAAGATTTAACCATAGTGGGGTGTCTCCCACCTAGCACTTTTGTTTATTTTCCTTAAGTTGGACTTTTGGGGAGCTCCTTATCAAGGTGGCTTGTGCTTAAATTCATCTTGGAACATCCACTAATGCTTGAGTCTCCAATAAGCTCTATTCTTCAAAGATAATGCCATCAAGCTTTGATTGAATTCTCCACAAGCTAAGGGCTCCCAAAAGTGATCCTCATGTATTCCCAGATCCCATATATTGTTTCTACACCCATCTTTAAATTGCTCATCATTATTCCAATTGGGTGGCAAGCAAGACGAATTCTCAATGAAGTGACCAAACATCCTTCTAGACCCACCTAATTGCTCACTAGTCCAACCCTTGTATTTAACCCTTGAAGTATCAGCCAAAATGAGCCTTGATTTACAACGCTAACCACTTAACATCTTTCTTTTACGCTTCATCCCGCAAAGTTCTCTAAGTTGGTCATCGGTTTCAAGCAAGCCATATTCGAGTGGAATAATAAAGCTAGTAGAAATGAATTTTACCAAATCAAATGTAGAAGTAGATGACAACCTAGGCAAAGGAGCTTCCAAAGGTCTTGGCAAAGCGTATCTCGTCCTCCTTTTTCTAAGAACCTCCACCTCTTCACAAGATTTCTCAAATTCAACCCTTTTTTCATCAATTTTATCTTCTTTACCAAGAGGATTTAATGCTTGATCTTCAATTCCAAGGGAACTCAATTCTCGCTCTATCCCATCAAACTCTTCATATGGAATATGATTTGGAGGATGTGCACTTTCCTCCTCAACACCAACTTTAATCTTGTTGGAAGGATTTTCTATGACCTTAGATTCCCATGGAGACTTCGCATCTCCCAAATCTTCAACCACTTCTTCCTTGTCCTCATCAATCATAGGTTCCTCCAATTGTTCCAACACAAAGTAACAATCCTCATTTTCCACTGAAGTTTTCAATCTCTCCTTCATGCTATGATCTTCATTTGTTTCTCCACATGTGGCCGTGGGAGTTCCTTGAGTGCTCAAGCATTGGGAGGCTAATCGGTTTACCACCTCATTTAAGGCGGCCATGGATTCTACTACCTCCCTTTTCATTTCTCTTTGTTCATGAAGGTATAAAATGAGAGGATAATCCATTGGGGCTTGGGGTGGATAGGAGGGTTCATTATTTTGGATGAGGGGTTCATAACATGAAGGTGGTTCTTCTTGGAAGGGTTGTGGTTGTTCAACACTATCTAACGTTTCCTCTTGTTGCACAACACACTCTATGGTGGCTTCTCCACAATCATCCTTGAACATGTTTTGCTTGGGACATGAATCCCATGAGTATATCTTCTGACACATGGTTGCTTAAAGTCGGTCCATTGTTTCTTTGAGGCGATCTTGTTCCAAATTGCAAGCATAGGTAAGATCTTCTTGCTCTTGAATCGATGGACATGAATATTCTTCCATGGAAGATTGTGGTTGAAAGTAAAATTCATCTTGTGAGTGGAAATTTGCATACATTGGAGGTGGTTCCTCTGGGTCATAGTGTGGAGGTGGTTATTGGAATTGTTGATATTGTAGTGGTTCCATATATGGCTCATATGGCTCAGAAGGTGGTTGGTATGATGGATATGGATTAGGGTCATATGGAGGTGTTTGGTGAAAAGGTGCTTGTGAGTATGGTTGATGGCTATGTTGAGAGTGTGGCTCATAGGCATATGGTGGTGGTTCTTGATAGTGACAAAGAGATTCACCATAGCCATTTGATTGATATGCATCATAGAATGGCTCTTGTTCATAGTGCATTGGTGGAGGTTATTTCCAAGAGGATTGATCATATACATATGGCTCCTCCCACCTTTGAGTGTCCCATCCCTGATACACATCTTCATTGAAGCTTCCATTTCCTACAACATAGTGAGAACCAAACTCATATCCAAAGTGAGAATTCATGATGAAAAGGAAAAACAAGAAACAAAAGCTAACAAGAAACAATGAAGTAAAGTCCTAAAACTAGCAAAAACTAACAAACAATCCAAAAATCAAGCTATTCACAATATTCACATATATACAATAACCAGTAACATAACACCATTGCGATTCCCCGACAACGGCGCCATTTTGATGAATGAATTTTTGTGTGGTATAGAATTTCACAAATGAAATCTTGTTGCAAGTATAGTTTCCAAACCAACTAAAATCCATCAAAAGGAATTGCAGGGAAGTGTTCTTGCTATTAGTTATGAGTTGTATATTTTGGGGTTTTGAATAAGAGATATGAAAAGTAAATTGCAAGAATTAAAATAACAACTAAGAAAGCTCTTGGCAAGGTATGAGAACTAAAAGTTATATCCTCATTATCCTCCTCAATTGTGATATCAATTGTCCATTGCTCCCACTTACTCAACCTCTAACTATGAAGGAAAGTCAAGTGGATAAATCGATTTGATTCCTCAAGTCCTAGTCAACTCCTAAGGAAAGACTAGCTTTAGTGGAATTCAAATCAATTAGCAACTCCTAATTATCAATCAAAAAGAGACTTTGATAACTCCAAAGTCTCTAATTACTCAACGAAAGCCAATAGGAGAAAATTCTACTCTAGCATCCTTTCAAGCATTTAATCAAACACTTGGAAGGTATAAAAGGAAAGCATAGTAGAATGACAACAAGAATGAAATCTAATAACTACTAATTACAAGGAAATAAAAAATAACAAAACAATTAAGCAATAAGAGAAATCAAAACATGAATTGCATTAAAGGGAAATAGATGAACAAGAGTGCATCAATATAAAAGTAAAGAATTACAAGAATTAAAGTACAAAACTAGAGAGAGGAAGAGTAGAGGAGCAAGAATTGAGAAAGAAAAAGTAAATCAAAGCATAAATTAAACGTAGATCTAGAGAAGAATTAAACCTAATCCTAATCCTAATTCTAGAGAGAAGAGAGAGCTTCTCTCCCTAGAAACTAATTCTAAACTACTTCTCAAACTAAACGATGACTAATATGTAAAAGTGTGTTGATCCCCTTCTAATCTTTGGGTTTAATAACATCAGAAGTGAGTTGGATTTGGGCATGGGAAGCCTAGAATTCGCCCTCAGCATTTTCACTTTAATGAAGTCCAGTGCGAGCACCAACGCATAAGCTTCGATGGCATTTTCGTTCCATGCGTATGCTCCATGTACGCATACGTGTCACCATGTGACTCCAATTCCACGCGTGGGCATCTACTGCACTTGCGCGTTGATCTCAGCATCCCAAATCCTTAGTTTCCTATGATTTCTCCACTTGCATGCTTTTTCTCTTCATCCCTTTGATCCGTTCCTAGCCTTTCCATCCTGAATTCACTTAACAAACATATCAAGACATCTAGTTGAATCAAAGGTAAATTAGAATTGGCAAATTAAAGACCTAAAAAGTATGTTTTCACACTTAAGCACAATTTTGGAGACAATCATGAAACCATGCTATTTCATTGGATAAATAATGTGGGTAACAGGTGATAAAATCCCCTAAATTAAGCACAAGATGTATCACAAAATAGTGGTGCATCACTTTCAATGGAAGATCCACATCAGTTTCTAGCTGAGTTCTTACAGATCTGTGATACTGAAAAGACTAATGGAGTTAATCCAAAAGACTAGTGGATGGGTATGTGGCTATAACCCTCTAAGCATTTGATTTGGGAAGTGCATGTGGTATAATCAGTGACCACACTTCATCTCTTCTCATGAGCAATTGACCAAGGAATTGGCTATTGATCAAGATTTGAGAGATTGAATTGCAAGAAATTGTGATTCAATCACTTAAGATTGCTAAGGAGATCAATGAGTGAATTGATTGAGGAAGAGATGAAAATGAAATTGATCCGGAGAATGCAACATCTCCTAAGCCCAATGAACTCCCCATTTCTGATCTTACCCATTCTCTTTATTTTCTGCAATTTACTTTTATGAGCAATTCCCCCATTCCCATTTACAATTCGGCTATTTACTTTCAGTCATTTACTTTCTCGCCATCTTAATTTCTACAATTATCAACTCTATTCATGGATTCGCTCAACTAGATCATTCCTCTAATTAAAGTTGCTAGATCAATCAATCCCTGTGGGATTCGACCTCACTCTATTGTGAGTTTTTACTTGACGACAAATTCGGTACACTTGCCGAATGTGCTTGCACTCTGTTGGTTGTATGACAGGGAGAAGAAGCGGAGCTTCAACTTTCTTTGATTCTGAACCTGAGAGAACCTTCTTAAGATTAAGAAGGGAGGCAAAAGAAAAACGTGTAGTGGGTGCTGAAGAAGAGGATGGAACACTGTGAAGAATACTTTGAAACAACCATGGAAGACCATCGTGAGGAAGAGGTGCACAACCATGGTGGAGGAGGTAGAGCAAATCCTGGTGGGGAAGATAGAAGAGTCTTGGGCTCTTACATTAACCCAAACCCAGGGAACTGCGGAAGTAGCATCCAAAAACCAACCATCTATGCCAACAACTTTGAACTAAAGCCACAGCTCATCACCCTTGTTCAGAACAATTGCTCGTTCGGAGAAGGTGTCCAAGAAGACCCCAACCAACACTTAAACACCTTCCTGAGAATATGTGACACAGTGAAGTCCAATGGCGTTCAACCTGACGCCTATAGACTGTTGTTGTTCCCATTCTCTCTCAGAGACAAGGCAACCAAGTGGTTGGAGTCTTCTCCAAAGGAGAGCTTGACAACTTGGGATGAT
>NC_029780.3:43297171-43301596 GCF_000817695.3 Arachis duranensis
TGGGGTAATCAACAAGACCAAGGCCAAGAGCAGAGACGTCACAACCCCAACAACAATACAGCCCATTCCTTATTTAATGACCAAATCTCTAAAATTGAAACCCTGCTTGAGAGCATATGCAGAAACATCCAAGACAGTAAAGCATTCCGAGAGGAAGTGCAGTCAAATATGCAGAACCAAGATGCTGCCATTGAGAAGCTTGAAACACAAGTTGGTTACCTATTCAATCGGACTTCTGGCAACAACAGAAGTAAAAAGGAGGAGTGTCAAGCTATCACTCTAAGGAATGGGAAGGAACTGAAGGGATTTGACCAGAAGAAACTAGAAGAAGAGTCAATTGACAAAGGAGAAAGGCAAGATGGAGATCAGAGCCCAACTTCTAAAAGTCAAAAAGAAGAAGGGAAGCTGAAGCCGGATGTCCCGAGAGTTCCATACCCTCAGCAAGGGGGATGACAACCAATTTTTGAGATTTTTAGAAATCTTCAAAAAGCTACAAATCAACATACCCTTTGCTGAAGCAATAGAACAAATGCCTCTCTATGCCAAGTTCTTAAAGGAGCTCATGACTAAGAAGAGAAGCTGGAAGAACAACGAAACTGTGATACTGACCGAAGAATGCAGTACTATCATTCAGCACAAATTACCCCAAAAATTGAAGGATCCAGGGAGTTTTCAGATCCCCTGTGTCATAGGTGAGATCACGGTAGAGAAGGCTCTTTGTGACCTAGGAGCCAGCATCAATACGGTGGAGAAGGCTCTTTGTGACCTAGGAGCCAGCATCAATTTGATGTCAGTAGCTATGATGAGGAAGATGAAGATCGAAGAGGCTAAACCAACAAAGATGGCCCTACAATTAGCAGACCGATCATTCAAGTTCCCTCACGGCATAGTAGAGGATTTGTTGGTAAAGGTGGGAGAGTTCATATTCCCAGCAGATTTTGTGGTCCTAGATATGCAAGAGGAACCCAAGGCTTCCATTATCCTGGGGAGGCCCTTCTTGGCCACTGCAGGAGCTGTCATTGACGTCCAAAAAGGTGACCTTACCTTGAGATTACATAATGAAGAGATGACCTTCAACATATTCAAGGCCATGAGTTACCCACCAGAGCAATTAAGGGAATGCATGAGGTTAGATGCGCTTGAGGAAGAAGTACATGAGGATATTGAGGAAGAAGAACCTGAAGAGCCAGAGAGGGTAGTAGGGGAGGAATATGAATCAAGTGAAGAGGTTGCAGCAACAGAAATTCATACACAAGAAGCGCCCAAGGTGGAAAATCAAAAGTCAGAGGCACCAAAGCTTGAGCTCAAAGCACTGCCACCTACTCTCAAATATGCATATTTGGGGAAAAACGGAAGTTACCCAGTAATCATAAGCTCATCCCTCAACCAGGATCAAGAGGATGAACTACTCCAAGTACTGCGGAGGCACAAGGATGCCATTGGATGGACTCTTCCTGACCTGAAAAGAATAAGCTCAACCATATGCATGCACAAGTTACTGCTAGAAGAAGATGCCAAACCATCCATTCAATCTCAAAGGAGGCTGAACCCAATTATGAAAGAGGTGGTGCAGAAAGAAGTTATGAAGTTATGGCAGGGAGGGGGGATCTACCCTATCTCAGACAGCCTATGAGTCAGCCCTGTACATGTTGTCCCAAAGAAGGGAGGAATCACTGTAGTTCCAAATGAGAAGAACGAATTAATCCCTACAAGGACGGTCACTGGATGGCGGATGTGCATAGACTACAGAAAACTCAATGAAGCTACACGAAAAGATCATTTCCCCCTTCCATTCATGGATCAGATGTTGGAACGACTTGCAGGCCACGCATATTATTGTTTTCTTGATGGTTATTCGGGATATAACCAAATAGTGGTTGATCCTAGAGACCAAGAGAAAACCTCCTTCACATGCCCATATGGAGTGTTTGCTTATAGGCGCATGCCATTTGGGCTATGTAATGCACCTGCAACGTTCCAACGCTGCATGCTTTCTATCTTCTCAGACATGATAGAGAAATTCATCGTAGTCTTTGTTGATGACTTCTCAGTATTTGGAGATTCTTTTCCTAGCTGCCTACAACACCTTGCCTTGGTATTGAAAAGATGCCAAGAGACCAACCTGGTCTTGAACTGGGAGAAATGTCACTTCATGGTGACAGGAGGAATAGTCCTTGGTCATAAGGTCTCTAACCAAGGCATTAAGGTGGACAGAGCCAAAGTGGAACTCATTGAAAAACTTCCTCCACCCAGTGATGTCAAGGCAATTAGGAGCTTTTTAGGGCATGCAGGTTTTTACAGAAGGTTTATTAAGGATTTTTCAAAGATAGCAAAGCCCTTAAGCAATCTCCTTGTAGCTGACACACCATTTGTCTTCGATGAAACATGCATGTTGGCGTTTGAGAACTTGAAAATGAGGCTATCCTCTGCACCTATCATCTCCCCACCTGATTGGAACTTACCTTTTGAACTAATGTGTGATCCATCTGATTATGCAATAGGGGCAGTGTTAGGACAGAGGAAAGATAGCTTAGTCCATGTGATATACTATGCCAACAAGGTCCTTAATGATGCTCAAAGAAATTATACCACAACCGAAAAGGAACTGCTGGCAATAGTTTTCGCATTTGACAAGTTTAGATCGTACCTCATTGGTGCAACATTTGACAAGTTTAGATCATACCTTATTGGTGCAAAAGTGATTGTTTTCACAGATTACACAGCACTTAAATATTTGTTTGCTAAGCAGGAATCAAAACCAAGACTAATAAGATGGATCTTATTGTTGCAGGAATTTGATATTGAAATCAGAGACAAGAAAGGAGTGGAGAACAAGGTAGCAGATCACCTCTCCAGAATCCCTCAGGATGAAGGTGGGGCACATGATACTCAAGTGAATGAGCTCTTCCCTGATGAGCAGTTGATGATAGTTCACAAGGCTCTATGGTTTGCAGACATAGCCAACTTCAAGGCAACTGGGGCTTTACCACCAGAGATACATAAACATCAGAAAAGAAAGCTCATGAATGATGCAAAATACTTTGTCTGGGATGAGCCATATCTCTTCAAGAAGTGTTCAGATGGAGTCCTCAGGAGATGTGTTTCGGAAGAAGAAGGACGAGAGGTGCTATGGAATTGCCACAGCTCAAGTTATGGAGGCCACTTTGGAGGGGACAGAACTGCAGCAAAGGTTCTACAAAGTGGGTTCTTTTGGCCAACCCTTTTCAAGGACGGCAAAGAACTGGTAAAAAGTTGCAACGAATGCCAAAGAGCAGGAAATTTGCCCAAAAGAAATGCCATGCCACAAAATTTCATTCTAGAGCTGGAACTATTTGATGTGTGGGGAATAGATTTCATGGGGCCATTTCCAACTTCATATGCAAACAAGTACATCTTAGTAGCTGTGGATTATGTCTCCAAGTGGGTGGAGGCAATTGCAACTCCAACAAATGATAACAAGGTGGTTATGAACTTCCTCAGGAAGAATATCTTTAGCCGGTTTGGAGTCCCAAGAGCCCTCATCAATGATGGAAGGAACCATTTTTGTAACAGACCATTAGAGGCTCTTCTCATACGATATGGGGTAAAACACAAGGTAGCCACACCTTACCACCCCCAAACAAGTGGACAAACTGAGATCTCCAACAGAGAACTAAAGAGAATTTTGGAAAAGGCTGTGGGTGCATCAAGAAAGGATTGGTCAAAGAAGCTGGATGATGCTCTTTGGGCATACAGAACAGCATTCAAAACACCAGTTGGAATGTCCCCATATCAGCTGGTGTACGGTAAAACCTGTCACTTACCACTGGAGCTAGAACACAAAGCTTTATGGGCTATCAAGATACTAAATTTTGATAGCATTGCTGCTGGTGCAAAGAGAATCTTGCAGCTGCAAGAGATGGAGGAATTCAGGTCACAATCCTATGAGAATACCAAGATGTACAAGGAAAAGGCAAAGAGAAGACATGACTCACATCTTGCACCCAGAAGTTTCGAAAGGGGGCAGCGAGTGCTCCTATACAATTCCAAACTAAGACTGTTCCCAGGAAAACTCAAATCAAGGTGGTCCGGGCCCTTTCTTGTCACAAAGGTCTCGCCATACGGGCATGTAGAAGTCATGGATGAAGGGTCAGAAAGGACTTTTACAGTGAATGGACAAAGACTCAAGCATTATCTGGGCAACATGGGGGAAAACCCCATAATAAAATACCATCTCAAGTGAGTGAGGACTCGTCGAGCTAGCGACGATAAAAAAAAGCGCTTTGTTGGGAGGCAACCCAACCTCAGGTAGTCATTTTCATCTTCATTTCAATAAAAATCACAAGTTGTTTCCCCTTTATTGCAAGGAGCTAAGTTTGGTGTTTCACACAAGAACAATCAAAAGAGACAGTGTAATCCTAAGTTTGGTGTTCCACCAAAAGGACA
>NC_029780.3:43304491-43311014 GCF_000817695.3 Arachis duranensis
AATTGGCTATTGATCAAGATTTGAGAGATTGAATTGCAAGAAATTGTGATTCAATCACTTAAGATTGCCAAGGAGATCAATGAGTGCATTGATTGAGGAAGAGATGAAAATGAAATTGATCCGGAGAATGCAACATCTCCTAAGCCCAATGAACTCCCCATTTCTGATCTTACCCATTCTCTTTATTTTCTGCAATTTACTTTTATGAGCAATTCCCCTATTCCCATTTACAATTCTGCTATTTACTTTCAGTCATTTACTTTCTCGCCATCTTAATTTCTGCAATTATCAACTCTATTCATGGATTCGCTCAACTAGATCATTCCTCTAATTAAAGTTGCTTGATCAATCAATCCCTGTGGGATTCGACCTCACTCTATTGTGAGTTTTTACTTGACGACAAATTCGGTACACTTGCCGAATGGGAATTTGTTGAGAGACAAGTTTTACCCTGATCAGTTTAACAGCCTGGGAAGATGTGGTGAACAAATTCTTGGCAAGAATCTACCCTCCTCAAAGAATCAACAGGTTAAGAGCTGAGGTACAAACCTTCAGGCAACAAGATGGTTGATGAGAGAACTTTTGCGTGGTCTAGAAATTTGCGGATAAATCCTCGTTGCAAGTATAGTTTCGAAACCTTCAAAAGTCCTTTCATACAAACGTTTTGGTTGTCACAAGTAACAAACCCCTTTGAAATTGATAACCGAGTATTCAAACCTCGGGTCGTCTTCTCAAGGAATTGCAGGGAGGTATGTTCTTATTATTGGTTATGGAGATTGTAAATTTGGGGTTTTGAGAAATTTGGAGTTTGGGCAATGTGCACAGGTATATTTTCAAGCAATAAAAATTAATAAATAACTGTAAAATAAACTCTTGGCAAGGTATGAAGACTGGAGGTCCTATCCCAGTTATCCTTATCAATTGTAATGAGAATTGGATTTTTCTCCCACTTTATTAACCTCTAACTATGAAGGTAAGTTAAGTGGATGAATTAATTCTTGAAGAATTCCAATTCTCAATCAACAATGAGTTTGATAACTCAAGAGTCACCAATTATTTAACCAAGGCCAAAAGGGAGAAAAATATCTAAATTAAATTGAAAGCAATCTTAAATCTGAATTACCTCAGATAATATTAATTAAGAAAATCATAACATGAATATAGCATAAGCCAAATAGGCAACATATCTAATACAAGCATTGAAGCATCTAAAAGTAAAAAGAGGAATATAAAGTAAAAAAATGTTGAACCTGGGATTGAGAGTCACTCCTAAAACTAAGAGAAATCCTAAATCCTAATCCTAAGAGAGAGGAGAGAGCCTCTCTCTCTAAAAGCTACATCTACTCCTAAAATTGTGAATGTGAGAGCCTCCTCATGAATGAATGGATTCCCCCACTTTATAGCCTCTAATATGTGTTTTCTAGGCCGCAAACTGGGTTAAAAATAGCCCAGAAATTGCTCCCAGCGTATTCTGGTACGTACAGGTCGCGGAAAAGTGACGCGGCCGCATGGCTCACGCGGCCGCGCGGGTTGTGTTCCTGCCAGGTCACGCGTCCGCGTGACCCACGCGTTTGCGTCGCTTGGTGTCGAGGCAGCTATGGAAAATTATATATCAAATCGAAGCCCCGGACGTTAGCTTTCCAACGCAACTGGAACCGCGTCGTTTGGACCTCTGTGGCTAAAGTTATAGCGGTTTGAGTGCAAAGAGGTCAGGTTGGACAGCTTAGCAATTTCTCCAGCTTCTTGTATTCCTTCCACTTTTGCATGCTTCCTTTCCATCCTCTGAGCCATTCCTGCCCTGTAATCTCTGAGATCACTTAACACACATATCAAGGCATCTAATGGTAAAAAGAGAGGATTAATAATAAGCAAATATAAGATCAAAGAAGCACGTTTTCAATCATAGTACAAAATCAGGAAGGAAATATAAAACTATGCAAATATTATGAATAAGTGGGTAAAGAGTTGATAAAATCCACTCAATTGAGCACAAGATAAACCATAAAATAGTGGTTTATCAACCTCCCCACACTTAAACACTAGCATGTCCTCATGCTAAGCTCAAGAGAAACTATAAAGAAGAAGAGGAATGGTAGATTAATATGAAATGCAATCCTATCTATATGAATGCAACTACATGCAGAATGTTTCTACCTACTTGGTTAAAAATAAATAAATCTTTCAAGAACATATATGAACTGGATTTCACTGATTCAAATCATAAAAATGAAGTAAAAGTAAACTTGCAAAAGAAAATAGCTCATGAAAGCCAGGAACAAAGAATCGAGCATCGAACCCTCATTGGAAGTGTATACACTCTAATCATTCAAGTGTTTAAGGTTCGACTCTCTCAATTCTCTACTAAGCTTGCTTTCTAAGGCTTGCTCTTCATCTAACAATCATAAAAAATTTAATGCATAAATACACATATCAAGAGGTCTTTTAAGGGTTGTAATGGGGTTAGGGTTAAGGTAGGATTGTATTTGGCCAAGTGGACTAAAAATCTTAATCCTTAATTAACTTAAACTTTTCCACCTAACTTAGACAATCCATGTAATCATAATACAACATCTAACCATCCATTAACTATGTTTTCCACATATTCATACATTCTAATTTCAAGTACAAATCATATGCATTGCTTTCACCACTCACTTTGGGGCATTTTGTCCCCTTTTATTTGCTCTTTTTCTTTTCTTTTTTTTTCTTTTATTTTTCTCTCTTTTTTTTATATTATTTTTCTTTTGTTTTTCTCAATGCATACGATTAAATTATTGAATGCATAAACATGTCCTAAACATTTCTTTCACATTTTTAGAAATTTCTAACATACTCAGTTCTCAAACCAAATGTTTCCAAACACAATTTTCCCACACTTAAATCATAAGCACTTTCACTAGTCTAAGCTAACCAAGGATTCAAATTAAGGACATTATTGTTTTTTGCTTAGAGTTAGATCACAATTTTAGAGAGAAAAACACACATCAAAAATAAATTATTGGTTGATAAAATGCAACCAATCAATTAGGCTAAAAAATCTTACAGGTTTTTTGTGTTCGAGCTCTAAACCATGTTCCAATATAATATTTCTTCAAACAAGTGTAACAAAAAATTTTATTCAAATTAGTGAAATACTTTAAAAGGTTTCTTGGAAAAGAAAATATTACTTCAACCAAGTGGTAAAATATGCAAAAAATCAAACAAATATGCAATCAATTATGCAAATGCAACAATGAACAAACAAATAAAATAAAAAATTTTTGGTGTTGAGTCAAGAAATAACTAACCCATGGAGATCGGTATCGACCTCTCCACACTTAAAGATTGCACCGTCCTCGGTGCATGCTAAGATGTGCAAGTGGATGGGGGTTGTGGTTTCTCAGCTGAGCTCTTTTTTTGTTCCTTTCCTTGCCGGTTGTTTGGGAGTAACTTTCTCCTTTCCTTCCTTGGTGGCCATCCTGAAGAAGGGAAGAGAAAGTAAATTAAATTCAAATAGATATATAGCAAGTAAGAGAACGGAAGAGTGGTGATGGATGCACATTAGGATGTAATTGACATTAACACATGCTCGCGAGTACATGTGAAAAGCCATCAATTGAAAATAGCTAGTGCATATAAGGACAAGTGAATGCAAGGTGTTTATTGGCATGCCGGCAAATGGCATGAGTAGCATAAACCAAGCATCACTTGTAATAAATCACCATGTTTGTATTGACAATTATATTCAATTAATAAAATAGTAAAGGGAGTTTATGAAAAGCAAGCATTGAATAGTATAAAGTATAATAGAGAAGTGCATAATGCCATATGGACTTTTTCACAAACACATAGCATGTATGGTAAATAAGCTATTGAAAGTATTAAATTGAACATGCAAGCAACCCTTCAAAAAGTAATATATAATTGTCAAACAATTTCATAATAATTTACAAGAAAATAATTTCCCAATTAAATTTTTAACACCAAAATAACAAATTTAGAAAAGAAAATAAAAATATGCACAAAATAAAAAAATGCAATGAATGAAAGTATGCAATAAATAAAATAAAATAGAATGGAAGTGAGAGAAAATAAGAAAGGAAGAAGAAAGAAATAAGAAAAGATAAGAAGAATAAGGATCTGGAGAAGAAAAGATAAGAAAATTGGCACTAATCTGGAGAGGTTGTGCGACGCTGGCGACGCGGTCGCGTGGGTGACGCAGTTGCGTGGTGCGCAATAAGGTTAGGCGACGCGGACTCGTGGGGCACGTGATCGCGTGACTTGATTTGTGCTAGTGGCGCGAGTGCAGCCTCGCGGTCGCACAACTCTCTGTTCAAAACTTAGTATTGCCAAAATCCAGGGTGACGCGGTCGCGTGGTCGACGCGATCGCGCGGGTGGCCTTTTTCTTAAAATGACGAGGCCGCGTGGGGCACGCGGTCGCGTGGTAGGGCTTGGGCTTCCAGCACGAGTCCAGCCCAATTCCAGCTCAACTTTCAGCCATACACCTTGTTACATCGAAATCCAAGGCCACGCGGTCGCGTGGGTGATGCGGACGCGTGGGGAAGCCATTTTGCAAATGACGCGGCCGCATCAGCGATGCGGTCGCGTGGGACGATTTGTGCCCTTGGCTAAAGTTATAGCCGTTTGAGTGCAAAGAGGTCAGGCTGGACAGCTTAGCAATTTCTCCAACTTCTTGTATTCCTTCCATTTTTGCATGCTTCCTTTCCATCCTCTGAGCCATTCCTGCCCTGTAATCTCTGAGATCACTTAAAAAACTTATCAAGGCATCTAATGGTAATAAGAAAGGATTAATAATAAGCAAATATAAGATCAAAGAAGCACGTTTTCAATCATAGTACAAAATCAGGAAGGAAATATAAAACTATGCAAATATTATGAATAAGTGGGTAAAGAGTTGATAAAATCCACTCAATTGAGCACAAGATAAACCATAAAATAGTGGTTTATCAATGATGAAACTCTCTATGAGGAATGTAAGAGGTTTAAGGACTTAACAAGAAGGTGCCCACCGGACATGTTCAACGAATGGGTTCAACTGTACATTTTCTATGAGGGTCTTTCTTATGAATCATAGAAGGCTGTAGACCATTCATCCGGGGGATCTCTAAACAAGAAAAAGACCATTAAAAAAGCCATAGATGTCATTGAGATTGTAGCTGAGAATGACTACTTCTATGCTTCTGAAAAGAGCAACACTCTAGGAGTGATGGAGCTAAACCATATGGATGCACTGCTGGCACAAAATAAGATGATCACCAAGCAGTTAGCTGACTTTACCAAGAAGATGGAAGGGAACCAAGTTGCAGCAGTCACCACTTCATCATTAGCTCAAGAAGGAGTAAATACAGAGGAAGAGAGTGACTAGGAACAAGCCAACTATATTGGGAACTCACCTAGGCAGGCCCATGACCCATACTCCAAAACTTATAATCCTGGTTGGAAGAACCACCCAAACTTTGGGTGGGGAAATCAACAAGATCAAGGCCAGGATCAAAGACATCACAACCCTAACAACAATGCAACTCACCAGCATTCCACACAGAGATCATATCAACACCCACCCAACAGTACCTCTCAACATCATATCGAAACCAAAATTGCCCTTCTCACCCCTCCTACCTCAATTCACCATCACCACCTGAAGATAGACTCTCCAGAATTGAGACTCTACTTAAAGGTATATGTAAGAAAGTCCAAGACAACAGCGTGTTCAAGGATGAAGTGCGAGCTAATACCAAAAACTAGGGAGATAACATAAAGAGGCTGGAGTCTCAAGTGGGATATCTTTCTCAGTAGATTTCCAAACCTACTGATAGCTTCCTGGTGGACGAAATTGTGATTCAATTGTTATTCCATTTTGCAAAATTCATTGCTTTTCATTCCCTGGTAATGGCGCCAAAAACATGATGCCAATACCATAGTTCACAACTCCGTTCAACTTAACCAGCAAGTGTACTGGGTCATCCAAGTAATACCTTACGTGAGTAAGGGTCGATCCCACAGAGATTGTTGGTATGAAGCAAGCTATGGTCATCTTGTAAATCTCAGTTAGGCAGATTAAATAGTTTTGGGTTTCGAAAATTAATAGTAAAAAGAAAATAAAAGGGATAGAAATACTTATGTAAATTAATAGTGGGAATTTCAGATAAGTGTATGGAGATGCTGTGCTCCTCTTGAATCTCTACTTTCCTATTACAGTCATCCAATCCTTCCTACTCCTTTCCATGGCAAGCTGTATGTAGGGCATCACCGTTGTCAATGGCTACATCCCATCCTCTCAGTGAAAAAAAGTGGTTGTCAGTCACGCGCGTTCATAAGTGAGAATGATGATGAGTGTCACGGATCATCACATTCATCAAAGTTAAGTGTAACGTATATCTTGGAATAAGAATAAAAGAGAATTGAATAGAAAGTAATAGTAATTGTATTGAAACTTGAGGTACAACAGAGCTCCACACCCTTAATCTATGGTGTGCAGAAACTCCACCGTTGAAAATACATAAGTGAAAGGTTTAGGCATGG
>NC_029780.3:43311138-43311429 GCF_000817695.3 Arachis duranensis
CTGTCACAAGATGTCTAATACAATAGTAACTTATCCTATTTATACTAGACTAGCTACTAGGGTTTACATGAGTAAGTAATTGATGCATAAATCCACTTCCGGGGCCCACTTGGTGTATGCTTGGGCTGAGCTTGATCTATCCACGAGCTGAGGCTTTTACCTGAAATCACAGAAAAACATACAAACTTATAGTAAAGTCCAGAAATGTGTATTTAACATAAAAACTAATGAAAACATCCCTAAAAGTAGCTCAAACTTACTAAAAACTACCTAAAAACAATGCCAAAAAGC
>NC_029780.3:43312711-43313772 GCF_000817695.3 Arachis duranensis
CATACTAATGATCATGAAGTAAAGACACAAAACATAGATAAACACAACAATAAAAACTGAAAAACAGAAAGAAATAAGAACAAGGAATGAATCCACCTTTAGTGGCGTCTTCTTCTTGAAGGACCAACAATGTCCTTAAGCTCTTCTATGTCCCTTCCTTGCCTTTGTTGCTCCTCCCTCATTGCTCTTTAGTCTTCTCTTATTTCTTGGAGAATGATGGAGTGCTCATGATGTTCCACCCTTAATTGTTCCACATTGTGGCTCAAATCTTCTAAGGAGGTGTTGAGTTGCTCCTAATAGTTGTTGGGAGGAAAGTGCATCCCTTGAGGCATCTCAGGGATTTCTTGATGATGAGCTTCCTCATGCATCTCTTAAGAACCGTGCATGGTCTCTCTTGCTTGTTCCATCCTCTTCTTGGTGATGGGCTTATCCTCTTCAATGGGGATGTCTCCTTCTATGATAACTCCAGCTGAGTAACATAGATGGCAAATTAGGTGAGGGAAGGCTAGCCGTGCCATGGGTGAGGGCTTGTCGGCTATTTTGTAGAGTTCATTAGAGATAACCTCATGAACTTATACTTCCTCTCCAATCATGATGCTGTGAATCATGATGGCCTGATCCACAGTAACTTCAGATCGGTTGCTAGTAGGAATGATAGAGCGTTGGATGAACTCTAACCATCCTCTAGCCATGGGTTTGAGGTCAAGCCTTCTCAGTTGAACTGGCTTGCCTTTGAAATCTCTCTTCCATTGGGCTCCTTCCACACAGATATCTATGAGGACTTGGTCTAACCTTTGATCAAAGTTGACCCTTCTTATGAAAGGAGGAAGATCTCCATGCATCATTGGTAAGTTGAATGCCAACCTCACAGTTTCTGGACTTAAATCCAAGTGTTTCCCCCGAACCACTGTGAACCAATTCTTTGGGTTTGGGTTCACACTTTGATCATGGTTCTTAGTGATCCATGCGTTAGCATAGAACTCTTGAACCATTAAGATTCCGAGTTGTTGCATGGGGTTGGTTAGGACTTCCCAACCTCTTCTTCGGATCTCATGTCGGAT
>NC_029780.3:43313980-43314228 GCF_000817695.3 Arachis duranensis
AAAATTGAATTTGAATTTTATGAAGGTAGGTGGGGTTTATGGGGAAGAGTGGGTTGATGTGAGTGGTGAATGGGGCAATTGGGAAGAGGAATTGAGGTGATTGGTGAGGAGTGTTGGGAAGTGTGACATGGGGAGTAGGAGAGTGTGATTAGGATTAGGAGAGTGTGATTAGGGAATATGGTAGGTGGGGATCTTGTGGGGTCCACAGATCCTGAGGTGATCCTGTGGGGTCCACAGGATCCTGAGGT
>NC_029780.3:43314466-43314993 GCF_000817695.3 Arachis duranensis
GTCAGCGCCAGAATGTTGCTTGTTTCTGGCGTTCAGCGCCAGAATGGTGCTCTGTTCTGGCGTTGAATGCCGGCCAGATGCATCTTACTGGCGTTGAACGCCAGCCTGTGCGTCCTCCAGGGTGAAAAAATTTTTTCTTCTGTTTTTGACTCTGTTTTTAATTTTTATGATTTTTTTCGTGACTCCTCATGATCATGTACCTAATAAAACACAAAATAACAATAAAATAAAAATTAGATAATTAAAATTGGGTTGCCTCCCAACAAGCGCTTCTTTAATGTCAATAGCTTGACAGTGGCTCTCATGGAACCACAAGGTGATCAGGTCAATGTTAGTGTAGTCCCAACACCAAACTTAGAGTTTGGACATGGGGTCTTAACACCAAACTTAGAGTTTGACTGTGTGGGCTCTTCTTGACTCTGAACTGAGAGAAGCTCTTCATGCTTACTCTCTTTTGTCACAGAGGGATGGCCATGTGCCTTAAACACAAGGTAGTCCCCATTCAATTGAAGGACTAATTCACCTCT
>NC_029780.3:43317259-43318809 GCF_000817695.3 Arachis duranensis
AGATTAAAATTAAAATTTAAAACAATTAAAAAGAATTTTTGAAAAAGAGAGAAGTATTTTTGAAAATTAGAGATGGATAGGAAGTTAGTTGGTTTTGAAAAAGATAAGAAACAAACAAAAAGTTAGTTAGTTGATTGAAAAAGATTTTGAAATTAAAATTTAAAAAAGATAAGAAGATAACGGTTTAAATAAGATATTTTGAAATCAAATTTTGAAAAAGATAAAATTTTTGAAAAAGATAAGATAAAAAGATAAGATTTTTAAGAAAAAGATATTTTGAAAAAGATTTAATTAATTGCTTAACTAACAAGAAACTACAAGATAAGATTCTAGAACTTAAAGATTGAACCTTTCTTAACAAGAAAGTAACAAAATTCAAATTTTTGAATCAATCACATTACTTGTTAGCTAATTTTCGAAAATTTGATATAAAGATAAGAAAAAGATTTTTGAAAAATTTTGAAAAAGATTTTTGGAATTTTCGAAAAATGAAAAAAATGAAAAAGATATAATTTTTGAAAAAGATTTTGAAAAGATAAGATTTTTAAAATTGAAATTTTGACTTGACTTGTAAGAAACAACTAATTTTTTAAAATTTTTGACCAAGTCAACCCAAAATTTCGAAAATTTGGAGGGAAATAAGGAAAAGATAAATTTTTTTTTTTAAAGAAAAACACAAAAATGACCCAAAACATGAAAATTTTGGATCAAGACACAAGATGCATGCAAGAACACTATGAATGTCAAGATGAACACCAAGAACACTTTGAAGATCATGATGAACATCAAGAACATAATTTTGAAAAATTTTTTTTATGCAAAAAAAAAAAAAACATGCAAGACACCAAACTTAGATATCTTTAATGCATGGACTCTAACAAACAAAAAATGCACATGAAAAACAACAAACAACACAAAACAAGAAATCATCAAGATCAAACAAGAAGACTTGTCAAGAACAACTTCAAGATCATGAAGAACACTATGAATGCATGGAATTTTCGAAAAAAATGCAAGAAAAATTTTAAAAGCATGCAATTGACACCAATTTTTGAAAAATGCAAGAAAAAAAATTTTTAAAGCATGCAATTGACACCAAACTTAAAAATTGACTCAAGACTCAAACAAGAAACATAAAATATTTTTGATTTTTATGATTTTCTAATTTTTTGTATTTTTATTATATTTTTTTTCGAAAAACATTTTTGGAAAAACAAAAAAGAAAAGAAAAATTTTTGAAAAAGTTTTTGGAAAGAAAATTACCTAATCTAAGCAACAAGATGAACCGTCAGTTGTCCATACTCGAACAATCCCTGGCAACGGCGCCAAAAACTTGGTGGACGAAATTGTGATTCAATTGTTATTCCATTTTGCAAAATTCATTGCTTTTCATTCCCTGGTAATGGCGCCAAAAACATGATGCCAATACCATAGTTCACAACTCCGTTCAACTTACCAGCAAGTGTACTGGGTCGTCCAAGTAATAAACCTTACGTGAGTAAGGGTCGATCCCACAGAGATTGTTGGTATGAAGCAAGCTATGGTCACCT
>NC_029780.3:43320000-43320404 GCF_000817695.3 Arachis duranensis
AGGTCTCCTTCCATGGCAAGCTGTATGTTAGTGGATCACCGTTGTCAATGGCTACCAGCCGTCCTCTCAGTGAAAAGGGTCTATGTACATGGCTAATCATCTGTTGGTTCTCACTAATGTTGGAATAGGATCCATTGATCCTTTTGCACACTGTCACTGCGCCTAGCATTCACGAGTTTAAAGCTCGTCACAGTCATCCCTTCTCGGATCCTCCTCGGAATACCACAGACAAGGTTTAGACTTTTCGGATCTCAAGAATGCTGCTAATTGATTCTAGCTTGTACCACGAAGACTCTGATCTCACGGAATGGCTGGCTCGGTTGTCAGGCGAGCACTCGGTTGTCAGGCGATCAACTATGCATCGTGTATCAGGAATCCAAGAGATATTCACCCAATCTAAGGTA
>NC_029780.3:43320667-43333223 GCF_000817695.3 Arachis duranensis
GTGTGATCATTGGTTTCGGCCCCAGAGAGGGAACCAGAAGAACCAAGATGAAAATACAATAGTAAAAGGTCCTATATATAGAGAACTAGTAGCCTAGGGTTTACAGAGATGAGTAAATGACATAAAAATCCTCTTCCGGGCCCACTTGGTGTGTGCTTGGGTTGAGCATTGAAGCATTTTCGTGTAGAGACTCTTCTTGGAGTTAAACGCTAGCTTTTGTGCCAGTTCCGGCGTTTAACGCTGGGAATTCTGAGGGTGACTTTGAATGCCGGTTTGGGCCATCAAATCTTGGGCAAAGTATGGAGTATCATATATTGCTGGAAAGCCCAGGATGTCTACTTTCTAACGCCGTTGAGAGCGCGCCAATTGAGCTTCTGTAGCTCCAAAAAATCCGCTTTGAGTGCAGGGAGGTCAGAATCCAACAGCATCTGCAGTCCTTTTTAGTCTCTGAATCAGATTTTTGCTCAGGTCCCTCAATTTCAGCCAGAAAATACCTGAAATCACAGAAAAACACACAAACTCATAGTAAAGTCCAGAAAAGTAAATTTTAACTAAAAACTAATAAAAATATACTAAAAACTAACTAGATCATACTAAAAACATACTAAAAACAATGCCAAAAAGCGTACAAATTATCCGCTCATCATTGATCTATCCACGAGCTGAGACTTTTCTTGGAGTTGAACTCCGGATCATGACGTTTTTCTGGCGTTTAACTCCAGACAGCAGCATGTACTTGGCGTTCAACGCCAAGTTACGTCATCTCAAGAGGCTGGAGTCTCAAGTGGGATATCTCTCTCAGCAGATTCCCAAGCCTACTGATAGCTTCCCAAGTGACACAGAGAAAAACCCGAGAGGTGAAGCAAAGAAGGTAAGATGGGAAGAATGCAAGATGGTCACTATAAGCGATAAGGGGAGTGTGGAAGAACTGAACAAACCATTAGAACACTCTCAAGATATTCCAGCAGAGAAGCAAGAAGAGAGTGGCCAAGAAACCAACCCCACACAAAGGAAGGAGCTAAGGGAGAAGGAGATTAAAACCCATATGCATCTTTTCCCCAAAGACTCAAGGGGGGTGTAGAAAGGAGATTGTATTCAAGGTTCCTCGACATGTTTGCATCTCTCCATGTAAATATACCATTCATCAAAGCTCTCCAACAAATGCCTACACACATTAAGTGTATGAAGAATCTGCTAACCAAGAAGAATTCACTGAAGAGAGGTAAACAATAGTGATGAATAAAGAGTGCAGTGCTCTCATTCAAGCATCAACTTAATGCCTTTATCCCTCATGAAGAAGCTTCAAATCAATGAGCTAACGCCCACAGATGTAATCATCAAATTGGCTGACAAAACCCAAAAATAGGCAATATGAGTGGTTGAAAATGTGTTGGTGAAGGTTGGGAAATACTTCCTTCCCACAGACTTTGTTATCTTGGAGATGGAAGAGAGTCACCTCCATCCAATCATATTAGGGAGACTATTCATAGCCATAGCCAGAGCACTTATAGATGTGGAGCGAGGAGAACTAATACTGAGGATACATGATGAGCAACTTACCTTCAATGTCTTCAAACCCTCACAAGAGGCAGATCAAGAAAACAAGGGGTCAAGGGAAGAGCACAATAAAGCACTGGTAGAAGAAACAAGCACAGAAGCACAAACACTACACCTGGGAATCCCTTTGGTTGACAAGCAAAGCAGTCAAAACGAACAACAGCCAAGGGTAACCCAAGAGGAGATGGAACCACCAAGATCATATGAGACCAGTTCCCTGGAAAAAGAAGCCACAAGGAGCAGGGTAGCATTAAAAGAAACAAGAAAGAAGGCTCAAAGGGGATGGAGGAACAAGAAGATCCCTACAGAGGATTTCTCTCCAGGGGATGAAGTAATCTCTGCTTATTTCCCAGTTATCCCACCTCATCTCCCTACCATTCCATCTCAGCTACCTCAAGTATACACTGTCAACAGAATTCTCTCCTTGGAACATGTGGAGATTCTTAATAAAACCAGTGGAGAAAGATCTACTGCGAGAGGGGAAGATTTGAGGCATCACCAACCACCCTGACAAAGAATAAACGTCAAGCTAGCGATGCTAAAAAAGTGCTTTGTTGGGAGGCAACCCAACCTGAGGTAGTTTTCTTTTCATTATTATCTCAATAAAAGATTCAAATAGAGTTCTCTGTATTATGAGGAGCTAAGTTTGGTGTTGCACACCAAAACAATCCAAGGGTGAATGTAGAACTCTAAGTTTGGTGTTCCACCAAAGACTCCATCTGAAGATTGCATTGCAACCCTTCAATGATAAAGCATTAACTCTAACAATCAGAGAAACTACTTGACAGATGTTTCATTTCTAGTTCATAGTTTGCTTTTCTAGTTCATAGTTGTCTTCTTAATGAAAGCACATGAAGTTTTTGCATGTATTCTAATTGCTGCATTAGGCAAGGAACCAAGTTTAGTGTTTACACACCAAATTAAGTTCAGAAATTCACAAGCACACATGCATGCTAACTATTTTTTTATTGCTTGGGGAACAAGCAACTTCCAATAGTTTTACAGGAATTCAATCAATCCCTTGAAATAACCATACACCATCATCCAAGGAGATAGATAAAGATGCAAAAGCTAGGATGATGACGACAAGGAGGAAATAGGAAAACATCAAGAGGTTGTATTGTATTTAACTATCTCTAAGTTGTAGTACTTTAATTGGAAGTATGATTGAATCTTATTCTCAGGGACATGCATATTCTGCTTGTTCCCCTTTATTCACCTATCGGGGTTGCTGGTCTAAGTTCTCGATTTTCATTTTTCACCCAACTAATATATATGCTTGTCCTTTAAGCTAAATAAAAGAAGATGTTATGAAAAACCAGAGTGGGGTTCATCTTGTAAAGTAAGTTCTCAATGTTTGTGGTGTGGTAATTGATTAGCTAAGTTGGTTCACCAACAAGGTATACAAGTAACTAGATGTTCTGAATCATATGCTTAAAGCACATTCTATGAGACTAGCTAAATAACAAGATCCTAATAAGAAAAAGGAAAAGAATAGTAAGAGTTTGAAAAAGAAAGAGAATTAGAAATAAGACTAGGCACCAAGGGTTTAAACCTTGAGGCATGTGTCTGTGGTGTTCTTGTGCAAAGGATCTGCTTGGATGAATAAGTTCTCAGGAGTGCTTCATCACTTGGTAACTTAGGTTAACTAACGCGGGATTATCAGCTGAAAATCCACTATCAAGAGCAACCTTGCTACAAAACACTTAGTAACCCAAAGTGGTTGTGGACACCAAGGCCTCAAGAAAAGAAAATAACAAACCATATGCCTGTGGTGTGCATGTGTGCGGGAGAGAGACTTGAGGGTGTAGGTCCTTAGGGGTGTCTCAACACCTAGCACCTTGAACCAACTGGTTCGGGAGTGTTGGCTGAAAGCTTATCGTAAAGAGTCGCCCCCTCAAAAAGCACTTAGCCTAAAAGAATGCAATAATCCCTGAAAGGAAAGGGGGATCAATGAATAAGGAACTAATAGGATGCAATCAAGCGAGTATTCAAGAGCATGATAAGGACCTGAAAACCAGTAAAGGAATGATCCTAAGTTGCTATGCATAAAACCCCATGGACCAAGAACTTGATTTCTATAATAAGGACTGTTTCTCATGTTCTTTCATTCATCATTCTTATGTTTCAGTACTTGCTTAGGGACAAACAAGCTTTAAGTTTGGTGTTGTGATGCCAGGACATCTTGGTCAGTTTCACTGACCTTTTCTTTACTAATTTAGGGTAGTTTCATGCATTTTTTTATTAAATAAGAAAGTTTTGGGTAAATATACACTTACACCTTGATTAAAGCAAATATTGTGAACTTTACATGATTTCATGAGAATTTTGCATGAATTGAATGATAAAATGGATAATGCAAGGTCTCATGATTATGAACCAAGCTTTGATGCACTTTATTTGCTTGATTTCAGGATAAATCCTGCAAGGAAGAGCCACGTTAGCAGCCACGTTAGTCCAACTAACGTGACCACTGACGTGGAATGGGAGTAAGTTTGCAGCGTTAATGGAAAAAGTGATTGCCAATAATGCCTTCAAAAGCCATCATAGCCCACGTTAGTTGCCACGTTAGTTACATTAACGTGGGAGCTAACGTGGAAAGGAAAGGGGAGCTCCAACGTTAGTGGTAAAGGTGAACACCACTAACGTTCCAAAAGGCCACACTTAGCCACGTTAAGAGTCACGTTAATCCAATTAACATGAACTCTAACATGGAAGGAGAAAGAAATAGCCAACGTTAGTGACACTCACCTTTGTCACTAGCGTTGGACTAAGCCAATATTGCCTACGTTAGTGGTCACGTTAAGACCACCAACGTGAAGGGTAATGTGGAGCAAGGAATGATAGGCCAACGTTAGTGACACTCACCTTTGACACTAACGTTGGAGATGGCAATTATCACCACGTTAGTGGTCACGTTAATGCCATTAACGTGAGGCACTAATGTAGGAAGAAGGGGTGTTTTGAAGCGTTAGTGACAAAGGTGAGTGTCACTAAAGCCCTCGAAGCTTAGGCATGCCCACGTTAAGGGCCACGTTAGTTACACTAACGTGGATCACTAACATGGGAAAGAAAAGCAAGGAGCAACGTTATTGGTAAAGGTGAATGCCAATAACATTTGGGAAAGACTAAGAAGCAACTTTATTGGTAAAGGTGAATGCCAATAACGTTTGCGAAGGACTAAGAGGCAACGTTACTGGTCACATTAGTGCCACTAACGTTGAAGTTAACGTGGATCAATTTGGTATGGAGCGTTAGTGAAAAAGGTTATCGTCACTAACGTTTTTGAACCCAAATTTACACTTAACGTTAACATCACTAATGTCCTAACTAACGTCCACCCATGCCTGACTCACACTTTTTCTGCAAGCAAAGCTGAGCCCACTGAAGATTGTAACTGCTTCAACTGAAGATCAAAGGCCCATATCAAAGACTTGAAGAGCTGACTAGAAGATCAAGAAGAGTAGTATATATAGGAGTAGTTTTGAACTAGAAAGAGGCTTGGCATTATTGGGAACTACATTCTGTATATTTACTTTTCCTGCAAAGTCTAGTTTACCTTCAGAATGCACTCTTCTCTATCATCTTCCATTTTTAGAGCTATGAACAACTAAACCCCTTTTCATTGGGTTAGGGTGCTCTATCGTAATTTGGTGGATCAATTATAGTTTTCATTCTTCTTCCTCTTTCTTTTCTCTTGATTTACTAGAAAGCTTTCGATCTTAAATCAATTGGTTAGTTGTCTTGGAAAAGAATCTCTCCATAAATGGATCTCCTTTGAGCCTTGGAAAAGGGATGAGGAGATCATGCTATAATTGCTTTCTCATGTTGGACCAAATTGGGGTTTGGATGCATATAGTGACATGTAATCCTACCAACATTTTGATTTGAAAATACATGTGGTATAATCAGTGACCATACTTCATCTCTTCTCATGAGCAATTAAATCAAGGAATTGGGGAATTGTTCAATCTTAGAGAGATTGGGTCGCCATGGAATAGGGATCCAATCACTTAAGATTGCCAAGGAGATCAATGAATGCATTGATTGAGAAAGAGATGAGAATGAACTTGATACGGAGAACGCAACATCTCCTAAGCCCAATGAATTCCCCATTTCTGATCTTACCCATTCTTTTTATATTCTGTCATTTACTTTTATGTTCATCTCCCCAAATCCCCATTTAAGATTCTGCAATTTACTTTCTGCAATTTACATTTTGCCATTTATTTCCAGCATTTACATTTTCTATCATTTGCTTTCCCGCCATTTAATTTTCTGCAATTATCAACTCAACTTCTGCTTAGCTCAACTAGAACATTCCTCCAATTAAAGTTGCTTGACTAATCAATTCCTGTGGGATTCGACCTCACTCTATTGTGAGTTTTTACTTGACGACAATTTGGTATGCTTGCCGAAGGGAAATTTGTTGAGAGACAAGTTTCCGTGCATCATCAACTGAGCAAGAGGATTCCTGAGACTCCTCCAAACACACTTCCTAGTAATACTGAGGTTAATCCTAGAGAAGAGTGCAAGGCCATAACCATGGAGGTAGAGGCCAAAACTAAGGAGAATGGGGTGGTGTTGAACGCAAGTGAAAAAGCCTTCACTGGGCGTTCAACGCCCACAATGGCAGCAAGCCTGGTGTTAAACGTTAGTGAAGAACCCTTCACTGGGCATTCAACGCCCATCTTGGCAGAAAAGCTGGCATTGAACACCAGCCAGGGAGCACTGGCTGGTGCTCAACGCCCAAACATATAGGCTTCCTGGTGTTGAACGCCCAGTGAGTGGTCCTTACTGGGCGTTCAATGCCCAACCAGGCAGCAATTCTAGCGTTGAACACTAGTGAGGAATCCCTCACTGGGCGTTCAACGCCCACTCACCTAGGGAAGCTGGGAGGCAACCCAACCTTACTCAACCATACTTATTTTTCATTTTTCTTTCAATTTTAGAGTCATAATCATGTGCATAAGTCAAGAAATAGAATTCACAGCAGTGAAAATAGAGCACTCTGGATGGAGTTTCAAAGTTGAATGCCAGTGAGGAAAATAGTGCACGAAATTGTGATCTCAATGGCGCCAACAACTTGGTACGCACAATTGTAATCTCAACTCTTTTTCACAACTTCGCACAACTAACCAGCAAGTGCACTGGGTCGTCCAAGTAATAAACCTTACGTGAGTAAGGGTCGATCCCACGGAGATTGTCGGCTTGAAGCAAGCTATGGTCATCTTGTAAATCTCAGTCAGGCAGATTCAAATGGTTATAGAGTTTGAAAATTAGAACATAAATAAAACATAAGATAAAGATAGAGATACTTATCTAATTCTTTGGTGGGAATTTCAGATAAGCGTACGGAGATGCATTGTTCCTTCTGAATCTCTGCTTTCCTATTGCCTTCATCCAATCCTTCATACTCCTTTCTATGGCAAGTTGTATGTTGGGTGTCACCGTTGTCAATGGCTACTTCCCGTCCTCTCAGTGAAAATGGTCCTCTACGTTTCTGTACGGCTAATCACCTATCGGATTTCTCGTCTTGGATGAAAAATACCATGCACAGATATCGTATGGCTAATCAACTGTTGGTTCTCGATCGTGTAGGAATAGGATTTACTATCCTTTTGCGTCTGTCACCACGCCCTACAGTCGTGAGTTTGAAGCTCGTCACAGTCATCCCTTCCCAGATCCTACTCGGAATACCACAGACAAAGTTTACACTTTCTGGATCTCAAGAATGCTGCCAATGGATTCTAGCATATACCACGAAGATTCTAATCTTGGATTCAGATGCCCCATTGTCAGAGGAGAGTCAATGTGAATTGTTGACTAGAAACCCAAGAGATATACATTCAAGCTTGTTTTCATGTAAAACGGAAGTGGTTGTCAATCACGCGTTCATAAGTGAGAATGGTGATGAGTGTTACATAATCATAACATTCATCATGTTCTAGTGTGCGAATGAATATCTTAGAATAAGAATTATAAGCATGAATTGAATAGTAGGACAATAGTACTTTGCATTAATACTCGAGGAACAGCAGAGCTCCACACCTTAATCTATGGTGTGTAGAAACTCCACCATTGAAAATACATAAGTGATGAAGGTTCAGGCATGGCCGAATGGCCAGCCCCCAAAATGTGATCAAGAGATCAAAAAATGATCAAAAGATGTGAGTACAACAGTAAAAAGTTCTATTTATGCTAAACTAGTTACTAGAGTTACAAAAATAAGTAAACGATCTAGAAATCCACTTTTGGGCCCACTTGGTGTGTGCTTTGGCTGAGCTTTGAAGCTTTCACGTGTAGAGGCCTTCTTTGGAGTTAAACGCCAGTTTGTAACTTGTTTCTGGCGTTTGACTCTAGCTTGCAACCTGTTTCTAGCGTTTAACGCAAGAATATGGCAGAAAGCTGGCGTTGAACGCAAGTTTGAGTCATCTAAACTCGGGCAAAGTATGGACTATTATATATTGCTCGAAAGCCCTGGATGTCTACTTTTCAACGCAATTGAGATCGCACCATTTGGGTTTCTGTAGCTCCAAAAATTTCATTTCGAGTGAAGGGAGGTCAGAATCCAACAGCATCAGCAGTCCTTTTTCAGTCTCTGAATCAGATTTTTGCTCAAGTCCCTCAATTTCAGCCAGAAAATACCTGAAATCACAAAAAAACACACAAACTCATAGTAAAATCCAGAAATGTAAATTTTGCTTAAAAACTAATAAAAATATACTAAAAAGTGAATAAAACATACTAAAAACTATATAAAAACAATGCCAAAAAGCGTATAAATTATCTGCTCATCACAACACCAAACTTAAATTGTTGCTTGTCCCCAAGCAACTAAAAAAAAATAGAATAAAAACAAGAGAATATACAATGAATCTCACAATATCAATGAAACTTAGTCCCAAATAGATGAGCAGGGCTAGTAGCTTTTTGCTTCTGAGCAGTTTTGGCATCTCACTTTATCCTTTGAAATTCAAAATGATTGGCATCTATAGGAACTCAGAATTTTAGATAGTGTTATTGATTCTCCTAGTTTAGTATGTTGATTCTTGAATACAGCTACTTTATGAGTCTTGGCCGTGGCCCTAAGCACTTTGTTTTCCAGTATTACCACCAGATACATAAATGCCACAGACACATAACTGGGTGAACCTTTTTAGATTGTGACTCAGCTTTGCTAAAGTGCCCAATTAGAGGTGTCCAGAGTTCTTAAGCACACTCTTTTTGCTTTGTATCATGACTTTAACCACTCAGTCTCAAGCTTTACACTTGGACCATCATGACACAAGCACATGGTTAGGGACAACTTGAATTAGCCGCTTAGGCCTGGATTTTATTTCCTTGAGCCCTCCTATCCATTAATGCTCAAAGCCTTGGATCCTTTTTACCCTTGCCTTTTGGTTTAAAGGGCTATTGGCTTTTTCTGCTTGCTTTTTCTTTCTTTCTTTCTTTCTCTTTTTTTTTTTTGCCACTTTTTTTTACTGCTTTTTCTTGCTTCAAGAATCAATTTCATGATTTTTCAGATTATCAATAACATTTCTCTTTGTTCATCATTCTTTCAAGAGCCAACAATTTTAATATTCATAAACTTCACTATAAAAAATATGCACTGTTCAAGCATTCATTCAGAAAACAAAAAGTATTGCCACCACATCAAAATAATTAAACTAATTTCAAGATATGAAGGATTCATGGAATTATTCATAGCTTTAAGACATAGACACTAGACACTAATGATCATGTAGTGAAGACACAAACATAGATAACACATAAAGCATCAAATTCGAAAAATAGAAAAATAAGAACAAGAAAATTAATGAACGGGTCCACCTTAGTAATGGTGGCTAGTTCTTCCTCTTGAAGATCCAATGGAACACCTAAGCTCCTCTATGTCTCTTCCTTGCCTTTGTTGCTCCTCCCTCGTAGTTCTTTGATCTTCTCTAATCTTATGGAGAATGATGGAGTGCTCTTGGTACTCCACCCTTAGTTGGTCCATGTTGTAACTCAAGCCTTCCAAAGAGGTGTTGAGTTGCTTCCAATAGTTGTGTGGAGGAAAATGCATCCCTTGAGGAATCTCAAAAGCATCCCTTGAGGCATCTCAGGGATTTCATGAGGAATTTCTTCATTCTCTTATTGAGGTCCATGAGTGGGCTCTCTTGTTTGCTCCATCCTTTTCTTAGTGATGGGCTTGTCCACTTCAATGAGGATGTCTCCTTCTACGTCAATCCCAGCCAAATTAAATAGGTGACAAATGAGACGAGGAAAGGCTAACCTTGCCAAAGTGGATGACTTGTCAGCCACCTTGTAGAGAGTTATAATCTCATGAACTTCCACTTCCTCCCCAATCATGATACTATGGATCATGATGGCCCGATCCACAGTCACTTCAGATCGGTTGCTAGTAGGAATGATAGAGCGTTGGATGAATTCCAACCAATGGAGCGTTGGATGAACTCCAATCATCCACTAGCCATAGGCTTAAGGTCCGGTAGTCTCAATTGAACCGGATTGCCTCTTGAGTCTCTTTTCCATTGAGCTCCTTCCACACATATGTCCATGAGGACTTCGTACAACCTTTGATCAAAGTTGACCCATCTAGTGTAGGGGCGTGCATTTTCTTGCATCATTGGCAAGTGAAACGCCAACCTTACATTTTTCGGAATGAAATCTAAGTATTTCCCCCGAACCCTTGAAAGCCAATTATTTGGGTTTGGGTTCATACTTTGATCATGGTTCTTAGTGATCCATGCATTGGCATAGAACTCTTGAACCATTAAGATTCCGACTTGTTGAATGGGGTTGGTAAGAACTTCCCAACCTCTTCTTCGGATTTCATGTCGGATCTTCGGATACTCATTTTTTTTAGCATGAAAGGGACATCAGGGATCACCTTCTTCTTGCTCACAACTTCATAGAAGTGGTCTTGATGGACCTTTGAGATGAATCTCTCCATCTCCCATGACTCGGAGGTGGAAGCTTTTGCCTTCCATTTCCTCTTTCTAGAGTTTTCTCCAGCCTTAGGTGCCATAAATGGTTATGGAAAAACATAAAGCAATGATTTTACCACACCAAACTTAAAAGATTTGCTCGTCCTCGAGCAAAAGAAGAAAGAAGGAAGGGGAAGAAGAGGAAAATGAAAGAGATGGAGGGAGAGATAGGTTCGGCCAAGGGGGTAGGAGAGGGTTTGTGATGTGTGAAAATGATGGAGTGAAGATGGGTATTTATAGGGAAAATGAAGGAGTGAAGAGGGGTATTTATAAGGAAAAAGATGGAGAGGGGACAAATGGAATTGGGTGGGTTTGGGAGGGAAAAGTGTTTGAATTTGAAAGTGAGGTAGGTAGGGTTTTTGGGGAAGAGGGATGGAGGTGATTGCTGAAGAGAATATAGGGAAGAGAATAGGATTTGATAGGTGAGTGGTGTTTTGGGTAGAGTGTTATAGAGATGTGTGAGGGAGAGAGAGAAAGGTGGGGTAGGTGGGGATCCTGTGGAATCCCAGATCCTGAGGGTCAAGGATTTCGCATCCCTGCTCCTTTTAGGCGTGCAAAAATACCCTTAATGTGCAATTCTGGCGTTTAACGCCAGACTGCTGCTTGTTCTTGGTGTTAAACGCCAGCTTTTATTCTTTTCTTAGCGTTAAATGCCAAGCTGCAACTTGTTTCTGGCGTTTCACCCCAGTTTGTTGCTTCTTTCTGGCGTTTAATGATGCCAGGACATCTAGGCCAGTTTCACTGACCTTTTCTTTACTGTTTTAGGGTAGTTTCATGCATTTTCTTAGTGAATAAGGCAAGTTTTGGATGAAAATACACTTACACCTTGATTCAAGCAACTATTGTGAATTTTACATGAAAGTTTTGGGTGAAAATACACTTACACATTGATTCAAGCAACTATTGTGAATTTTGCATGATTTCATGAGATTTTTGCTAGAATTGCATGATAACTTGATGATGCATAATCTCATGACTTTGGCTAGAGCTTTGATGCACTTTAATTGCTTGATTTTAGGACAAATGAAGCATGGAAGAACCATGTTAGCATTCATGTTAACTTAGTTAATGAGAACACTAACGTGGAATGGCAAGGATCTTGCAACGTTAATGAGAAAAGTGATCACCAATAACGCCTGCGAAGCCATCCATAGCTCACGTTAATAGCCACGTTAACTAAGTTAACGTGGTAGTTAACGTAGAAGAAAAAGGGAAACTCCACGTTAACGAGAAAAATGAACACCACTATCGTTGGGAAACTAGGCAATGCCCCACGTTAAGAGTCACGTTAACTTAGCTAACGTGAACTCTAACGTGGAAGAGGAGCAACAACGCCAACGTTAGTGACACTCACTTTTGTCACTAACGTTGGATCATTAGCATTGCCTACGTTAATTCTCACGTTAAGATTGTTAACGTGAAAGTTAACGTGGAGTTGAATTCAAAGAACCAACGTTAGTGACACTCACTTTTGTCGCTAACATTGGGAGATGGCTTCATTTACTACGTTAAGAGCCACGTTAACTTAGTTAACGTGAGTCCTAAGGTAGGAACTTTAGGCAATTGGAGTGTTAGTGACAAAGGTGAGTGTCACTAACGCTCTCGAAGGTGAAGAACACCCACGTTAAGAGCCACGTTAGCTAAGCTAACGTGAGACTTAACGTAGGGACAAGAGGCAAGCCAACGTTAATGGGAAAAGTGAGTCCCATTAACGTTTGCGAAAAGGGGCACAAGCCAACGTTAATGGGAAAAGTGAGTCCCATTAACGTTGGCCAAGGATTGAATAGGAGACATTAGTAGTCACGTTAAGACTACTAACGTTGGAGTTAACGTGGGTATATAAGGGTGGAACGTTAGTGGAAAAAGTGAATGCCACTAACATTCTCGCACCCAAAAATGTGACTCAACGTTAATCTCACTAAATGCCTAAGCCTAACTCATATTTCTCTACAAGCTGGGCCCACTAAAGATGAGAACTGCTTCAACTCAAGGTCCAGAGCCCACATCCA
>NC_029780.3:43333362-43338730 GCF_000817695.3 Arachis duranensis
ATTGGGTTAGAGAGCTCTGTTGTAATTTGATGGATCAATTATAGTTTTCATTCTTCTTCTTCTTTCTTTTCTCTTGATCTTACTAGAAAGCTTTCAATCTTAACTCAATTGGTTAGTTGTCTTGGAAAAGAAACTATCCATAATTGGATCTCCTTTGAGACTTGGCAAAGGGATGAGGAGATCATGCTAGAAATGCTTTCTCATGTTGGACCAAATTAGGGTTTGGATGGATATTGTGACATGTAATCCTACCAACACTTTTATTTGGGAATACATGTGGTATAATCAGTGACCACACTTCATCTCTTCCCATGAGCAATTAAATCAAGGAATTGGGCAATTGTTCAAGCTTAGAGAGATTGGATTGCCAAGGAATTGGGTTTCAATCACTTAAGATTGCCAAGGAGATCAATGAATGCATTGATTGAGGAAGAGATGAGAATGAACTTGATCCGGAGAATGCAACATGTCCTGAACCCAATGATTTCCCCATATCTTATCTTACCTATTCTCTTTACTTTCTGCCATTTAATTTCATGCTTATTAGCCCGACTCCCCATTTAAGATTCTGCACTTTAATTCCTGCTATTTACTTTCCAGTCATTTAATTTTCTGCAAATTCCAAATTCAATTTCTGCTCAGCTCAACTAGCACTTTCTTCTAACTAAACTTGCTTGACCAATCAATCCCTGTGGGATTCGACCTCACTCTACTGTGAGTTTTACTTCACGATAATTCGGTATACTTGCCGAAGGGAAATTTGTTGAGAGACAAGTTTTCACGCATAAAGTTTATAGCGCCGTTGCCGGGGATTGATTTTGAATCAACAATGATTAAGTTTGAAGATCACTAGATTGAGCATTTTTCCTTTTTGTTTAGTTTATTCAGTCAATTTCTGTTAAGTGTTTTGATTTCTTCCTCACCCCTGCACCCCCTTAGTTTTGTTTCGTTCTTCATTTCTTTGTTTATTATAATTCTGCTCACTAACCCACTAACTGTTTGATAATTTGCATCACTCACACTAACAATTACTCTAACAAAACTAGTTTCAGCATTTTATCCCCTGCTGTGTAATCTATTGTATGACAGGGAGAAGAGAAGGAGCTTCAACATCCTTTGATTCAAAACCTGAAAGAACCCTTTAGAGACGACGAAGGGAAACAAGAGGAAAAAGGATTATTGGTGCTGAGGAAGCAGAGGAAGAGTATTTTGAACCCAACATGAAAGAGAATTTGGAGAACAACCATGAAGAGGAGGCTCATAATCAAGGCCATGCTAACCGTGCTGGGCAACAATTTCGAGCTAAAACCCCAGCTCATCACTTTGGTGCAAAATAATTGCTCATTTGGAGGAGGTTCTCAAGAAGACCCTAACCAAGACTTGGCCACCTTCTTGAGGATTTGTGACACGGTGAAGTCCAATGGAGTCCACCCCGATGTCTATAGGTTGCTCTTGTTCTCCTTTTCACTCAGGGACAAGGCATCCAAGTGGCTTGAATCCTTTCCAAAGTAGAGCTTGACTAATTGGGAAGAGGTAGTGAACAAGTTTTTGGCAAGGTTTTACCCCCTCAAAGGATCAATAAGCTGAGAACTGAAGTGCAGACGTTCAGACAGCAAGATGTGGAGACACTTTATGAAGTTTGGGAAAGGTTCAAGGATCTAACAAGGAGATGTCCACCAGAGATGTTTAATGAGTGGGTCTGGTGGACGAAATTGTGATACAAGAGTTCCAGGCACTGTTAGAGAAGCTCACAACTCCGTTCAACTTAACCAGCAAGTGTACTGGGTCATCCAAGTAATACCTTACGTGAGTAAGGGTCGATCCCACAGAGATTGTTGGTATGAGCAAGCTATGGTCACCTTGTAAATCTCAGTTAGGCAGATTAAAGGGTTATGGGTTTCAAAAATTAATAATAAATAGAAAATAAAAAGGGATAGAAATACTTATGTAAATCAATAGTGGGAATTTCAGATAGGCGTATGGAGATGCTGGACTCCTCTCGAATCTCTACTTTTTTATTACATTCATCCAATCCTTCCTACTCCTTTCCATGGCAAGCTGTATGTAGGGCATCACCATCATCAATGGCTACTTTTAATCCTCTCGGGAAAATGGTCCTATCCGCTGTCACTGCACGGCTAATCGTCTGGAGGCATCACCCTTGTTGATAGCTACATCCCATCCTATCAGTGAAAATGGTCCAAATGCTCTGTCACAGCATGGCTAATCATCTGTCGGTTCTCAATCAGGTTGGAGTAGAATCCATTGATTCTTTTGCGTTTGTCATCACGCCCAGCCTTTAGGAGTTTGAAGCTCGTCACAGTCATTCAATACCGGAATCCTACTCGGAATACCACAGACAGAGTTAGACTTTCCGGATCCCCATGAATGCCACCATCTATCTAGCTTATACCACGAAGATTCTATTGGGGAATCTAAGAGATATGCGCCCGGCCTAGAGTAGAACGGAAGTGGTTGTCAGTCACACACATTCATAGGTGAGAATGATGATGAGTGTCACGGATCATCACATTCATCAAAGTGTTGTGCAACGTATATCTTGGAATAAGAATAAAAGAGAATTGAATAAAAAGTAATAATAATTGTATTGAAACTTGAGGTACAGCAGAGCTCCACACCCTTAATCTATGGCTAGCCCCCCAAAAAGGTGATCAAAAGACTGAATGGTCAGTGGCCAGCCCTCATGAAGGTCTAAGGACTAGGCGTCCAGAGATGTCTAATACACTAGTAAAAAGTCCTATTTATAATAAACTAGCTACTAGGATTTACATGAGTAAGTATTTGATGCATAAATCCACTTCCGGGGCCCACTTGGTGTATGTTTGGGCTGAGCTTGATCTATCCATGAGCTGAGGCATTTATTGGAGTTGAACTCCAAGTTATAGCGTGTTTTGGGCGTTCAACTCCGGATCATGACGTGTTTCTGGCGTTTAACTCCAGACAGCAGCATGTACTTGGTGTTCAACGCCAAGTTACGTCGTCAATTTCCAAATAAAGTATGGACTATTATATATTGCTGGAAAGCTCTGGATGTATACTTTCCAACGCCGTTGAGAGCGCGCCATTTGGAGTTCTGCAGCTCTAAAAAATCCATTTCGAGTGCAGGGAGGTCAGATTCCAACAGCATCACCAGTTCTTTTGTCAGCCTTTTTCAGAGTTTTGCTCAAGTCCTTAATTTCAGCCAGAAATTACCTGAAATCACAGAAAAACACACAAACTCATAGTAAAGTCCAGAAATGTGAATTTAACATAAAAACTAACGAAAATATCCCTAAAAGTAGCTTGAACTTACTAAAAACTACCTAAAAATAATGCCAAAAAGCGTATAAATTATCCGCTCATCAGGGTCCAACTTCACATCTTCTATGAAGGTCTTTCATATGAGTCAAAGAAGGCTGTGGATCATTCATCAGGAGGCTCTCTAAACAAGAAGAAAACCATTGAAGAAGCCATAGATGTCATTGAAACAGTTGCTGAAAATGACTACTTCTATGCATCCGAAAGAAGTAACACCAGAGGAGTCATGGAGCTGAACCACATGGATGCCTTGCTAGCTCAAAACAAGATGATCACCAAGCAGCTAGTAGATCTTACCAAGAAGGTGGAGAAGAACCAAATTGCAGCAGCCATCACTTCGTCA
Source organism: Arachis duranensis (assembly GCF_000817695.3). Classification (NCBI taxonomy): domain Eukaryota; kingdom Viridiplantae; phylum Streptophyta; class Magnoliopsida; order Fabales; family Fabaceae; genus Arachis; species Arachis duranensis. Next base: position 43,337,024 of record NC_029780.3, read on the forward strand.
CCAGCTCAAGAAGGAGCAAACATAGGAGAAGAAGGTGACTGGGAGCAAGCCAACTATGTTGGAAACTCACCTAGACAAAGCCTTGATCCGTACTCCAAAACTTACAACTCTGGATGGAGAAATCACCCCAACTTTGGATGGGGAAATCAACAAGATCAAGGGCAACATCAGAGACATCACAACCTCAACTCCAACAACCATGCAACTCATCAAAACACCTCACAGAGACATTACCAACACCCATCCAACCAATCTTCACAACCCCCTAATATCAACCCACCATCATTGACAGATGATAGACTCTCAAAGATTGAAGCTCTACTTGAAAGCTTATGCAGAGAAGTTCAAGACAACAAGGTGTTTAAGGAAGAGGTACGAGCCAACATCAAAAACCAAGGAGAGAACATCAAGAGGTTGGAGTCCCAAGTAGGGTACCTATCTCAACAACTTCCCAAGTCCACTGATGGATTCCCCAGTGACAGAGAGAAGAATCCAAGAGGAGAAACAAGGAATGTAAGATGTGAAGAATGTAAAATGATAACCACAAGTGATGGAGAGAGTATGAATGGAGTAGAACACCTTCAAAACAATCACAAAGAAAGCCAGGAGGAAGGAAGTTATACAACTTAACCTACATCCAAGGAAGAGCTAAGGAAGAAGGATGTGTTGAACCCATATGCACCTTTTCCCCATAGGCTTAAAGGTGGTGTAGCAAGGAGAATGTACTCAAGGTTCCTTGATATGTTTGCATCTCTTGATGTAAATATACCATTCATTAGAGCCCTCCAGCAAATGCCTTTCTACATCAAGTATATAAAGGAGCTACTAGCCAAAAAGAGTCCATTGAAAGGTGGACAAACCATAAAGATGAACAAGGACTGTGATGAGCGGATAATTTATACGCTTTTTGGCACTATTTTTAGTATGTTTTGGTTAGTTTTTAGTATGTTTTTCTTAGTTTTTATTTAAAATTCACTTTTCTGGGATTTACTATGAGTTTGTGTGTTTTTCTATGATTTCAGGTAATTTCTAGCTGAAATTGAGGGTCCTGAGCAAAAATCTGATTCAGAGGCTGAAAAAGGACTGCAGATGCTGTTGGATTCTGACCTTCCTGCACTCGAAGTGGATTTTCTGGAGCTACAAAACCCCAATTGGCTCGCTCTTAACTGCGTTAGTAAGTAGACATCCTGGGCTTTCTAGCAATATTTAATAGTCCATACTTTGCCCGAGATTTGATGGCCCAAACCGGTGTTGCAAATCAGCTTCAGAATTCCCGGCGTTTAACGCCGGAACTGGCACAAAAATTGGAGTTAAACGCCCAAACTGGCACAAAAGCTGGCGTTTAACTCCAGAAAAAGTCTCTACACATGAAAGCTTCAATGCTCAGCCCAAGCACACACCAAGTGGACCCCCGAAGTGGATTTTTACGTCATTTACTCATTTCTGTATACCCTAGGTTACTAGTTCACTATTAATAGGACCTTTTGACATTGTATCTCTACCTCATGACATTACATGTTTCTTATTGTATCTTCTACGGCATGAATCTCTAAACCCCATGGTTGGGGGTGAGGAGCTCTGCTGTGTCTTGATGGATTAATGCAATTACTACTGTTTTTTCATTCAATCACGCTTGCTTCCATTCTAAGATATCACTTGTTCCTCAACTTGATGAATGTGATGATCCGTGACACTCATCATCATTCT
>NC_029780.3:43338891-43344023 GCF_000817695.3 Arachis duranensis
AGAAGGTCTAAACCTTGTCTGTGGTATTCTGAGTAGGATTCAAGGATTGAATGACTGTGACGAGCTTCAAACTCCTGAAGGCTGGGCGTTAGTGACAGACGCAAAAGAATCACTAGATTCTTTTCTAACCTGATTGAGAACCGACAGATGATTAGCCGTGCTGTGACAGAGCGCGTTGAACATTTTCACTGAGAGGATGGGAGGTAGCCATTGACAACGGTGAAACCCTACATACAGCTTGCCATGGAAGGAGCCTTGCGTGCATAAAGAAGAAGACAGTAGGAAAGCAGAGATTCAGAAAGTAGAGCATCTCCAAAACCTCAACCTGTTCTCCATTACTGCAAAACAAGTATTTATTTCATGTTCTTTTACTTTTCACAATTAAACCTGAGAATTATTGATATCCTGACTAAGAGTTACAAGATAACCATAGCTTGCTTCAAGTCGACAATCTCCGTGGGATCGACCCTTACTCACGTAAGGTATTACTTGGACGACCCATTGCACTTGCTGGATAGTTGTGCGGAATTGCAAGAGTGTGATTGCAATTTCGTGCACCAAGTTTTTGGCGCCGTTGCCGGGGATTGTTCGCGTTTGGACAACTGACGGTGTATCTTGTTGCTTAGATTAGGACTGTTTTATTTTTGTTGGTTTAGAGTCTTTTATTTGAGTTTAGTTTCATATTTTAAGTTTGGTGTCAATTGCATGTTTTTGTTTTCTTTTAATTTTTCGAATTTGCATGTTCCTAGTCCTTTCTTGATCTTTAAAAGTTCTAAGTTTTGCGTCTTCTTTGTGTTTTCCTTTAAAATTTTCGAGAATTTGTGTTTGATTTCCTAAAAATTTTAAGTTTGGTGTCATTTTGTTGTTTTTCTCTTTCCTCATTTCAAAAAAATCAAATCTTTTTCAAAATAATTTTCCATCATATCTTCTTAATTGCTAATTACAAAATCTTTTTAATCAATTAATTAATTTATTTTTCAAATTGCTTTGATTTTATTCTCTTTTGGTTTTCAAATTTTTATTTCATTTTTCATTCATTTTAGTTTATTATTTTCGGTTACTTTAAAAAAAATAAAAAATAAAAAATAAAAATATTCTATACTTTACTTGTGAATCCATATCATTTCCCTTTCTCCATCATGGACCTAAGTGGAATTGAGCAGTCCAGAAGGACTCTGGGGTCATATGCTAACCACATTACAGCTGCATTTGGGAGTAACATCTGTATACCTCCCATTAAAGCAAGCAGCTTTGAGCTAAATCCTCAACTCATTGTCATGGTGCAGCAAAACTGCCAGTATTCCGGTCTTCCACAGGAAGAACCTACTGAGTTTCTGGCACAATTTTTACAAATTACTGACACAGTACATGATAAAGAGGTGGATCAGGATGTCTACAGATTATTACTGTTTCCATTTGCTGTAAAAGATCAAGCTAAGAGGTGGTTGAATAACCAACCCACAACAAGCATAAAAATATGGAGACAGTTATCAGACAAATTCCTGAATCAATTTTACCTTCCAAAAAGGATGACACAGCTAAGGCTGGACATCCAAGGCTTTAAACAAGAGGATAATGAATCCCTTTATAATGCGTGGGAGAGGTACAGAGGTATGCTAAGAAAATGCCCCTCTGAAATGTTTTCAGAGTGGGTACAGTTGGACATCTTCTATTATGGTCTCACAGAAAAAGCTCAGATGTCTTTAGACCACTCAGCTGGTGGATCTATACACATGCGGAAGACGATTGAAGAGGCTCAAGAGCTCATAAATACAGTTGCTAGAAATCAACATTTATACTCAAGCAGTGAGTCCTCTATAAAAGAAGAAGCTATGGCAGTAACTACTGATCCTAACCCTCAAGAACAGATGGTTGAGCTTAATCAGCAATTACTCAAGATGAAAAAACAGTTAGCAGAATTTAAAGAGATGCTCCAAGAAACTAAATTTGCTAACAAGAATATGGAAGCACAATTAAATCAGACAAGACAGCAACTATCTAAACAGATAATAGAAGAATGCCAAGCTGTTAAATTAAGGAGTGGGAAAACATTGAATGTATCAACTCAAAGCAGCAGAAAGCTAAGAAAGGAACAACTGACAGAGTATAACCAAACCACTGTCCAAAATCCCTCTGAGGACAGTAAGAGCCCAGAGAGGAATACTTCTGGCGTTCACACGCCAGAAAGGGGGGAAAATTGGCGTTAAATGCCCATTCCCTGCCCAGTTCTGGCGTTCAAACGCCAGAAAATGGGGAAAAGTTGGCGTTAAACGCCCATTCCTCACCCAATCCTGGCGTTCAAACGCCAATGAGGAATCAGACACCTGAGAGTATTGATAGTAACCCCTCTAAGAAGGCTTCTCCAACCACTTCTGTAGGAAATAAACCTGCAGCAACTAATGTTGAAGAGTATAAAGCCAAGATGCCTTATCCTCAGAAACTCTGCCAAGCGAAACAGGATAAGCAATTTGCCTGCTTTGCAGACTATCTCAGGACTCTTGAAATAAAGATTCCATTTGCAGAAGCACTTGAGCAAATACCTTCTTATGCTAAGTTCATGAAAGAGATCTTAAGTCATAAGAAGGATTGGAGAGAAACTGAAAAAGTGTTTCTCACTGAAGAATGCAGTGCAGTCATTCTGAAGAGCTTACCAGAGAAGCATCAAGATCCAAGAAGCTTTATGATACCATGCACATTAGAAGGTGCTTGTACCAAGACAGCCCTATGTGACCTTGGAGCAAGTATCAATCTAATACCTGCATCCACTATCAGAAAGCTTGGGTTGACTGAAAAAGTCAAACCAACCCGGATATGCCTCCAACTTGCTGATGGCTCCATTAAATACCCATCAGGCATAATTGTGGACATGATTGTCAAGGTTGGGCCATTTGCCTTTCCAACTGACTTTGTAGTCCTGGAAATGGAAGAGCACAAGAGTGCAACTCTCATCCTAGGAAGACCCTTTCTAGCAACTGGACGAACTCTCATTGATGTACAAAAAGGGGAAGTGACCCTGAGAGTCAATGAGGATGAGTTCAAGTTGAATGCTGTCAAAGCTATGCAGCATCCAGACACATCAAATGACTGCATGAGCGCTGATATTATTGACTCTTTAGTAGAAGAGATCAATATGACTGAGAGTCTCGAATCAGAGCTAGAGGATATCTTTAAAGATGTTCAGCCTGACCTGGTGGAACCAGAGGAAATAAAAGAACCTCTGAAAATTCCTCAGGAAGAGGATAAGCCTCCTAAACCCGAGCTCAAGCCACTACCACCATCCCTGAAGTATGTATTTCTGGGAGAAGGTGACACTTTTCCAGTGATTATAAGCTCTGCTTTAAACTCACAGGAAGAGGAAGCACTAATTCAAGTGCTAAGGACACATAAGACAGCTCTTGGGTGGTCCATAAGTGATCTTACGGGCATTAGCCCAGCAAGATGCATGCACAAGATCCTATTGGAAGATAATGCCAAGCCAGTGGTTCAACCACAGAGGCGGCTAAATCCAGCCATGAAGGAGGTGGTGCAGAAAGAGGTCACTAAGTTACTAGAGGCTGGGATTATTTCTCCTATTTCTGATATCCCCTGGGTGAGCTCTGTCCAAGTTGTCCCCAATAAGGGAGGCATGACAGTGGTTCATAATGAAAAAAATGAACTGGTTTCCACAAGAACAGTTATAGGGTGGCGTATGTGTATTGACTACAGAAGGCTGAATACAGCCACCAAAAAGGATCATTTTCCTTTACCATTCATAGACCAGATGTTAGAGAGCCTAGCAGGTCATGAATATTATTGCTTTTTGGATGGCTATTCAGGTTACAACCAAATTGCAGTAGATCCTTAGGACCAAGAGAAAACAGCATTTACATGTCCTTCTGGAGTATTTGCCTACAGAAGGATGCCTTTTGGTCTGTGCAATGCACCTGCAACCTTTCAGAGGTGCATGCTCTCTATCTTCTCAAATATGGTAGAAAAATTTCTGGAAGTCTTCATGGATGACTTTTCAGTATTTGGAGACTCATTCAACTCCTGCCTTAACCATCTAGCACTTGTTCTGAAAAGATGCCAAGAGACCAACCTAGTTTTAAACTGGGAAAAATGTCACTTTATGGTGACTGAGGGGATTGTCCTTGGGCATAAAATTTCAAGCAAGGGAATAAAGGTGGATCAAGCAAAGGTAGAGATAATTGAAAAATTACCACCACCTGCCAATGTTAAGTCAATCAAAAGCTTTCTGGGACATGCATGATTCTACAGAAGGTTTATAAAGGATTTTTCAAAAATTGCAAAACCTCTGAGTAACCTGCTAGCTGCTGACACACCATTTGTGTTTGACACAGAGTGTCTGCAGGCATTTAAGACCCTGAAAGCTAAGCTGGTCACAGCACCAGTCATCTCTGCACCAGACTGGACATTACCATTTGAACTAATGTGTGATGCTAGTGACCATGCCATTGGTGCAATGTTGGGACAGAGGCGTAACATGCTTCTGCACGTCATTTATTATGCTAGCCGTGTTCTAAATGATGCACAGAAGAATTACACAACCACAGAAAAAGAGTTACTTGTAGTGGTTTATGCCATTGACAAGTTTAGATCCTACTTAGTAGGGTCAAAAGTGATTGTGTACACTGACCATGTTGCCCTTAAATACTTACTCACAAAGCAGGATTCAAAACCCAGGCTCATAAGGTGGGTATTGCTTTTGCAAGAGTTTGATGTAGAAATAAGAGACAGAAAAGGGACAGAGAACCAGGTAGCTGATCATCTGTCCCGAATTGAACCAGTAGCTGGGACGTCCCTCCCTTCTACTGAGATCTCTGAAACCTCTCCAGATGAGCAACTCTTTGCCATCCAGGAAGAACCATGGTTTGCAGATATTGCAAATTATAAAGCTGTGAGGTTCATACTACAGGAATACAGCAGGGTGCAAAGAAAAAAATTAATTTCAGATGCCAAGTACTACCTATGGGATGAGCCATATCTCTTTAAGAGATGTGCAGACGGAATAATCCGCAGATATGTACCTAGAGAGGAAGCACAAAGGATCCTGTGGCATTGCCATGGATCGCAGTATGGGGGACATTTCGGAGGTGAGTGAACAGCCACTAAGGTCCTCCAATGCGGATTCT
>NC_029780.3:43344673-43347149 GCF_000817695.3 Arachis duranensis
AGAGTCTTTGAGCCAGGACAAAAAGTTCTACTCTTCAACTCTAGGCTCAGACTATTCCCAGAAAAACTTAAATCCCGGTGGAAGGGTCCGTATGTGATTACAGGAGTGTCACCATATGGATATGTTGAGCTTCAAGATATTGATTCTGATAAAAAGTTCATTGTTAATGGACAAAGGATCAAACATTACCTTGAAAGTAATTTTGAGCAGGAGTGCTCAAAACTGAGGCTTGAATAAGTCTCAGTAAAGGTCCAGCTAAAGACAATAAAGAAGCGCTTGCTGGGAGGCAACCCAGTCATTAGCAGGTTAATTGTTCTTTAAAAGTTTGATATACATATTCTCAAAGGGCAATCATCAAAATTGAAGGAATTCACAGAGTTACAGAAGGATTTAGTGCAAAAAGCAGAGAAAAAGAGCTTGCTGGCAAAAAAATGCCAGTAAGGGGTACTCTGGGCGTTAAACGCCAGAATGGATACCATTTTGGGCGTTTAACACCAGTAAAGGTACCATTTTGGGCGTTAAACGCCAGAATGGGCACCATTCTGGGCGTTTAACGCCAGGTGTGCAGCATCCTGGGCGTTTAGCAAAACGCCCATGATAAAGGGGTTTCTGGCATTTAACGCCAGCCAGGGCATCTGGCTGGGCGTTAAACGCCCATAATGGCCACCAAGTGGGCATTAAACGCCAGAATGGATACCATTTTGGGCGTTTAACGCCAGAAAGGCAGGGGGAGGAGATTTTGTTTTCCACTTCAAATTTTTTCAAACTTTCTTGTTTTGATCCATAATTTTCTAAATATACACATTACAAATTTTCATCATTCATCCTCAAAATTCGAGAATTAAACAATTTTCTAAATCATTCTTCAAATCTCTTTCAAATCCTTTCCGAATCTTCTCCAAAAGCTCAATTATCTTCTGAAATCTCCTCCAAAATTTTTGAAATCTCTCCCCCTCCCTTTATAAATAAAGCTTGGCCATCCCCCTCTCCCCACCATTCAAATTTGCTCTCCTCCTCTCTCTCCTCTTTCCTTTCTTTTGCTTGAGGACAAGCAAACCTCTAAGTTTGGTGTGCTTTTCCATGATCACTAAGCCAAGATTTATCAAGATCATGGCTCCTAAGGGAAAACAAAGCAATTCAAGAGGCAGGAAAGAGAATACTCCAAAGAATCTTTGGAGTCAAGAGAAGTTCTTAACCAAAGAACATGCAGACCATTACCACAAAATAATGGGTCTAAGGTCAGTGATCCCGGAAGTCAGATTCGATTTGAAAGAAGATGAATATCTGGAGATCCAAGAGCAGATTCGAAACAGAGGATGGGAAGTTCTAATCAACCCTAAGACAAAGGTTGGAAGAAACATGGTTCAGGAATTCTACTCAAATCTGTGGCTGACAGATAAGCAGAGAATGACTGAAACTGCTTTTCATACCAACAGAACCATGGTCAGAGGGAGAATTATTTACTTCCATCTGGACAAAATAAGAGAGATCTTCAAATTGCATCAACTGCAAGATGATCCTGAATCCTTTAATAGGAGAATGGTGAGAGCAGATAAGGTGTTGGATCAAGTTCTAGAGGACATATGCCTCCCTGGAACTAAGTGGACAACCAATTCAAAAGGTGTCCCAAACCAACTCAAGAGGGGAGATCTCAAACCAATTGCAAGAGGTTGGCTAAACTTCATTGGGCGTTCCATATTGCCTACTAGCAACCGTTTCGAGGTGACTATCAAGAGAGCAGTGATAATTCATTGCATTGTACAGGGAAAAGAAGTGGAGGTTCATCATCTGATTGCTTGTGAGATCTACACAATTGCAAACAAGAACTCCACTGAAGCCAAATTGGCTTACCCAAGCTTAATCTCTTTGCTATGTAAAGATGCTGGGGTGAGGATGGGAGTAGATGAATTCATCCCAATTGAACACCCAATCACCAAGAAGTCAATAGAAGGACAAATGCAAGACAACTCTATCAAAAGGAGGGCACAGGAGTTCCTCCCTGAACTTCCTGAAATTGACTACTGGATCCGCCTAGAAGCATCTGTTGCCAAGCTGCAAGAAGCTATGGAACAAATTAAGGAAGAACAGCAGAATTAAAACTGCATGCTCTGCAAATTGCTGAAAGAACAAGAGAAGCAGGGGCGTAAGCTACAGGAGCTAAAGCGCCAGAAGCTCTCCCTTGAAGGGTCAAATACCCCACAAGTTGAGGGAGCATCCACTTCTCAAAATCAAGGTTGTTGAGTCCTAACTCTGTGATAACTTCTATCATTAGGAGTCTATTTTAGAGTCATTTAAGTTTTTGTTTTCTATTACTATTATTCTTATCTTATATTTATTTTTGAGTCTTGTTCTTAATTCATGATTAATAAAATTCTAGGTTCATGTCTTAAAGCTGTGAATGTCTTATGAATCCATCACCTCTCTTAAATGAAAAATGCTTTAATCACAAAAGAACAAGAAGTGCAGGATTTCGAAT
>NC_029780.3:43347218-43348550 GCF_000817695.3 Arachis duranensis
AGTGCATATGTCTTTTGAATTTGTTGATTAAAGAATGTTAAACTAGTTGGCTCTTGAAAGAATGATGGAAAAGGAGAAATGTTATTGAGGATCTGAAAAATCATCAAATTGATTCTTGAAGCAAGAAAAAGCAGTGTATTCAAAAAAAATGAATGACCCAAGGCAAAAAGAGTGTGCTTAAGAACCCTAGACACCTCTAATTGGGGACTCTAGCAAAGCTGAGTCACAATCTACAAAGGTTCACCCAGTTATGTGTCTGTGGCATGTATGTATCCAGTGGTAATACTGGAAGACAGAGTGCTTTGGGCCACAGCCAAGACTCATAGAATAACTATGATCAAGAATCATCACACTTAACTAGGAGAATCAATAACACTATCTGAATTCTGAGTTCCTATAGATGCCACTCATTCTAATCTTCAAAGGATAAGGTGAGATGCCAAAACTGTTCAGAAGCAAAAAGCTACTAGTCCAGCTCATCTAATTGGAGCTAAGTTTCATTGATATTTTGGAGTCTATAGTATGTTCTCTTCTTTTATCCTAATTGATTTTTAGTTGCTTGGGGACAAGCAACAATTTATGTTTGGTGTTGTGATGAGCGGATAATTTATACGCTTTTTGGCACTGTTTTTAGTATGTTTTTAGTATGTTTTGGTTAGTTTTTAGTATGTTTTTCTTAGTTTTTATTTAAAATTCACTTTTATGGGCTTTACTATGAGTTTGTGTGTTTTTCTATGATTTCAGGTAATTTCTGGCTGAAATTGAGGGTCCTGAGCAAAAATCTGATTCAGAGGCTGAAAAAGGACTGCAGATGCTGTTGGATTCTGACCTCCCTGCACTCGAAGTGGATTTTCTAGAGCTACAGAACCCCAATTGGCGCGCTCTTAACTGCGTTAGTAAGTAGACATCCTGGGCTTTCCAGCAATGTATAATAGTCCATACTTTTCCCGAGATTTGATGGCCCAAACCGGCGTTTCAAATCAGCTTCAGAATTCCCGGCGTTTAACGCCGGAACTGGCACAAAAATTGGAGTTAAACGCCCAAACTGGCACAAAAGCTGGCGTTTAACTCCAGGAAAAGTCTCTACACATGAAAGCTTCAATGCTCAGCCCAAGCACACACCAAGTGGACCCCCGAAGTGGATTTTTACGTCATTGTATCTCTTTTGACATTGTATCTCTACCTCATGACATTACATGTTTCTTATTGTATCTTCTACGGCATGAGTCTCTAAACCCCATGGTTGGGGGTGAGGAGCTCTGCTGTGTCTTGATGGATTAATGCAATTACTACTGTTTTTCAATCAATCACGCTTGCTTCTATTCTAAGATA